>NC_141610.1:45311170-45623670 GCF_047967505.1 Dipteris shenzhenensis
GAAGTCAAATCGGTCTTTGAAGAGTCACTTTTTTAAGTTAGTGGTAAAATACTTCACGAGAAAGTCAATGTCAATGGGGTAAAGGTACAACAAGGAGTATAAGGCTCCAGATACTTGATAGGGAGGAGTCAGTGGACCTGCTCTTTTTAGCCAATGGCTAGTAAAGGAACTTGCCAAGGTTTTTGCACTAACAGGTCTCTCCCCTGGGACATATGAAGAGGCATTAAGGCTACTGATGGCTTTGGTGATGCATCAAAGCGCTTAATTGCACCTTCAATTTTCTCTATTACTATTTTTAGTAACTAGAGTATGAAATCAAATCGGGCCTTTTTGAAGTTGAGGGTATCATGACGAAGGGATCAATAAAGCAAACACTTAATTCCAAAGGAGCAATAGAAGTTGTTAGTCTTGTGGGGCAGCTATTATATGTAGACCATTCTTGGCAGATTTTTTTGAGGGATCCCAGGTCTGTACAAAGTCAAAGGGCAGCTGATGCTTGGGCTTTATTGAAACTACCATGTAGTCTTTCTTTTCCGTTAATAATTTGGGTGGCACCCCTCCTTCCCTGTGTGTGTGTGTCTCATCTCATTGCCTCTCTTCTCATAATTATCGTATGTGTGCCTATGTACGTGTGTGCATGCATTTATACATGTATCTAGATTTCAACTAAAAGAAAGTGGTGGCCGGTACATGGGCTTATGAGAATAAAGGTTAGGATTCTATGCGATCTAGATGCTTGAAAATATTTGTGGGATAGGTTTTTTGTCTCTCCTTTTCCAAGTATTGCCTTGTTTTCCAAGTTGTTTTAATGTTTAACCTTTTATTTCGTACTTGTATCAGTGTTGTAAAGGTATTCTTTGGGGCAGTGATCATATGTAGACCATTCTTGGCAGATTTCTCATATGTAGACCATTCTTGGCTGATTTCTCATATGGCAGATTTCTTTGAAAGGTCCCAGGTCTGTACAAAGTCAGAGGGCAGCTGATGCTTGAGCACTATTGAAATCTACCATGTAGTCTTCCTTTTCTATTAATGATTTTGGGCACGACAGCATGCGCAGCCCACACAGCGTGAGGACACTCAGCGACCCATCACTGATTTCTTCCAGTCACAGGATACCTCTCCTCAGTCTAGCCGATGACGCGGATGTGAGCGAGAGCCAGAGCCACGACAGCTGCGCCAGTGGACAGACTCACACATCCGGGTCCATGACATCCCTTCTATACTCTCAGCTCACCCTACCGGGGTCACCGTCGCTCTCGTTCTTCACCATAGGGCCACCCGTCGCCTCCGACGACCTAGCTCGACTAGGCAGCGTGACGTCAGAGGCCAATCATCCATCGCAGGGTTTTTTTCGACCTCCCATTTGACGGCCCCTCTATGATTGGCCTCTGACGATCACCACAGGTATATATATATTTGTATCTCCCCCCGTTTGCTCCATTTTTTGTGCCATTCTTTGTATCATCTGGAGATAGATACACGTTTTTGTACCAGGACTAGACACACCGTCCTTCATGACTTTTTTTGAAGAAACGGTTGGCCGGCCCGTTTTGAGACCGCCACCATTATGCTCATTGTACTAGTTATCTTCAGTCTCATAGACCTTCACGGTCTCTCGAAGACTTTAATAAAATTTCTTTCTTTCTTTCTTTCTCTCTCTCTCTCTCTCTCTCTCATTGCATCTCTTCATATCTTATCGTATGCGTGCCTGTGTATGTGTGCATGCATTTATGTGTGCACATTTTAACTTAAAAAAAGCACTGGCTGGCACATGGACCTATGAGGATTTCTTATTGGAATTACCGTCTGAGACTTAAGGTCATGAGGTGATCAGGCTATGCTGAGGTCTCTTGGCTGTCAGCCGTTATTGTTGTTTCCATATTCTAACTATGACTAATATAACATACTAAAAATTTGGATCTATGCGACCTAGATGTTTGAAAATATTTGTGGGATAGGTTTTTTCTCTCCTTTTCTCATGGAATTACCATCAGAAACAATCTTCGGTGAGCAAGCTTTGTTGAGATCTGTGAGGTGCTGCCATGATTCTGTCCTTATAAATTCTTTGTATGTGACTGGGAAGTGAAACAATAATTGCTTTGCAACATTTGTTAGATGTTTAAGTGCTTTTGTAAAGCACCGATGGTCCAGAAAACCACCTTAGTATGAAAGGGTGTGAGCTATTCTGCAGCATATTTACACACACACTCACACATACTTTTTTTAGTGAAAGTTTACACACACAAGGACAACTCATACATGCCATTGTGTGCTGAAGCAAAGGGCCTTTCTGAGCGCTATGCTACCAAAACTCAAAAACTAGTACTCAAAGCTAGTACCTAAAACTAGTACTCAAAATATATAGCCAAGGGCCAGGGTGGCTTTCTTATGGGCTGCGAAGATGTCTCGTATCTGTGTTTGTCGGGTCGTGTGTAACTGTGGCGGGGAGCTTGTTCTCTATGATCTGTGTCCGGTGGGCCGTATTAAGAGTGATGCCTCAGCTCAGATTGTCCCCTCTAAGTGAGCTGTAGCTTGCGCACTAGCACAAGTAATTTGCTGCGGTGCTGCAAGACTTCCTTTAGGTAGCTTCCAAGCTTTTAGGCTGGCTCTTCCAGCAGATTTTTCAGGTTATCTCCCTGCTGCCACTATTTTTTTCTAAAGTTCTCTTTAGACTTTTCGGATCTAAGCGACTGGTGACCGCGAGAACTAATAGAGATCTTTTACATTCATTGAAAATAAATCTTTTACAAACTCTCTATGTTATATGAGTACTTGCTTAGCTAGCTTATGGGCTAGCATAAATAAGATGCTGCGGGTGCTCCAAGACTTCCTTAGGTAGCTTCCAAGCTTTTAGGCTGGCTATTCCAGCAGATTTTTCAGGTTATCCCTGCTGCCACTTTTTTCTCTGATGTGTGAATAGGTTCTGCATTTAAGGAGCACGTTTTGCTCATCTTTTACCTCTGTGTGAAGAGAGAGAGAGAGAAAGAGAGAGAGACTGTTGGTGGGCCTTTGTTTTTGGGAAGACTACTAATGCTTGCTCTATACCTGTCTGTCCAGTAAAAAGGACACTGGGCGTGGAGTGTTCTCGCTGGTAACTTCATCAGGAAACTCATGGAACTTGTTGCAAAATGAAGAAAATTTTATGCATATATTAGAAACGAGATCCCATGATAGGACATTATCACTGAGGGATGGTTTTTGGTAGTTTTCTTCTGAGGATGTGGGTAAGGTGCCTGCTGATACTTACACATAGGCTTTGTTGTATCATGCTGATTGGATTTTTGGTGGATCCTCAATGGTATACGAAGATGTTCTGAACATAGACATAGCTTTGCTTACTAAGTTGGTCCCCCCCCTGCCCCCCCTCCCCTCCAAAAAAAAAAACTCCACGCATTCTCTCTCTCTCTCTCTCTCTCTCTCTTTTTGTGTCTGTGTTGTCTCTCTCTCTCTCTCTTCCCTCCCTCTCTTTCATTGTTCTTTCGTGTGACTTACAGAAATGTACAAACTTACAGAAATGTAATTTGTTAGACTGGATATATTGAAGTGTTATAAAGGAATGGTCTCTTCAGCTCAGCTGTATTCTTTTTCATTAGAAGTATTATTGGGACATAATTAGATCAGTCCAATGGGCAGCAGGTCTTAAATATTGGAGTAGTGTTGAATGAACAAAGAAACATACATGTAAATCCTCTAGTGTTTGTTCATGAAGCAGGTTGATATGGTTAGATCAGTTTGATACAGCACCCATTTATATACATTTTGAGAATTTTTTTTTGGTTGTTGCCACATTACCTTTAGATATGATTGCATGAGTGTAATTCACCCTTGAAGAAAAGCATTTTCTTGGAGTGATGCAAAATTGATAAGGAAACGTCCTTTACATTTCATTATCTATCTTCTTTGTCTACGAATTGGACATTTCATTATCTATCTTGTTTGTCTATGGACATTTTATTATCTGACTTGTTTGTCTATGGGCATTATAGCTGAATTAATTGGGACTCTTAGGAGCTTATGGTTTTTTATTGATAATGGAGAGGACTAAGGACATAGAAAGTGTTCTACCTGGAAATTATGTTGATGTACTAGGAGAGCTTCATTGAGAAGGTTGATGCATTGAAATGTGTTCAATATAGTACTTAGATACAATTGTGGTAATGACTTGTTTCCTATGGAGAAAACTTAATTCTTGGTGCAATGCAAACTTGATCAGGAGATGGACCTTGTATTTCAAATATTTTATCTCATCAGTTTGTTGGCTATCTAATGGCTTCTATGTGAAAAGATTGTAGTTGAATTAATTTTGACGACTCCGTATAGAAAGAAACAAGGAAAGTTTTATAGAAGGCTAAAAAACAACCTATGAGATGAAAATATGAAAGACATAATGAAATACATCACATGACAGGAAAGTAACATGAAATAGGTTGCAATTGTTGGAACAACACTAGGGGCTGATTCCTAACCTCCAAGCAAGAATTTTCGAGCGAAGTAGAATCCGAGCGAAACCCACCAAAACAAGTATTCTCATGCATCATCATCATCATTGAAGTTGAAGACTCTCAACTAGTTCTAGCAAAAAAAACTTGCCTTTCCAAGTGCCATTTGTGAGTGTTAATAAGAGACATTTAAGTCGTCAAACAAATGTAAAGGAAGGAAGTTTTTTATGCTAGGTTTGGTGAAAGTTTTCAAGAAGAATAATTTCCCCCCTTCATGCTAGAATAGGCCTTTGTCAGTGCGGCTAAAGTCTTCCAGAAGACTATTATTTCCCCCCTCCCAATGCTAGAACACTCTATGAAGGTGCGACTAATTCTAGCATTAAAAACTTTCTTTTTTTAGCTATGTTGGCAAGTTGCATCAAGCTTGAGATTTCTAACACAATCTTGGAAATGTGAATTTTTATACATAGATAGAAAGATTTGCATTTCCACAATTCTTTGTGTGTCGATAATTAACATTTTAGTCTTTCACCACATTCATGAAACTGAAATTTTTTATGCTTGAATGGGCCCCACATAGCTAACTTGTAAGAGTGCATATCAAGCTTGATAAAGCTTGCCAACATAGCTTTGAAAATCCAAAGACCCCTGGTTAAAAAGAGTGCCTAATTGGTCTATCCTACTAACCTCACCCTTGAAAAATAATAGCTTAAAATGAGCAATCAGCTCTAAAACTTGGTGGGGAAAATTAGCCATAACTCCATAAAATAATTATTTTGGTGCATTTATTAAATGTTGAAACAAACATGATAGATGTGTAAGTCATGTCCTTCCATTTGATTAAGTATGCTACATAAACCCCATTTGGATTTTCCAATCAAAAGATATAGGTTGTCAAAGTTTTATCTTGGAACAACCATGTCGGCTTGCGGCATGTTCTAGCATAAAAAAATCTAGTTTAATATCTCAGTTGGCAAGTTGAATGAAGCATGAGATGCACTCACAAAAGGCACTTGGAATGCAATTTGTTAAACCTAGAAGTAGATCCTTAGAAATGAAACTTTTTATGCTAGAACAGGGGAAAGTTTTCAAAAAGATTAATATCCCTTCCCTCATGCTAGGATAGGCCTTGTCAGTGCGGCTAAAGTCTTCAAGAAGGTTATATCCCCCCCCGCCCTCCCCCTATGCTAGAATAGGCCGTGTCATTGTAGCTAAAGTTTTCAAGAAGATTATTATTTTTCCCTCTCCAAATGCTAGAATAGGTCGTGTTGGTGCGACTAATTCTAGCATTAAAAACTTTCTTTTTTAGCTATGCTGGCAAGCTGAATCAAGCTTGAGATGCACTCTTACACAATCTTGGAAATGCGAATTTTTATACCTAGATAGAAAGATTTGCATTTCCATGTATCTTTGAGAGTGTCGATAATTAACATTTTAGTCTTTCACCATAGCTATCAGATTGAAATTTTTAATGCTTGAACGGGCCCCACATAGCTAACTTGTAAGAGTGCATCTCAAAGCTTGATAAGCTTGCCAACATAGCTTTAAAAAAGGAAAAATTTCCAAAGACCACCCTTTTAAAAGGAGTGACTAACCTCACCCTTGAAAAACAATAGCCTAAAACGGGCAATCATGCTCTAAACTTGGTGGAGAAAATTAGCCATAACTTCATAAAATGCTTATTTTAATGCATGTAACCTTAATTTTTTAAGGCTATTTTTTTTCAAGGATGAAACTTTTCTAAACTTGGTGGAGAAAATTAGCCATAACTTCATAAAATGCTTATTTTAATGCATGTAACTTTATTGGTTTAAGGCTATTTTTTTTTCAAGGGTGAGGTTAGTAGGATTGACAAGATAGGCACTCCTTTTCAAAGGGGTTCCTTGAAAAAAATTTCTTTTTGAAAGCTATTTGGGCAAGCTGCATCAAGCTTGAGATGCACTCTTACAGGCTAGCTCTGTGTAGGAAATGGAGAAATGCCCCATTTGAGAATGCTACAGAGGTTTACAAGAATGAGCTCAGAATTTTTTTGCATGCTAGCCATGCCGTACAAGGTGAGATTCTAGCACTGGAAACATGGTAAGCTTGGTGGGATGTGAGAGCTTTTCATTGGGTGTTCTTGGTTTGTTTCACAAGAAAAAATTGGTGTGCTTGTTCCTACCACAAATCTTTCCAAGGCTAGGCATGCAAGCATGAGGGCAAGTGTGGGACATAAGGACCGAATTTTATTGTTTGAGGCTACAAAGGTAGATTCGTCCTTAGTAATCTTTAAGAGTGTGAACTATAATATAATGTATATTTGAAGAAGATTAGATCTAGATGTGACCCTGGGATGGTTGGCACGATCGAACGCTTTCACCAGAAATGGCGCAACGAGCTGCCTCCCCCTCCCCTCCGTGCTCACGCCCCCCTCCTCCTCCCGCCTCTCATCCTGCTATCGTACGTCTCCCTTCTCCTTCCGCATCTCTTTCTCCTTCTCCGCCCCTTCCGTCACCTTCTCCCCCTCTTGTTAGCCTGCCGTGCAATAGCCTGTGCGGGCTTGTGGGCTACGTCGCTTCTATTAGTACCCCCTTGCGTTTCACTATTGCGTCCCCCTGGGGATGTTTGTCGCGCCCAACAACGCCTCGAGGCACCTCAAGGGCCATCCCTTGAGCTGCCCGTGTAGCGGGGGGAAAAGCATTGGCCTGCCTTGGATCCCTTTACTCATTAGTAGCAGGGTCGAGCTCGGAAGACCCCCTGCAATCTCAAGTTGTGGGCAGCGGGTTGGACACTTGCAATTGATGGAGCCCTTCTTAGCTTCAAGGCTACTTGCAGGGTTTTCTTGGCCTTGTGGTGTGAGGGATTTATTGGTAGCTTTTGGGGTGACCCTCGAGGAGCCCTTTTAGTGCTAGGGCTCGCAGAGCAGAGTTTGTGGGCATGCTACGGTGGTGTTTTTTGGAGGGCTAGGGGCTTTCCTTTCCTTCCGCCTTTTTCTTTTCTTTCAATCTAGGCAGCAAAGAACGAGTTTCTTTCTTTTGGGTTTTGACTTTGGTCTATAAATGGCAGCGTCCTCGACTTCCTTAATTGTCAAGGTTCACTTATCCCAAGAGGACAAACAACAGGTGAAGAAAGGAGTGCAATCTCTTCATGATAGAGTAGTAGTGGGCAAGGTAGTGGGACTCACACCCTCAAGAAAGTAGTACGTGATTGGATCCCGACAAGTTCAACGCTAGAGGGTGACAACATCCAAGAGGTCACCATCTATGGCCTTATACCACGGGTTCACTGTGGAGGCATGGAGTCAATGCATCACGTGCTCTACTTCATTCTGTGGCACCACGGGTTCACTGTGGAGAGCATGGAGTCAATGCAACACGTGCCCTGCTTCCCAGTGACGCTATGCTTCCTAAGGATCGCGAAGGAGTATTAGACCATTCTCCACTCCATAGGCCGAGCTTTTGGCATGGTTTTAGAGACTCCTCCCCTGTCGGCGGGCTCATTGGTAGCAGATGATGGGGCCCCCCGACTCAGGTTGATAGTGGAGCACTCAGAGACTTTTCTAGAGGAGATCTTCCTCGAGACGCTTTGTCGATGGGGAGTCTAGGTAGCGGATCAAGATCTTTGGATTAGTAGGATGGAATTTATGTTGCTGCTAGATGAGTCATCTAGCCTTCGAGTGTTAATGTGGTAAGGCCAGGGCTCCTTCTCACCCTTGATAGGAGCAACGGGCTGCTCGCCCAGAGAGAGCCCAACATGAGTCTCTGGTTAGCAGATGGAGTCCTAGACTCCTTGGGTGGAGCCCTCAAGGGAGGGAGGGGGGGGGGACTAGTCCAAGGTGAAATGTAAGAGATTTGGCAATAGGGCTAGGCAAAACCATAGGCAATGTACCAGACGTCGCGAGCGCAAGATGGCAGAGGATGAGATTGAGCCCCCACCACAAGGGAAGTAGCCAGAGAGAGTGTTTGCACATTGTCCTCAGCCTTCAACGTTGTCTCCCTGGCGGCAGGAGCCTTGAGTGCTCTGACATAGGCATCCCTTGGTGCTCCCCTAGCCACTTCGGAGGCAGTCCCTATTTCCCTCCTTTGACTTTTTCTTCTCCCCCCTCTGTTGTCACTATCTATCCCAAGTCCACATTCCAAGGGTATTGGTCAACTACAGTTATGTTGTTGCTCATTGCAACATAGGTGTTCGCAATGTAGCACAATGTAGCATAGGGCCTCGAGTCATATGCCGGTGAGAGGTGTAGGCTAAAGCATGGAAAATAGATCTCATGCGTGTGTGGGTGAGAAAGAGGGCTTGATCACAACAATGGATGGAGGCTCTCATCCTTTTTAAGGGTTTAGAAGGGGGTTGTAGGGTTCAGAAGGGGAATAAGGTTAAGAGAACTAAATAGGACTTTCAAGGTACAGAGACGGTTGTTGGGTTTAGGAGGAGTTCCAAGTTGAGGTGTGGAGAGCTAGTCTCCTTTATGACTTTTCAGGGGGTCAAGGGTTGAGGAGGGTTAAGGAAGGGAGGAGGAGGTGAAGGTAAGAGGTGAAGGCAGAAGGAAGAGGACGAGGAGGAGGAGGGAGGAGGAAGAGGAAGGAGGAGGAGAAGGAGACGTGAGCAAGGAGTTCAAGGGTAGGGAGTGCAAGGGTAAGGGCATGCTAGAACATGAAAGTGTAAGGGAGCAGGGACGCAATGGAGATCAATCACATGAACAAAATAGTGAACTTGAACACTGAACCCCAAAGAGTGGGAGCTTCATTCCATTGAGAGAGATTACACAATTTGTAGGAACCTCAAGGGTGGGAGCTCTTTTGTAGGAAACCTCTTGGATAAGTGTCCCTTCACTTTTTGAGGGACCCATTGGATCTCTACACTTTGTGGGGGAACCTCTTGGGTCTCTACACTTTATGGGGGAGCTCTTGGGTCTCCGTACTTTTTAGGGAGACCTCAAAAAGTGTAGGTCACTTTGTGGGGAACCTCTTGGGTTTCTACACTTTTTGGGGGCCTCAAAAAGTGTAGGCTTCCAATCTTTCTCTCTCTAGTTTTAATATTTCTCTCTCCATATCCTGATTTTGTAGTATGATTGGATTTTTTCTAGAGAGGATTTTGGCTATCCTTCTCCTTTTAGATTCATCATACTATCTTTGACTCAGCCTATTACAAACGGAGATTTGCCGCTACTCTACACACAATGATCTCATCCTCATTGCTCTAGATTGTACTTTTGGACCTTATTGCCACACGGTTAGCAACTTCCCTAAGGTTTTCATAGCATTGTAAGGTGCTTGCCTGACTATTCGTGTTATTGATTATTGTGAAAAAGTCTTGATCTGTGGAATTGATTTCCACTTGCTTTTCTTTTTTGTGTATATTGTCCAGTTCGTCTTCATTTGCTTGTTGGGTTTGAACTTGCAAAACTTTTTTGCTTTGGGAGATTGATGCAAGATCTTCAATCAGCATTTGTTTTCAAAGAGTGGTTCCTCTACTGTGCATACATCCTCAAGGCCCTTTATGTCCCATAGTAATTTTGGTGGTTTTGGTGCTTGGGTGGGCTTGATTAAGTATAGTCCCACCACTGTGGTTTGCATCCTTTCAAACTGATTGAAGTTCTCCACCTTAGCCTTTTGGAGTTGCACACCCTTTTTCTTCTTCCTTGATTGTCTATTATTTGTTTTTGGTAGAGGGTCTAGCTTGGGATACGCTATTGCCACCATTAATGTGTGAAGGATGGCCAATTCATTATCAAAGACTTGACCTTCGAATGTGGCATTATCCGCTTCTATTTCTAGATACTAATCAAAACCTTCACCATATTCTTCAATGATGGCCTCTTTAGGATCACAATCCCATTCTATACCTACCATGAAGGTCGGTACATCCACCTCTTCTAATTCTTCATCCCAAATGGATGGCTCTAGCTATTTCATTTGTGCATCCACATCTCGCAACACTAGATGTATTGTCTTGTATATCCAAATCTTGTATCCAATTGTTGATGTCGCTTTGGCTTTCACCTCCTGTGGGTTTGAGTTCATTTAATGCTAAAAGTGATCTGTGACTAGTGGCTGTGGTGGAAGAGGTGTCATCAATATCCTTAGGTATAGTGAGCTTGATTTCCCCAGCTCTCATATTTACTTTCAAAGCAATATCCCTATTCTGGATTGTGATCCTATTTGTACTCTAATCATGGCGTACTAATCCTCTCAAGGCCATGGTCTTTCCCAACAATATTTGGTATGCTATTGATTCTTGGGGAAGATCCAATATGGTGAATTGTACGATCAACTTGACTCTTGCAATTTTTGTTGGAACATTGCCAACAAGTCCCAGTGGCTTCATCTTAGTCTGATCCGCTAGGCATATGTTGAATGTGGCGTTCCTCATTGGTGGTAGTTCCCATTCTTTATAAAGAACTTTTGCAAGAATGTTGACATCTACTCCACCGTTGACTATTGGAGGGTATTGGCCAAAGGCTCTATGCTTTAGCGGGCCGGTTAAATTTTTTATGTCATCCCTAGTACCAAATTTCACTAATATAGCCTTGTATTCCTCTTTGAGTGGTGGGAATCCTATCCAACCCTTGAAAAATTTTCACATTGTAGGACAATTTCTCAATAGGGTTCTAATTAGCATTGTGATGGGTTAGCTGATTAAGTTGGCTAGGAGACGCCATCCAATTGGTGGAGGGCTATTTTCCTTCTAGGCTAAAAGGACCCAAAATGAGTTTCCTTTATGCCTAATGCTATAAAGTGTGCTTCTCTTACAAAGGATATAACAGTTTACCATCGAGCCCACTAACCTTTCTCAGAACCAGAAGAAGGGCTACTGGTGCCTTGGGTCAATACTTGGAATGGTATGAGCCATGACGGTGGAAAAACCTTGGCAACCCACGGATGGGCTTGACGGAACCACGATGGTTGAGAGACGCCCAACATCTTCTAACCTTCCATTTCCCTTACCTTCAGGTAAAGGGAAATGGATAGGCATGGAAAGGCCTAGTGACCTTCCAGATAGGTTGGGTCTTTGCCACTACAAGCTAGGCCTCCGCCTCTTCATGGCTATCTCCAGACACAGCACAAAGCCCCCCATTAAGACTAAAATCTTACTTATTATCATCTTCATTGGGTGACGTGAAGGTGCTTGCTACCTATGCTTCATTGATCTCAATATTCCTTTCTCCTACTTGGAAGGTCTTTTTTGTTAAATCATATTTGTTGATCGCTTGGCTCGACCATTCCCTTTTGGAATGGTAGCTCGATGACGGGTCAACAAGAGAACCAGAGTAGGGTGTGACTTGTATGCTATGGTAGGAGAACAGGGTTCTCCAGCTCTTCATGGCACCAATTCTATCCATCCTTTTCTGGAGGCCCCTCATTAAGATCGTTTCCCTTAGCTGCCCATCCTGCAACTCCCTGGTATGAAACCATTAAAAGGAAAAAATAATATTATCTACACTGTAGATAACACATCGAATCCAGTTAAAGAGAAAGGCATTGTCCCTATGAATAATTTCATAGGTATAAAAGGATTGGTGAAAGATGTACTCTATGTTCCAAAGTTCAACAAGAACCTTTTGTTAGTTGGGCAAATGATAAAACACAATTAGAGAGTCAACTTTTATGGAGATGAATACACTATTAGCTAATACCAATCTAGAGCATATTAGCTGATAGGAAAGGCAGTCAAGGAAGGATGCTTATTCAAAATGCCAGCTTCACATCCATATTTGCATGCCATGTCAGCTCAGGAGCAACCGATGGCATAAGAGATATGGACATTGCAATTTCAAAAGCTTGATGCAGGTAAGAAATCAAAATATGGCAATAGAGTTTATAGGAAAATTTTATGAAGCATGTTGCTCTAGTAAACAAAAGAGAACCAATTTTGGTAGAAATACCTCTCAAGCAAGAGATATTCTTTTGATACACACAAATGTATGGGGTTATGCACAAACCCGTCACTAACTTTCATTGACAACTAGACACATGTTGTTGGGTCTACTTTTGAAAGAGAAATGTGAAGTCTTTTCCTGATTTCAAGAATTCAAAGCCATGGTTGAGAACCAAAACGGTAGAAAGATCAAAGTCATGAGATCAGACAAAGGAGATGAATACATATCTTCAGCATTCATGAACTTTTACAGAAGTAATGGCATTTGAAGACAATTCATACTGATTACTCGGTCACCTATAGAAAAGGTTGACGAAGAAGAGCAAGAATCGCCAGAGAACCCTCGAGAAGAGCAGCAACTCATATGGTCTACTATAGAAAGTAGACTACTAGCAAGATTGACATATACTCAGAAAGGAAAAGCAATTCATATTGAAACCACCAAGTATGCTCTTATGACTACCATGATGGCTACAGAAGAGCAAGTGTACTTTGCAGACATAGTTGACAAGCCTGAATGGCCAACTACTATGAATGAAGAAATTGAAGCTTTGTATAAAAATAATACTTGGGAATTACGTGACCTTGCACCAGGAAAGAATGCCATTGCAAACAAATGGATTTACAAAGTGAAGTACAATCCAGATGAAAGCATTGAAAGATACAAAGCTAGACTAGTTGCAAAAGGATTTGCATATCAATATGGTCAAGACTATGATGAGACTTATGCTCCAGTAGCAAAGATGGATTCCATACGGTTCTTGATATCACTAGCGACACTCAGCAAATGGAATGTGTACCAACTAGATGTCAAGAATGCTTTTCTCAATGGTTACATAGACGAGGAAGTTTACATGCAGCAACCGGCAGGGTATGTTGAACCAGGGAAAGAGCATCAGGTTTTCCATCTCAAGAAAAGTTTATATGGCTTAAAGCAAGCACTTAGAAGTATAGCAAAATCGACAAGAATTACGCTAATTTGGGATACATGAAGTCCAATGCAGAACATATTGTCTACTACAAAGTTCAAGGTGAAGACGTTGTAACTATTGCACTTTTGTATGTAGATGATCTTATTGTGACAAGAAATAATGATAGCTTCATCAGCAAGTTGAAACAAGACTTATCTTAGAGTTGGACATGAAAGATCTTGGCCTTATGCAGTATTGTCTTGGTATTGAGTTCTTGAGAGACTTAGACAACACCTTCATGAACCAACAGAAATATTGGACAGTCTCTTGAAGAAGTTTCATATGGTAGTTTGCAAGATTGCAGCCACTCCCATGAAATAGAGTTTGAAACTTACAAAAGATGTAAACAAGCCTATAGTCAATGACAAGTACTATCGGTAACTCATCGGAATTCTTATATATTTGACTATCACGAGGCTATATATTTTTTATTCTGTAAGTTCCTTGCACAATTTATGGCAAATCCAAAACAATCTCATTGGAATGTAGCAAAGACGGCGGTTTCGCTTGATTGACACTTGCGGATGGCTCGTGCTTTGCATTGCTCTCACAAGGAGTAGCTTAGAGTGGAGGGTCCATCGGCATTCCTTTAAGATCCCCACGACACGTGATTCACCATCGAGACCACACAGGTGCACTTAAATGTAAGCCTGCTACTTAAAGAGAATCATCTTTATGCCATAATAGACATAAACAATGAGTTGCAGAAAAGCCTCAAAGAAGGTAAACATCAAATTCAAGCACTAGAGAAGGAATGCATAACCTCAAGGAAGATACTTGTGAATGCCAAAGCAGAACTGAATGCTCAAGAGCAAGAGATACTCCAACTCCACATGCTTAATGATCAATTGCCAGGGCAATTCAATAGTCTAAAGCTTGCATACACCTCAACACGGGATAAGTATAAAGAAAAGTGCATAGAGTGGCAAAATCAAAAGGCAATAATTTCCAAGTTGAAACTTCAACTACTAAGTCAAGCCGATGACATAAGGAGGGGTCAGCACAAGATCTTTTGCTACAGGGCATCACTACATTATCCAAGAGCTTGTTGCAGTCCTCCAGCAAGAGGATCACCTTGAAGGTAGAATACACATACCGTGGAAACACTTGCAAATCGAGATGTTACATGTAGCATCTGGTCTTGATTGGACCAAGCTAGTGAGCACAAAAACTCTCCAGGATCTATGCCAACAGATGGATGAAGACGAGAAAAATATGTTATGTCTCTCAGTGCATGCAAATCTCATACGATCAAAGCCTAATGCAATACTACTATATGAATGCTTGATGGGAAGCCCCCCTCTTCGAGTAGTAGCCCGCCTCCTACCCTTACTGCAA
Organism: Dipteris shenzhenensis; assembly: GCF_047967505.1. Lineage (NCBI taxonomy): Eukaryota > Viridiplantae > Streptophyta > Polypodiopsida > Gleicheniales > Dipteridaceae > Dipteris > Dipteris shenzhenensis. Next base: position 45,325,779 of record NC_141610.1, read on the forward strand.
CCACTAGCAACTTTCTTAGGATATAACTCCTAAAAAAATCCTACATTAAAGCTGTCAATGCCTACCAGAAGCGACAAAGATCTGCTAGAGGAACATGTGCTCTACCTTCGATCTAATCTTTCCACTCTCTATTCTGATCTTCTCACATCCCTCCCTAACTTTAGTACCATCCTCGTACCTTTCCAGAAATCCATGTTAACCCATACCTTGCCATACTTCTTCATCCATGCCTCTCAACACTACCTCCTAATTCAAGAATCTAACTCCTATCATCTAGCAACACCTAACTTTTTTCATCACTTGACAATCCTTCCCTTGAGGACTATTAAGTCACTCAATCCATTTGCTCTCTCTCTCTCTCCCTTCTTCTATCTTCTCAAATTCAATACTTGCTTCCACCTCAAGTTTGTCCCCTATAACCTCTTCCTCTCCTGCAAGACCACGTATTCCTTAGATCTCACTTGAGTTTCCAATGGAAGACACCATTAATGATTCCATCAATGAGCTTCATGAATTGGATAATCCAAATTGCACACCCACACATGATTTGCAACAGGATACAAAGAGGATTCCCATGCCTGGTAATCCCATTGATGATTTTTGGAAGCAACACCCAGAAATGCAGTCAAGAGGAGAATGAGATGTCTCCAAAAGTTCAATGAGTATTTGTCAAGCGCAAAAAACTCTAAACATAAGCAACAAATTGGAGCCACAACCTGCTTGGCGTAGATCAAAGCTATCTCCTTGAGTACTTACAACCTCCATCTTCCTTTCGAGCGCATCCCACATTTGATGCGATACCCTGTTGCGCTACTGGTCGGATGCCAAACATCATGATGCAGCATATAGTGTATGAGATCTCTCCAGAATTTCAATGAGTATTTGTCAAGCGCAAAAACCTCTAAACATAAGCAACAATTGGAGCCACAACCTGCTTGGCATAGATCAAAGCTATCTCCTTGAGTACTTACAACCTCCATCTTTCTTTCGAGTGCATCCCACATTTGATGCGGTACCCCGTCGCGCTACTGGTGGGATGCCAAACATCATGATGCAACATATAGTGTAGACGCTGCTCGCAATTGGCCGCTAATCAATAGAAACTCCAAGATCAAATGGACAAGCCAAGAAACACTCATCAGAGCCTTGGACAAACATGCATCATTTATGCAAGGAAATTATGACAAAACAATTAAGGAAAGTGCAAAATAAAGTGAAGCTTTAGTAGTAATCCTGAAGGTATCCCTCACTATTGATGACCATTTACCCAACCTCAGTGTCAACCTAAATTAACATATAGATGCTCAAACAACCAGCCGCCTCCTTCAAAGAGCCATATCTCTTCAAGGGCGATGTGTGTTTTTTTGAAGAAATGGTTGATACTAGATTCTTAAAAACTGAGCAAACAATCTATAGTGTTCATGGATTAGAAGTAAAAGATCGACAACAAGCTTGATCCATCTATCACTGACACCATCTTTACCATACTCATTGGGTAAAAATAACCGTAGCAGTACATCGTCTGCAGACTCAACCATAACATGAGAATGGGTAATCAAATCGGTTCGTGAGAGTTGTTAACCCTGTGGCAACAAGGGCCAGAAGTGTAGTCTAGAGCAACAACGATGAGATCATTGTGTGTGTAAAGTAGCGGCAAAGCTCCGCTTGTAATATCTTGAGCCTGAGAGATGGTATGATAAATATTAAAGAATGAGGATAAATAAAACCCTCTCTAGAAAAGATCCAATTATACTTGCAAAATCAAAATCTAGAGAGAGAAATACTGAATATAGAGAGAGAAAGACTAAAAGCCTACACTTTTTGAGGTTCCCCCACTTTGTGTAGAGACCCAAAAGGTCCCCCCACTTTGTGTAAAGACTCAAAAGTCCTGTAACTTTATGTAGAGACACAAAAGAACCGCCCAAAAAAGTAGAGGGACTTTTGTTCAAAAGGTCTCATACAAAAGAGGTCCCACCACCATGAAGGTACCTACAAATAGTGTAGAGACCAACATGTATAAATATCTCTCAATGGAATGAAGCTTCGACTCTTTGGGATTCATTGTTCAAGCTCACTATTGTGTTCATGTGATTGATCTCCATTGCATCCATGCTTTCTTACACTATTGTGTTCTAGCATGCCCTTACCCTTGTACTCCCTCCTCCTTCTCCTCCTTCCTCCTCCCTTGTTTCTCCTCCTCAAACCTTACCCCTTAGAGTCACGTAGGAGACTAGCTCTTCACTTCTCAACTCCTAAACCCTGCAACCCTTTTGAACCTTGGAACCCTTAGATAGTTCTCTCAACCCTACCCCCTTAAGAACTTTGCAACCTGCTTCTAAATCCTTGAACTCCCGTGGGGGTGAAAGCCTCCATCCATCATTGTGATCCAACACTCTTTCTCACCCACGCACACATGAGATCTGCTTTCCACGCTTTAGCCTACACCTCTAACTGGAATACAATCCGAGGACCCATGCTATACTTGTGAATACCTACCCTACAACGAGCAACGACACAATTGTAATTAACCAATACTCTTGAAACCTACACTTGGGAGAAATAGGGATAACAATTGATAGATGGAGTGATATGGACTGAAGGAGGAAATAGGTATCCTGGTGCTTAATGAGTTCACGACAGATGTAACAACAATTAAATGTTTTATTTCTATTTCTAAATATATGGATAACACAACCATTGTACTTTTCTATTGGCATTTAGAAGCAAGCTCTTACTTGGTGAAATATGAGTTGATAAAAGGTGTCGCCATGATGAAAGTTATCTTTAGCAAAGGCTAACACTCATTGTTACATGTGTTAAGTAATGGCTAAGAAGGGCAAATACAATTAGGGCAAAACATCATATACTAAAGAAAGTGCATCCTAGCAAATCAATGTGTCAACCATGAATAGTAGAAATGATGCTCACAATTGATAAGTTCATCATTTGCACAGCATTGCATTTAGTATGCTTTAATATGTTTCAAAAGTTTATTTGAAAAAGTCCACTAGCTTTGAGCTATTTCTCTAAGATAATGCGACTTATAATCAAGGTAGAGGTGCAAGGGCTTAAAAAACTGTAAGTCCCCTAGTTCACAACAATTGCGAACATTTGCCTTTCATTGACTCACAATAAAATACTGTATGGCTACAATAGATGGTCCATGATGGAGGTGAGTATCTTGCTCGATCAAATGTAAAGTAAGCCCATCTGGTGAATATTGGTAAGGGTATCTATTAGGATCAATGAAAACGATATTATTTAGTCACCCATGCATTACAACATCTCCCATCCCCTCTACTACAAGTTGATGAATGAGAAAAGTACCAACCATACTAGTGAGTTAAGCAACGTGTGCCATAGTCCATTGTGAGACAAAGTGGAAGAGGGCATCATGATATTTTATATAAAAAAGATTGCTACACAATCCAGAATGGCAATTTGCTTAGTTTCCACTGCTGCTTGATTGCATATGATAGTGAGGTGACTCTATTCAAATGGATGTCATGACTCTTTTGTGTTTGTCTCCGTACCAACTTGAGAAAAAGATGGAAATGCTTGAAGCCTTGCTCTAGAACGAGAACACACACACACACACACACACACACTCCTTACACTCATATGATTTACACTATTCGCTTTCCCCGCATTTCCCCCCCCCTTTTTAATTTAGATTATGTAATTCTTTATTGTTCAACTATCTAGAACAGGGGATTGGAGTAAGTAGGAATAAGCACCTCTGAGAAAGTAGAGGCCATAACGAGAGCTAGGAAGCGAAGGCAAAGGAGTAAGTGAGCAGCTAAAACGTGTGGGTGTGTATGTGAGGTCCTGAGCTCAAGCCCCAGGGGCAGCTTAAGATTCTATCTTCATCACCCCGTATGGAGGCATTGTTAGCACTTTCAATTTCATTACAATGCAAAAAGAAAAAAGTGAGCAACGCACCACATAGAGCAAGTGAAACCATACAATCAAGGTAGTTCTTTTATACATAAGGTCCTTCTCTCAACCCTTATATGCCATACAAAAGAAAAGGGGAGGATGATACAAGATGGGGCGATGGAGGGGAGAGGTTATGTTAGGGGGCGGTAAGTTAAGAACAGGGTTAGGTTAGAGGTAATAACTCCGTAAGGGGTAAGGTTCTAAGGGGGAGAGAAAATTAGGTAGTTAATTGTGGTGAGGGTTTTGGGATCAGGTTTTTAAAGAGTGATTCGAAATGAATTAACTCGGTATAATGTAGTGGCAGTAAATAAGACAAGTGGGTTTAGTTAGCTAGGGGGTTGGTTAGATAGGAAAATTAGTTAGAAAGGGGACAAACGAGGGTAGGAGAATGAGTTAGAACTGGTTAGGAGTTGGATTAAAGAGGGTAAGAGCGTGGGGGGGGGATAATGGAAATCCAATTAACTAGCTAATTAAAAAAATGTGACAATAATAAATCAATTTAAATAGGGAAAATAATGAGACGAGGAAACCATGAATATTAATTAAAAAGAAATATGTGCCACAAAATTTAATTAATGCCAAAAATTTTAAGAGAGTAAGTACAAGGGAAAATTTAGGGGGAGCTTGTGTTTATTAATGTTAGGTAAAGGTAAAAACGAAAAAAAAGGAGGGGGTTATTTAAAATGTAGATATTAATGGGGGGGGGGGGGTAAAAGGAAGTTTTAAGGGAGAGAGTCAAGGAGCAATTATTTCATCTCTTTAGTACTAACTAAAACAAGCATATATAGTGCTAATAAGTAATAGGGAAAAGGGGTATTTTTATTTACTAATATAAATAGTGCTAGTAAATAATTAGGAATGTGAGTTTAAATCAAAGAAATTTACTCTACAAATGAATTAATTACTTAAATAATTAATTAATTAGTTAATTAATTAAGGGGTAGGGGAAGGGGTATGTGTGTGTCTCCCATTAATATGAAAAAGGGTGCAATAATAAAGGTGGGGAGGGAATAGTGTAGGAGAAAGGTGCTTATCAATTCATTCGTGATCTCCTTGCTCAGCTACTGGGCTTTGTCTCCTCCTTTGCCTTTTTCTTTCCTTTACTTACCTCCTTCTTAACCATGTCTTCTTGCAGCTCTGCTCCTTGTCTCCTCCCTTGTCCCCTTGACCTCCATACCTCCTTTGTACTTCTCCACGTTAGTAACTCCTCTTCCTCTACTCTGCCTTCACCTCCTTTACTTAGCTTGCTTTTCTGCTACGCTTGTGATTTCTGCCATCCTTTCGACGTGCACTTGGTTGGTCGACAACTTGCACTTTCTCGGCATGCCTTTTGTTCCACCTTACCATAGCATGTTAGCTCGTAGAGCTCTGCATGGCGACAGCTCCCAACTGTCTCTTGTTGCCAGACATACTTCTTGGATGCATCCCAATTCGTGGCTCCTACCTCACCCTCTGGTGTCTCTACATAGGTAGTCTCGATTACCACAATATGAACTCTTCGTTGATAGACTTGATTGCATTGCAATTTCCTCTATACCTTCATATTTTCGCCTGGGTGTCACATGATGCTAGCTCGATAGCCTTAGCTATTGCAAGTAGCACCCCCACCTACCCCTCCCCCCCTCTACACACACACACAAAAGGGCAGGTCTCCAGAAAAGAGCCAATGCCCTATCCATCAGAAATAGTAAAAGAAAAGCTCAATGCAAGAGACGTCCAGATCCTCCTCATGCAAGGCATCATATAAGGACTGCTGCAATGAGGCCCGGAAGAACTCATAGGGGTGCTGGAAAGAAGAAGCTAGAAATGCATGATTACGCTGTAGCCATGGGGTCCACAATGCCCACACACACACACACACACATAATATATATTGAAAATAAGAATAATGAAACAAATACTGGCAAGATAAATCCTGGAGAGAGAGAGAGGAATGCGCTACTTGTGGGCTCTAATGTCAATGAAACATTTCTACCTCTGTCACCCACCATTGCCAATTTGTTGTGGAGGGGGGAAGAGAGAGACAGAGAGAGAGAGGATGACGACGACGACGATAATGATAGTAATGATGATCTATCATCATCCTAGGGAGGTTAGTCACGCATGAACTATGGGACCTAAGAAGAACATTACAGTCTTCTTTGAGGAATCAAAGGGTTCGACTCGTGTTTTGTCACGATTTCTTGTCTATGCTTGAATAAGCGATGAGAATTTCAGGCCAAAGACAAGAATGAGAGGGGTACAGCTGCTTCAAGGTACCTAGGATATAGGGATTGCTATGGCTGACCTCAAGAAATTGGTGTAAATTGATACATTGGGTAATCAAAGCTAGAAAGTGCTCTCTAATGTTGGCATAGGCTGGGCAAGTTAGTGCATCTTCAACATTATGACCTTCACATAATGTGAATACTTGATTATTCTTTCTAGATCACTCCATGCTCCGGTTTCAATGGCCAAGTCATGCAAAGAGGTGTGATAATTCACCTTGCTTTGGGTGGCATGGGGATGGCAATATATGGTAGGGTGCAAGATACGACTGTGTTTTTTGTGGAAACTTGAGGAAGCTTTAAGGATTCAAAATGGTTGAATAAAGCCTCATGAACGCCAAGGTTCTCCCAGCTTTATATTCACTAGCACTCTTTATGAAGTTCCTCAATGAGGCTGGCAATGAAGTGGCCTGCAAAAGCCCTTCAAAGACATGCAAACCTTCTATCTGCTTGCTGTTCCTAAATCCAAAGGAACAGCCTCTATGATGTTCAATTATTACCTCCATGGTAAATCCACTGAGGACAAGGCTATGGCGAAACCCAAAATGCAATCCAGCTCTACACACTAAGCTGGTAAATAGCCTAAGCGAATGTTCTTTCTTCTTGTATCACCTCAGTTTTCTTAATGCTTCCAAACTCCTTTACAAGGTGTATTAAAGATACACACATACCTGTATCTTCTCACTTTTCTTAATGCTTCCAAACTTTCTTTTATTAGCCTGTCTGCTTCAAATAATTTCAACTTTCCCTCTTGAAACTCTCTAGGCATAATGAGCTACAGAAGCGCTGAGCTCCACCTTCAGCTAGTGTTGAAACTTGGAAGGCGAGAGGAAGACTAAGAGGAAGAGGAAAGAGGGAGGCAAGCCAGGGGGGCAGGGGGATAGAGAGAGAGAGAGAGAGAGAGAGAGTATTCATAAAACATATGCAATAAACATACTGCTGTCTGTGGAAAATCAACCGAGCCACACATTTACTTACCTATATCTTCTCAACTGTATCCAACTTTCTCTAAGAGAACTTGTACTTTTCTGCTTTAAATAACTTCAAATCTTCCTCCTGAAACTCTCTACTAATAAAAACAACTCGCCTGAGTATCATCAAATGAGATGACCTCCTCCTATGATTACTCCAAAATACATCTTCACAATTCTTTGCCTGCCTCCTGGTTACAACTTAACGATCCAACATGCCAGTGCTTGCTTCAGACCACTACTTGGGTGCTTTAGATTGTGAAGGTTGACTTCGGCTACTGGCTAGATCAGTTACACTGGATTTCATATCTACTTCCATCAATCCTTCTGCAGCTCTGTACCGGTCGACCGCATTACCAAAATTTGCCCTTACATGCTGACACATTGCTGTCAAATCTTGTAGGGCATCTTTGAGAACATCCTTTGCTGGAGCACCTGAACAAACCAATTTCTCAAGGCAATTCCAAGGAGAGGGGCTTGGAAACTGCCAAGAGATTCTCCAAAGCTTGCAAAGTGCAGTAGCTTTTGTTTTTCTGTTGTTTTTTGTGTGTGCATGCTTGTTTTCCCCTAGAGAGAGAGAGAGAACCAACACCTGCTCAAGTGAGCCGATGGGTCTAAACCAACAATATTGCCGTGGGTTGGGGGGTCTTTGAAGGGGGGAGAGAGAGAGAGAGAGAGAGAGAGAGCAAACCTGTAGTCTGAATTCTGATGTTAACACGATTCTCAGACGGATGGGGAACACTGTAACCACAAAACTCAACCCGAGGACTGCATCAAACATTGATGAAAATTAGACTATATTTGGTGTACAATCTGCACAAGAACAACAAGCAGACAAGCCACCTCTTAGTCTTCAAAACTCTCATTTTAAAAAGGCTGAGCGTGTGAGGGGATACATCAGACGGTAAGTTACTGATTTCTTCCTGGTCCTCTGTTATCTACCAGCTGTTAGAGGCACTAGGTACAAGGCACATACAAGACTTGCATGACTTGAAAATTTTGAAGGTGTTAGAGATATACCGCACGCATACATACACCACATACATACATTTATATGAAAGCAAACCTGTTGCGCAGAGTTGACTGCTCATATTTTGTCTCAAAATAGTGAGCACAACGTGGATGATAGATTAAATATTTCAACTCTTCAGAGGTTGCAAAACTCAATGTCAAATTATGGATGGACATATGAGCTATAAATGGAGATTCCATAAGCTCCTTGGGGATATCCTCTCGGTCATCTTGAAATGGCCACTTTCCAACTCCCTTCTCTTTCGGTGGCTATTCAGTGTATGCAAGCCAGGTCATGGTTGTAGAGTAAGTATGGTGCACAGCAGCATGGATGCCTCACACATGGCAAAGTTGGTCAACGTTTCTGTCCCAAAGTCAGGTTCATGATCAAACAAGACTTTCAGCTGGTAGAATAGATGATTAAAACATCATTATCAAATATATGTACTAACTGAAAACACTGATAATGCCATCCACAAATAGAAGTGGTAAACAGACCGTAAATGTGTGCTACCCTGATATCACGACTCAATCAGAAATCATAATTGATTTGTTAATTCATCCTTCTCCACCTGCCGTTAGTTTTATACTCAAGTGGCCTAGCTCAAGAACTTCAATCAATACCATTAAAGGACCATAATATTACTGTAAGGATTATGCCCATGTGAAAGACATTAATAAACACCCAGCAAGGTATCAGGTTTTAACTGGCTTAAAATAGTAGAACACAAAAGATTGCACTGAGCTAAAGAAGGAAATGAATAGAGTGTCATAAAATATTCATAAGATGTATCGTAATCAGCCACTTTTTCATGTGCATTTGCTTTGAGAAAAAGAGCACATAATTCACTTCAAAAGCTTTTACCCAGGACTACTATTATGTACATAACGAACTTAAACACAACACAGCAAAAAACATATATAGCAGTGGCTCACTCATGATTTAAAACATATCGAAGAGAATTGCCAAGTGTATGGTCCTCATCCATCAAGGAAAACGTGGATGCCCGAGGATCATCTGCTGATCCAAGCTCCATCATGGTGGCCATCTCTGCACCCATATATATACATGCAAAAGTAAAAGGGTATACTTACAAAGAATGGAGCATTGACATGCAGCCAACGTTATGTACACGAAGACCAAACGATTCCCAAACTGCAACTCCTTCCTACTCCAAAATTTAACCATGCATCATATATACCTTTGTAAGACTAGAATAAGTCCAATCATACAAATTTAGAATTTTTTTTTAAAAATGAGAATAAGATTAGCTGTTGGGGCTTTTGCACCCGCATAAGATAAAACGATGTAGTTGAACAGCTGATCACCACTTGGACGAAAATTCAAAGAATTTGCATGTCCGCTAAGGTGATAGAAAAATATACCTTTGTAAGACTAGAATAAGTCCAATCATACAAATTTAGAATTTAAAAAAAAAAAAAATGAGAATAAGATTAGCTGTTGAGGCTTTTGCACCCGCATAAGATAAAACGATGTAGTTGAACAGCTGATCACCACTTGGACGAAAATTCAAAGAATTTGCATGTCCGCTAAGGTGATAGAAAAATATACCTTTGTAAGACTAGAATAAGTCCAATCATACAAATTTAGAATTTTTTTAAAAAATGAGAATAAGATTAGCTGTTGGGGCTTTTGCACCCGCATCATGTTGACTTGAAAAATGAAAGCCTTACAGAGAACTCCCTTTGTCTAGTACTAACTGCCCTAACTTAATGGGCCATTCTAGTGAAGGGGTGCCTCTATAGAAGGGTCCCTAGGATGCAAGTACCTTTGAGTAGGGGTTACCCACACTCAAGGCTAGTAAAGTTAGCTTAGGGGGTTGGGGGGGGTGTGACCTAGTCTTTCTAGAAGGGGCTACACAACACAAGATGCTGCCCATACAAGTGGAGTCTAAGTCTTAGGAAATGTGACAGAGGTAAACAAGATAGTCATTTACAGCCCAGAGGAGGAGCTAGGGAACCTTTGAAGCCTAGTGGCAAACCCTTCTATTAAGAAAAACTTCAAGCAAGTGTTAGAATCAGACCTGCAGCAAAGGAGCAGTCTGCAAGGCATCCAAGCCTGGAACATACTAAAGCCTCTCAAACCACGGGGAGCAAAGGAGCAGCCTGCAAGGCACTCAGGGCCAAAACACGCTGAACAATCTCAAGCCATGAGGACATCTAGGGACCGGTCTGCTAGAATTAAAAGTGGGTTGTGATCTCAGTCTTTTCACTCAAAAAAGGGTGGGGGAGTGGATGGCTTAACAGTATAAATGTTGTACAACAGCTTGGAGAGATTAATCTGAGACTAGGTCATAGGGAGAAGTGGAAAGATACTAAATTCGGCAATGTAATTTCAAATTGCACGGAGTAAAATCAAAGATTAATATCCTGAAAAACAGAGGACAACCCAAAAGTCAAAGCTTGGTCAAGAATGAAGAAGTTCGGTTTGAAAGTGAAGTGGAGTTCAGAAAAGAGCAAATAAATCCAAAGGGTGAAGAAGTGGCCTTGCTGTGGAACAAGAAATCATGTAGCTCAGTTCCTTCTGGTGATGAAGATTTCATGTTGGGTGAAAGGCCTTGTTCTGACAATGGGAATAAGAAGAACATTTTCAGCCTGGCTCTAACAATCATGTTAGTGTTGAGAAAGACCCTGGGTCTGATGTGACAGATAAGGTTTATCTGAAGGAAGATGAGATCTTCCTCAACAACTTAAAGCTTATAACCAGAACCTTGCTCTAAAGGCTGTTATGAATTTTCTCAAGACCTGTCATATCTGTAACATACAACAACGGAACTCTCCCAAAAGTGCACATGCCATCGGTCTCAGCAAAAGCCCCAAAGTTTTGACTGCAAGTTTGAACTTTTGCAGATGCAAGCTTCCCCAAAGCATTCCAACAATGCAAACTCTACTTTTCGCTGCTGCTTGCATGAAAACGAGCCTGGCATGTCCTCCAAGGCATCAATTTTCTCCATTTTTTGTCACATTTTGTCCAGAATCAGCGCACTTTCCCAGATTCAGGGGTTTACCTGCAAAGGAGGGTTGTTCTAGATATGTGAAAAGTTTAATACATTTCTCATCCTAGATGCTTGGAAATGCAAAAGTCACAGGCTCCACATGCTCAAATCTGAAAAATCATCACAATTTGGGCCTCGAAATGCCTGAAGAGCACAAATTCCTCACAAATGTGGTTCTCATGTGATACGCCTCACTTTCTATGTCAAATGCTGGAAAACACCATATGTGTGAAAATTGCTTTCAATCTGAAACACAACATGCAAATTTGACCTTAATTTTGCAAATCTGATCTCCGAATTTCACATGAGAAGTCCACCATTTGTTTCAGCACCTAAAAAGACCGTACAAGTTTTCTGGCCGCAAAAAAAAGACCTTTCAAGATGGGCATTGCCTTTCTCTGCAAAACCCTCAATATGTGTTCAAAATGCTTGAAAGGTTCTCTTACAAAGAGGACGTGTGTGTGTACATATAGGTATGTATATGTATATGTATGCGTATATGTATATGTAAGCTCTCATGCAAGCATTCATGGAGCAGGATTGCCTTCTTGAGCAGAATCGGCTCCTTTTGTGAGCAGCTCCAACTCTTGCGCGAGCAGAAAAGAAGACAAAGGAGAATGACACAACATTGGACAATTTCTAGCTTCTACTGGAACAGGACTACCTTGAGACGGACGCAGATCGGGCCAGACGTCGTGCTGACTTGGCCACATTCGAAGTCCAGTGCAGGTGAGACCAAAAGTAGCTGCTTTTAGAGAATCAGCAGTTTCTCAAGGCCTGCTCACAGTTTCTCTCCCCATCAGCAACGAGTCCATCATCCGCTCAGGGATCTTCCACCCTAGACTACAATGTAGTAGAGTATCATTCCGCAGTACCCACAGATAGTTCTTCATTTGCAGGCAGTCCTTTATCTGCTCAGGAGTCCTCCATCTCTGAGCATAATTCATTGGACTATTTTGCAGCAGTTCAAACATTGGCTTCTCTTGGGTCTACTAGCCCAGGGGACCATTCAATTTCCACAGTACCTGCATGCAGTTCCTCAAGATCTTCCACACATGGGTTCTTGCAGCCATTTCCACAGCCAACTCATAGGGGTCTTCCATCCCTGGGGCCAGCTCAGCTCAAACCACACCCAGATGATAAGCCTCTTGGGTCTAGCGATCATCCAGTTTCAGCAGCTTATTCTCTACACGAGGGGATCATTCAGTCAATACAGTTTAGTTCGGATGGATTTTTCACTCATCCAGCAGCTTTATCATGTCCAGTTAGTTCCTTTGGGTCTTCCACCTAGGGAGCTTAGTCAGCTGGATCAGCTTTATTAGGGGAGCATACAGTCTTCATAGTCCTTTGTGATAAGTCTTCCATCCTCAGAGACATCTCAGACCCATCAGTAGTTGCAATAGATGAGCCTCTTGGGTCCACCACCCGAGGGGCTGTCTAGTTCCCATAGTTAGTTCTCTTGGGGCTTCCACCCAAGGGAACACCCTAGATGCAATAGACAGGTGCGATGGGTCTTCCATCCATCAGGCCTTTTCATCAGCTACAAGCAAGTCCTATGGATCTTCACCCTTGGGGCTCCGTTGGCCACATCAGCTTTAGTCGAACTGACTGTTGGCTTTATGCCTCAATTCAATGATGCATGCAATTTAATCAACTACCTGATCAAAACTATAGACCGACTGTAGAAACCGTGTTTCTCCTCGTGGTCACCAGCAGCACGCAATCCATCTATCCCTGACTGTATGGAGAAGCCAAGAGTCATGTGCCCTCCCTAGAACTATGGAGGTCGACTCTCATCACCGCCCTGGAGACTACTGGAATGAGGGCGGCTCATTGCCTCTTCCATCTATGTAGTTCAAAGCATGCGTGAAGTCCACGTGGATAGACATGTCTAACCACACTACTACTAACCTCATGAGGATGAGTATCCACTAACCCAACAATCCCCCCCTCAGTCGAAATGAGGAAGAAGATGATACTATATGAAACAAGAACATTCTCCTATAAGTGCTCACAAAGAGCGACTATGCTCACAAAGAGCCAACACCAACTGCTCACAAAAAGCCCAATGAGACTGCTCACAAAGAGCATGACTAAAAACCATAATCCTGACCACTAAGCGACCGATGCTCACAAAGAGCTCAAACACCAACTGCTCACAAAAAGCCCAATAAGACTGCTCACAAAGAGCATGACTAAAAGCATAATCCTGATCACTGAGGTGATCAACCTCGACCAACGTGGTGACCGCACTCTTGCCTTGATCTTCCACGCCATTGCTTTATCCTTAGTCGGTTTTAGCTGATCATCTTGTTGCTTTGTATAGCAATACTTTTAAGTTTTCTCTATGCCCTTCCTTGCCACAATAGTTACACTTCCGAGTGTCTCATGTTGATTTCTTCTTCTGATCACTGGTGGCATACACCCTATTACCAAACCATGTGAGGTGTTGCCTTTCTCCTCACCCAACAACATCCTCACACAATCCAGGAAATCCATGTCATCATCGATATTACACGCAAACTTGTTTACTCCTAGCCTTTTTTTTTAAAACGTGAATCACGAGCGCAGGCACATTAAATCACCTCCCAGCCAAACTCAGTGGTCGTAAGCTCTCTTCATTTCAAATCGTTACGTTGAAGCTTTTTCTTACTTGATTTCCACCAAGCCCCAAAATTTCCTAGATGGATCTAGTATGCCACATGTCTTCATTTTAGGGTCCCTCCTTAATGCATCATTTACCCCTCTCTTGGGATATCATTAAAACCATTTGCGCCTTGGCACATTTCATGCATTTAGGTCCCTAAGCCTTAGATCCACCTAGTCTAGTGCCATATCACCCTCACCAAGGACCTTGATCTTGATTCCTTTTTGATCATTTACATGAAGCCCAAACAAATATAATATAAACATTGATCCTTTAAAGGAAAATGTCGACTGACCCTTCCGAGGTCATGTTACCTTGGCTTGAGCATAACATTCCTTCCCTCTTCAGGCATCAGCGTCCTCGATGATAAAGTCTAGGAATACTCTCCGTAACTGGTATACGGATTTCCAGGTAGCTTCTGATAGAGGTAAACCATGCCATGCAACCAACACCGTGGGTAGCTTCCGATTGCGTACTTGCATTGTTCCTCGGTTCAAGATTCCTGTTGCTTTGCGTCTTGCATTATCCTCTATCTCCTGAAACAAAACAACACCCTGAGTAGTGAGTCACTTGTATGCAAAAATTTCTTTAAACGAGAAACATGAAACACTGGGTGCACCTTACAACCCTGTGGCAATTCTAATTTATAGGCTACCTTGCCTATTCTTTTTAGAATTAACCATGGCCCACAATATCGAGGTGATAACTTAGCATACTCTCCTGCAGTCAAAGACTTAGTGCTAAGGAACTCTAAGAAAAACTTTTTCTCCTTCCTTAAATTCTCTAGCGGATCGGTTTTCATCCGCATACGCCTTAGCTCTATCCATAGCTTGGCGGATGTTAGCTCTCACAAGTGCTAGCATCTCCCGCATCTGAACCACCAAGTTCGCGGCACTAGGCACTTTCTGAGGTACTCCAACTATAGTTGGATTCGCTGGTCTATAACCATAGTTCAGCTCAAACGGACTGAACCCTGTAGAAGAATGTTTTCTATCATTGTAGGCAAATTCTAACAATGGCAACCACTTGTCCCATGTATGTTGCCTCAATGACACATATGCTCTAAGCATATCCTCTAAGATTTGGTTGACTCTTTCCGTTTGACCATCCGTTTCTGCATGATCCCCACTACTCATCCCCAACTCAGTCCTTAGTGTCTCAAACACCGCAGTCCAAAAATGACCGGTAAATTTGACATCTTTGTCTGACACTATGGATTTGGGTAATCCATGCAAACGAAATATATGTCTAATAAACAAATTCGCCATTTGCGGGGCACTAACAGACTCTCTAGTTGGAATGAAGTGAGCCATCTTGGTAAGACGATCAACCACCACAAGGATAGAATCATATCTACCTTGTCTCGTAGGCAGGCCTACAATAAAGTCCATGGAAATGCATTCCCACCCACCCAGTGGTATCTCCAAGGGCTGTAAAAGTCCGGGTGGCTTCACCCGCTCTGCCTTACTTACTTGACACGAAAAACGTGTCACATATTCATGAATATGCTTTTTCATCTTTGGCCAAAAGAAATCTCGCTTCACGAGATCATATGTCTTCTCGACTCCTGGATGTCCCGCACATGGGCTATCATGGCATTGTTGAATGACTCTCTGCCTGAGATCATTCTGATTACGTACTACTAGCTTGCCATTTCTTTTTAGCATACCATCCCTTATGGCATATCTTGCATAAGTTTAGCCCAGGTCATCCTTTTCCCCGGGTTTAAATACATGAGCCTTAGGCCAAAGGCTCTGGACGAGCTCGTCCACCTTTTGAGTTTCTTTAATCTCGGTCATTAGAGCACTCTCTAATACCGTGAAACTCATATTATGCATCATGCGTGACAACGCATCAACAACTTTATTATCCTTCCCTCTTCGGTACCGAATCGTCAAGTTAAACTCCTGCATGAGTTCTGCCCACCTAGCTTGGCGGCCTCTCAAGTCAGGTTGTTTACAAAAATGTTTCAGAGTATCATGATCAACATCAACATAAAACTCTGACCCATACAAATAATGCCTCCAAAGCTTAGTCATTTTAAAATCAAGCTTCTCAGCATAGTCCTGAATTCGAAGCTCCAACTGGGTAACCCTTTGGTCCCATACTTCAATTGAACTTCCATCTGCCAATCTGACCGTATATGCATAGTCAGATGGGCTAGTCTTTAGTTTCAGCCTCTTTACAATCTTGGAGTTAATTACATTGTGCGTTGACGCCGAGTGAAACAACACAATGACATCATGATTAGCTACTTGCCCTTTCATCTTAATTAACTCCGTATCATTAAAGGTTGTATACCCCGTTGCTGCGGGGTTTGACATGATATTATCAAGTACACTAATTACTAAGTTAGCAACAGACACACATAACAAAAAAGGTACTGACCTTTGAGAAGATCCCGCTAGTTGAATCTGCATCTGTTCTGCTTTGGAACTTCCCTCCATTTCCACGTCGCATTCTGAGACCACCATCTCGGCCATCCGATGATCCTTGTTTGTGGACAATCTTTCCACTGATGAGGCTGAAGGCATCCAAAACACAAGCCTTCTCTCCTCACTTTTTCCCTTTGCTCTGGGTTCAAAGAAGACTTCGACCAAGCCCGGGCTGCCATTGGTGTTACTTTTCTTTTCATTCCAATGGTGGTACTTGATTTAGGAGTCTCAACTGGTTTCGCCTGCTTGGCTTGACCACTAGGCTGTGAGGCACTCCCTTTGCTAATCCACTTCTTCTTAAACCCAGTTTTCTTCGGGTACCCATACTGAGTCCCAACCTGCACAAACACACTTGGTCTGTTCCCTTTTGCATCCTCATAGTTCAGGGCTATGGCAATTGCTTCATCTAGCGTGTTCGCATACTTAGCCTGAACTTCCATCTTGATTCGGTCATTCAATCCAAAGATAAAATCTTTTACTTGGATTGACTGAAGTAGAGGTTCATCAACCTTCATTACACTTTCTCTGAACTTATCAGTGTATTCCGCCAGTGATAAGTTTCTTTGACGAAGGTTTCAATCCTGATCCCAAGCTCGGGATGCTTCGTCAGGAGGTAGGAAGTGTTTTCTAAATTCCTTTTTAAACCCCTCCCAAGTAGTGGATGCCACTCCATCTTTCTGCTGTTTTATCCACCATCTATCCGCTGCCTCATTAAACATATGGGTGGCCTCATGGATTTTCTTCATATCATTTCTGATTTCACAAATGGCGAAGGCCTCGTCCCATTTGTGTAACCAGGTCTCAATGATATCGGAACTACGGTCAGGCATCCGACCAGAATACTTTTCTGGCCTATAATTGGCAATATTAGGCACCTTAGCTGTCCTAGGCTCGACCGTATGAACATTGGGCTCCGGTTCCATTGGAGATTTACATACGATGTTCGTAGAGATGTTTGGGAAGAACTACCGGATCCACGGGATCATGATATGGTAGCCTACGCACCGATCTTGACGCGATCGAGCCAAGTGTTGGTTTTATGGTTTAACGAAACCATTAAGAGATGGATAGAAGACAAAATGTTGGTAAGCCTGTCTGCTGATTTTGGAAAGCACATGCTGTGGTACAAAAGGGGGCCCAAGAATCACTTACCACGATGCGAGGGGAACATGCAGCAAGAATTATAACCAGGGAGCTCTCTATGCCTTCTAAGCTTTGTTGGAGCATATGCATGTTTATTTGCCTCCGTGTTTGAGTCAACTTAGATTGCAGGAGTTTCCCTAGTATAGGGAAAAGCGGGTTTGGTTACAGTGTGATATATGCCTGGTTAGCTATAAAATTGGAAGTTGGACTTGTGATTTGTAATTATAGTTTCAAGCGGTGTTTTATTATTATTATTTAAAAAAAACAAAACACCCATTGACCTAAATGGAAGTAGAAGAAGAAGCTTCTAGGATGGATCCCGTAGAGTCGGGAGTCTGGCCGACCCCGCAGGTGTCGCGCCCAACAGGTCATACACTGTCTGGCAGAATTGCAATGTTAGAGGATGCCTTGCAACAGATTTTAGCGCAGCAGTTACAAACAAATGTAGGGCAGTCTGAGCTCAGAAAAATGGTGCATAGTATGTTTGCTAGACCATCTCGTGAGGAGAAAGGTAAATCTCCGATGGAACCGGAGTCCAGTGTTCGTACAGTCCCAGAGCAAAACAGATGCAGATTCAGCTAGCGGGATCTTCTCAAAGGTCACTACCTTTTTTGTTATGTGTGTCTGTTGCTAAGTTAGTAACTAGTGCACCTGATAATATCCTATCATAGCCCGCAACAACGGGGTATACAGCCTTTAATGATACGGAGTTAATTAAGATGAAAGGGCAAGTAGCTAATCATGATGTCATTGTGTTGTTTGACTCAGCGTCAACACACAATGTAATTAACTCCAAGCTTCTAAAGAGGCTGAAATTAAAGACTAGTCCATCTGACTATGCATATACAGTCAGGATGGCAGACGGAAGTTCAACTGAAGTATGGGACCAAAGGGTTACCCAGTTAGAGCTTCGAATTCAGGACTATGCTGAGAAGCTTGATTTTGAAATGACTAAGCTTGCTCATGCAGACATAGCCCTAGGTAAGGCTTGGCATTCTAGGAAGAATCCAGCCATAGATTGAAAAAAGCACATTTATCAATTCAAGATGAATGATGTGCTGTATGTCTTACGAGGTGAAAAGGATATATCTCAAGGACCGTTGGTTTCCGTGATGGAAATTCGAAAAGCTCAAGAAGAGTTTTTGTTTCTTTGTACAGCATCGGTAGAGCCAATTGATGATTCTTCGGTTAGCACTGATGTTGCTCAAAATGGAGAGATGGCCAAGCTAGCTGATCAAATAACAGAGGAGTTCTCTGATTGTTTTAGGGATGAGCTACCTTATGGGTTACCTCCAGAGCGGAAAGTTCAGCATAAGATTGAACTAATCCCGAGGGCAGAACCTGTCAATAGACCTCCCTATAGGTTGAGTTTTACTAAAGAGGCAGAGGTGCGAAGACAACTGGAAGAATACCTCAAGTTGGGGCAGATTCAACCAAGTTTCTCACCTTTTGCTTCGCCGATGATATTAAAGAAGAAGAAAGATATACTTTTCGCCTCTATATAGATTACAGAGCATTGAATAATATCACTACTAAGCACAGGTATCCGATGGCTCGGATCGATGATTTGCTAGATGCATTACATAGGGCCGTAATTTTCATAAGATAGATCTTAAATGTGGCTACCATCAGATCCGTATTAGAGCCGAGGATGTGCATAAAACCGCTTTTAGAAGTAGGTTTGGACATTATGAGTTTTTGGTAATGCCCTTTGGACTTACCAATGCTCCAGCTACATTCGTCATGCTTATGAACGATTTACTACGTCCGTATATCGAAAAGTTTGTAGTACATTTTATTGGTAATATTTTGATATTCAGTAAGAGTATTAATGAGCATCATGAACACTTAAGAATAGTGTTCAGTACTTTGAGGAAAGCCAGTCTTTATGTAAATAAAAACAAAACTATACTGTGTATGGTAAGACTTGAATAATTAGGATTCATAATTACTCCTAAGGAGGTAGAAATGGATCCAAAGAAAGTGGCTGCGATACTGGCTTGGCCAATCCCTCAGAGTTTGACCACTTTGCGATCATTCTTGGGATTTGTCCAATTTTATCGAAGACATATCAAAGGATATTCCGAAATAGTATCGCCATTGACTGATCTAACCTTAGATAAAGTATCTTTTATATGGGGACAAAATCAACATGAAAGTTTTAACACCATAAAACAAGCTGTGGTCTCAGGACTGGTGTTAAAAATAGTTGATCCCCAGAAACCGTTTTTCCTTGAAACCGATGCAAGTGGCATTGCGGTAGGAGCAGTTCTCCTCCAAGAGAAAAGGCCAGTAGCCTTTGAAAGCAAGAAGCTTTCTCCCTCTCAACGAAATTGGCCAACTCATGAATTAGAGTTGTATGCTATTGTCCATGCTCTGAAAACATGGAGACATTATTTGTATGGATCAGAGTTTTATGTTGATGTTGATCATGATACTCTGAAACATTTTTGTAAACAACCTGACTTGAGAGGCCGCCAAGCTAGGTGGGCGGAACTCATGCAGGAGTTTAACTTAACAATTCCGTACCGAAGAGGGAAGGATAATAAAGTTGCTGATGCGTTGTCACGCATTATGCATAACATGAGTTTCACGATATTAGAGAGTGCTCTAATGACCGAGATAAGAAAAACTCAAAGGTGGACGAGTTCGTCCAGAGCCTTTGGCCAAAGGCTCATGTATTAAAACCCGGGCAAATGGATGACCTGGCATCCAGAAAAGGCCAAACTTATGCAAGATATGCCATAAGGGATGGTATGCTGAAAAGAAATGGCAAGGTAGTAGTACCTAATCAGAATGATCTCAAGCAGAGAGTCATTCGACAATGCCATGATAGATCATGTGCGGGACATTCAGGAGTTGAGAAGACATATGATCTCGTGAAGCGAGATTTCTTTTGGCCAAAGATGAAAAAGCATATTGATGAATATGTGACACGTTGTTTTTCGTGTGAGGTAAGTAAGACAGAGCGGGTGAAGCCACCCGGACTTTTACAACCTTTGGAAATACCACTAGGTAGGTGGGAGAGCATTTCCATGGACTTTATTGTAGGTTTGTCTACGACACAAGGTGGATATGATTCTGTCCTTGTGGTGATTGATCGTCTTACCAAGATGGCTCACTTCATTCCAACTAGAGAGTCTGTTAGTGCCCCGCAAGTGGCGGATTTGTTTATTAGACATATATTTCGTTTGCATGATTACCCAAATCCATAGTGTCAGACAGAGATGCCAAATTTACCGGTCATTTTTGGACTGCGGTATTTGAGACACTAAGGACTGAGTTGGGAATGAGTAGTGGGGATCATCCAGAAACGGATGGTCAGACAGAAAGAATCAACCAAATTTTAGAGGATATGCTTAGAGCATATGTGTCATTGAGGCAACATACATGGGACAAGTGGTTGCCATTATTAGAATTTGCCTATAATGATAGAAAACATTCCTCAGTCCATTTGAGCTGAACTATGGTTATAGACCAACGAATCCAACTATAGTTGGAATACCTCAGAAAGTGCCTAGTGCCGCGAACTTTGTGGTTCAGATGCAGGAGATGCTAGCACTTGCGAGAGCAAACATCCGCCAAGCTATGGATAGAGCTAAGGCGTATGCGGATGAAAACCGATCCGCTAGAGAATTTAAGGAAGAAGAAAAAGTTTTTCTCAGAGTTCCTTCGCACTCTAAGTCTTTGACTGCAGGAGAGTGTGCTAAATTATCACCTCGATATTGTGGGCCATGGTTAATTCTAAAAAGAATAGGCAAGGTAGCCTATAAATTAGAATTGCCACAGGGTTATAAGGTACACCCAGTGTTCCATGTTTCTCGTTTAAAGAAATTTTTTCATACAGGTGACTCACTAATCGAGGGTGTTGTTTTGTTTCAGGAGATAGAGAATAATGCAAGACGCAAACCAACAAAAATCCTGAACCGAGGAACAATGCAAGTACGCAATCAGAAGATACCCACGGTGTTGGTTGCATGGCATGGTTTACCTCTATCAAAAGCTACCTGGGAATTCGTATACCAGTTATGGAGAGTGTTCCCAGACTTTATCATCGAGGACGCTGATGCCTAAAGAGGGAAGGAATGTTACGCTTAAGTCGAGGTAACATGACCTCGGAAGGGTCAGTCGACATTTTTCTTTAAAGGATCAATGTTTGTATTATATTTGTTTGGGCTTCATGTAAATGATCAAAAAGAAAAAATAAAAAAAGGAATAAAGGTCAAAGGGTGATATGGCACTAGACTAGGTGGATCTAAGGCTAAGAAACCTAAATGCATGAAATATGCCTAGGGGCAAATGGTTTCAAAGATATCCCAAGAGAGGGGTAAATGATGCAATAAGGAATGAAGACATGTGGCATACTAGATCCATCTAGGGAATTTTGAGGCTTGGTGGAATTTTGTAAGCAGTAGCTTCACGTAATAGTTGAAATTTGTCTTTTGGAGAGCTTGCAATCATCGAGGTTGGCTGGGAGGACAATCAATGTGCCTATGCCCGTGATACTGAAGAGAGAAGAACAGAGGCGCAACAGATATGCGCTTAACATCTAATACCAAATATAATATCTCAGATGCCTACATACTGTCCATGTGTCAATCAAAGGAGTCACTAACTCAATATCTCCATCATTCACCACACCATCCTTAAATAGACAGATGGATGATCATGCAACTGTCCTCGTTAAGCTAGGATCAGATTGGATCCTCATATCTACCAAACAGTGATATACCAGCTCCTAGTTGGATCCTATGGCAGGTCCATGCCTGCATATAAGGCCTCAATTGCCTTTTGCCTTCTATCCCCATTGGCTGGGGACTGGGTATACTTCTGGCCATGCCTTCCTGCCCATGCGGCAGCCAGATATGCTGGCCATATGACAGGTCATACGCTACCCCATGGTGGGCAGCCATGTGATGGTCCTTGTAGTCTCCACACTAGTATGCACCTGCTCACAGTGCTCGGGAAGAACAAAAGTATCACTTTTATCGATCCAATGTTTGGTGGAGTCTATTGCAAAGAAACTGCTACTATCTTTTCTCACTGTCGCATGAGGACCGTTGTAAATAGTTCTAAACCATTTTACATCAAGAATGAAAATACTAAATCGTCTGAAATCAACTTCATAGATGTCGCGTATGGTTCCACAATAATCCAACTGTGAGGAGAGAAGATTGGTATCCGAAGCACTTGCTCGGCTATCTTGTGTGAAGTTAGCCATGACTCCACAATGTACAACGGCTACATGTAGTGCCCATGTGGCACTTGCATCAGTTGCCTATCCAATCAAGATTGAAACCCAAGTGTCAAGCTTCGATATCTTCATATGGCGATCATAGGGAAGCATTGACCCTTAATCTCTAACACAAGTTGAATTAGACATTGGAAAGAGTTGTGAAGTCCTTGGCATAACAATTCTACTGTGAGGTCTAGTATCAAAGCCTAAAGGTTCAACTCTTATGGTCTACTGAATGAAGGATATGTATATAGATCAATTTGGAAAATGCACAAACTCATTCTCTAAAAAAATAATTAATAGTGCAGTTTCAATCTCATGACAATCAATCACAAGGTTGAAAACCATAAACTCCATCACGTATAGCAAGGACTAGCATGATAGTCACAAGGTTGAAAACCATAAACTCCATCACACATAGCAGGACTAGCTACTATGACATCCCCACCGACGTCATCAATGGGTATAGACTAGCATAAATATATGCTCTCCTTACAATAAATAGTGCAATTTCAGTTTCATGCATCCCTACCCACATTATCAAAGCCCAACAGTGGCTGTGGACCACAGTATAACCATATGCTTTCACACATACATATCCACACATCTGCACATACTCTAAGAATTCATTTATAACAAAGGTCTTCATACTGTGTTTATGTCGACATTCCAGAGGAGAAGGGCAAACTCAACCTTGACAAAGGCTAGCATTAAAGGAGAAGGCTAATAAAAAAGTAGTCCACATTCTCTTCATTCAAGCTACAAGTACTTGTTCATCCATAACACATTCAGATGAGCCCTAATAAAGACTTCCATCTACGCAGAGCTTATTACTCCTGCCTTCCAAAAAGCATTCATCTTAAGAAACATAAATAAGCAATACGTTGTGAACCAAACCAAAACAAGTCAAAGAAACGCTGACATAATTTCAGCCTTCAGGAGCGAGTAAAAATGCAACAAATTTGCAATCATCATTGATCACCTTAGGGACAGGCACTCAAAGGATCTGGAGGAAGAATATCATAAGAAACTCCAGCAAAGCCTGTGAGTAAACAATCTCATTCAGTGAGAGGCACGGACTGGAATCTGTGTGAACCGGAGCACAAGTCTAGGATGAGCACAGGAACGAAGCAGGAAAGTAAGACTACAAAATGAACAGTCATCGAGCAAAATTTTGAAAAGCCTTCAAACACTCTATAAATGTTTGGATCTCAAATAGAACCTCCAGCAGGGGCGGAAACAGGGGTTAAAAGCCATTAAACCAGCTTGTAGCAGGCAGAAAGGTGGCGCCACCAACTAAAACACTCCTACAATCCTACATAGCTACGAAAGCATCTTGAGTCGCATACCTTCAAGAGACGCACATAAAGTTTATCTAAGACAGTCAGGGGCGTTCTGGCCTTTGGCTGTTTGGCAGCTTTCCTAGGCTACTAAAAAACGCGTATTCAATTTTAAGTACACACTATTATGAACTATTATGAATTTCGAGTAGCATGACCCGTTTACCACGCGGTGGAGACCCGCTCGCTGGGTCTCAATTTGGAATCTTTAAATGTCTTTAATTTCAAGAAACAAAATTTCAACTCTAGGCACCACTTTGCTTGGCTCACTCAATCTGGGTTACAGGGACATTATAGGTGATGCATAGACAATCAACCTCCAATTTGTTTCATATAGTGTTAGAGGCTCATTGCCATTAGGTTTTGTGAGCAGAAATGTACACTTTTCCATCTCATGATTCTTGTATTGAAATATACATGCATTGAATCATATATGCATCAAACCATATGCAAAAAAATAAAAGCATTTACAAATGCCAAGGAACAAATATCACCGACCTAACCAAATAAAAGAAGCGAGCGGGTGGTACAATTACCAATGGTGAAATGCAGTCCCAAATAGAACAAAATCATACCAAAATATGTGATAGTGCTTTTCCAAATTGTAGATTCTAGACACCTTTTAATTTTTTTAGAGGATGCATATAAGAGAGCTAAATATCTCCTCCACTTCAATTCCTTTCTTTATTGAGTCATCATATGTGTTGAAACATGCATGCATTGAATCCTATACGCGTTGAACCATATGCAAAAAAATAAAAGCATTTACAAATGGCAAGGAACAAACAACATCTACTTGACCAAGGATATTGGTGGTGTATAGAACGGATGAATGGAGTGCCTACCCCAAAAAAAAAAAACTAAAGAAAAAAAGAATAGATCAAGGTTTCTATAGGTTGCTAATACATGATATATATGCATCAAAGTACATGCACTTGCAATGAAACATATTCATATGAGTAAATGCACTTGATATGCATACTCTCTAATTCTCCAACAGCTAACATGTGACTCGAAATGTCTGAGAGGCAAATATGTGACTTGGAGATCAGTGCACTAAGGCCCCAAGGCCCCAAACCAAAGGCATTCTACTACTATAACTCTCGCAGTAGTTTTTGCCATTGGATATTGCCAAATCTAACCAATATGCGCTCACTAACCGATTTGAGAAAGATGAAATGTTTGAGATTGTAGGTTCAAAAAATTTTGTGCTATGGCTAAGTAAGTCAATGGTATAGCCATGTCAATGCTTGAAAATCATTGCCCTTGATTCAATCATTCGTAATACTAAAGAGCTACCATTGCAATGTTATGCAAAGGTAGAATTGCACAACAGCTATGAAAGGATGGAAAGTTTATTAGAACTTGCTAGTTGATTGATCATTGAATTGAGCAGACCTATTGATTGCTAGAGCTTGGGAGTAGTTGTACACTCGAAGAAAGAGATGAAGAAGCAATGCACAAACTGTAGTCTCATCACTATCGCCATGATCCCATGAATTATGAATGGCCTCTAGAAACGTGCGATGTTAATCGATAGTATGCTCTCATCACCTATCATGAAAGAAGCTCAAGAGAAGCTATTTCTCATGAAGATCATCAACAATTCCTAGAGTAGTCGCCCCATGTAGTCAGCTTGCAAGACACCAAATCGACCATGTTTCAATCAAAGTTCATTTTTGCGGCCAATGTGTGCATGGCCAACTTGTTCTAGTGGAGCTTTTTCACCGAAATGTAGTTCTTATTCAATGGAAGGTGGTTTCAAGCATCGAATTCTATGTGCCACAACGAACCCACCTATTTGGCTACTTATTTGTGAACTCCTAAAAGATCACCCTTGATAGTGTGGTATTGTCAAACATAAGTAGATGTCATGCGTGAAGCTTGTCGCAATGAGCAACATACCTGGTTTTGTTTTGCAAAGTCAGATGTACATCCTTTGTGAAGTGTTGTTGCACCTCCTCCCCAACTATAGCTCATTGGCCTCCTCTTCACAACTCCCTTTTCACATTGAAATTCGTCTCACAATCCAGATCGGGTTTTCTATCTAATTCAGAATTGCCTCTTCAACCTTCATGAGGTCTTTTCTACAGCACAATACCTAGTATTAGTCTCTGCCGTGGACAGCCCAGATTCAAAATATTTTGCTTTCTTCTCCTGTTTTTGCAATTAATATGAAAACAAAGCTAGCAAAAATGGATGGCAAGGGGTTTCGATCTCTTAGCAACATCCCTCGTGCTTTGAGAAGAGCAATCAACAGTAGTATTTATATTTATATCAATATATTTATGTATTTATATATATATATATATATATATATATATATAGGTGAGTGTGTAGTTAAACATGAAATGGAAAAATAAAGAAATATATGTATATTCATATTTATATATAGATATAAATATAAATATGAATATAAATAAATAAATTATATATAATATAATATAATATATATATATATAATATTATATCTATGTACTATCTAATATATATATATATATATATATATATATATATTTATATTTATATACTATCTAATATTATATATATATATAAAATACTCTCTCTCTCTCTCTCTCTCTCTCTCAATTGTCCGTCTGCCACACCACATCATTGGTAACCGGCTCTCTGCTAGTCATCTGTCATCTCCAATGCCATGTCATTGATATCCAATGCCATGTCATCGGTCTTTGAGACCTGTTCTCATCGTCGGGACCCGTTTTTATCGCCACATCATTAGTCGACTGGCACTGACTCTGTCTCTAAAACACATAGTACAGTTTGTCAACTCCCGAGTAAGCAGAATTGTGCAGAATCGCCGAGCAACCAATACGCGCAACCTGCAACAAGCGGGGCGATTGTGCTTCCTTCCAGACTAGGACACGTTGCACGAATTGGTTAGTCGTAGCTGCATGCGATGGTAGAGGTGGACTAGAGCTGGCGGGTAGGTGCAGACACGTGGTAGATGACGGTGCTTTGGGGCAACACGATCGGGACACGTGGTGGGAGACAGAGTTATAATGCCACATGGACTCTTTCATGAACTCGTTGGTGCATGCCACATCATCGGGTCTACACGTGCCATGTAGTTTGCCCACTGAGACTCGCAGTCTGTTGCATTGTGTTAGCTCGACCTCTTGAAGCTCCAGAACCTTCCGAACCTCTGGCTACCCCCCCTAACCTCCGCAAAGCTCCCATTTCCTCTCTTCGAACCTCTAGAATTGCTCCACGTCGAAACCTCTCCTTAAAGAATATATATATATATATATATATATGTATGTATGTATGTGAGCGAGAAGCTCTTTTCTTTGTTCTCCCTATCATGGGACAAAATCTCACGCCAAAATCTCATTAGTTCCCTTATCTAACTGCATTTCCCCTCCCAATAGACTTTTCTTCTTTCAAAACTTTCAAGATTTTTGAATGAGATTTGCCTTGCTTTCTTCTTGCTCTATTTTTGGCATTTTTCTTTCAAATCTTGCCGCTTCTTGTCTCATATGAGATTCTCTTGTGATCTCAAATTATTATTGTGTGGAAACTCAAGGCAATCATGTTTTGGACAAAGCATGAATGATGCAAGGTGTTTTGATCCTAGAAGGAACGTATTGTACATAATTGGGGTTAAGGTATAGTGGCCTTTAACCCCCACAACCTCCCACTTAAAGGCCAATGTGCCTTTCAGGGAGAACAACCAATGAGCATACTATCCAATGCCCATCAATACATGACAATACTCAAACCGCTGACTAGGTAGACTCTTCGTCAACATATCTATAGGGTTATCATCTGTATAAACCTTGACAAGCTTTATGTGCTTGTCCTCAAGTACCTCCCTGATAAAATGGTCCCTGAACTCAATGTATTTGGTATTTGCATGAAAGACCTGTGCTAGTTGAATAGCACTCATGGAATCACTATGCAATGTCAGTACACCTGTATGAATCCCCAAATCTCTTACTAGCCGACCAAGCCATATAGCCTCCTTGCAACCCTCTGTGGCTGCAACATACTCGGCCTCTATGGTAGACAAAGCAATGCACTTCTGTGCATGAGACATCCATGACACTGCACTACCTGCAAAGGTGAATACATAACCAGAAGTGGATCTCCTGCTATCCACATGCCCTGCATAGTCTGAATTTGTGTACCCAAATACACGCATCTCTCCTCTTGCCAAAGCAGATACATACCTCCTTAGTACCCTTCATGTACCTCATGATGCACTTAACTCTGTCCCAATGCTTCTTTCCTAGATTAGCCATATACCGGCTAACAACTTTCACTACAAATGTAATGTCTGGTCTAGTAGCTATCATCGCATACATAAGACTCCCAACCACTGATGAACCTTGGACATCATGGCCCTCATCTGATTTGGGACTATCTACCTGACTCAGTTTCACATATGGAGACAATGAAGTACTTACTGCCTTCCCCCCCTCCATATTAAAACACTACAACACTTTTATAGCATACTCCTTCAAAAATTATGTGCCACTTATGAGAAGGAAACTGCCTCTAATAAAGTTTACCTCATGAAGAGGTTGTTAGATGAAGGAAAGGGTCTTCATTGCTTCTCACTTGAATGAATTTAATATTATTTTTAGCTAGCTTTAGGCTTAGAAAATGAATTTTGATGTGGAGACTAAGGCAATATTCCTCTTATGTTCATTGCCATCCTCATGGGATACCATCCGTACAGCTGTCAGTAACTCTGCATCTGGTGGAGTATTGAAGTTTGACGATGTTGTGGGTAGCTTGTTGGCCGAGGAGATTAGACAGGAGTCTATGGATGGCAACAAGAAGGATGCAACCTTAAATGTGCAAAGGGGCAGATCACAGTTCAGGGGGAAGTCCCAAGAAAGAGGGAAGTCTTGTAGCAAATCCAAGGCATAGAACATTGAGTGTTACACTTTGGCAAGAAGGGCCACATGAAAAAGGATTGCTACAAGCTGAAAAGAGATCAAAAGGATAATAAAAAGAATGCAAATTTGGGGTGCAAATAAGAAGGAAGAGAGTCCAAGGGAGGACAAAGGAAAGATAAAGATCGAGGAGATTAATGCAGTCACTGATGATAGTGACAATGACATTCTCTTCATGTCTAGTCTACCTGCAGACTTGCTTACCACTTCAGATGATGCATATTCCCAGGATTGGATTTTGGATTCTGGTGCTTCATTCCATGTTACTCCCCATAGGGAATAGTTCTCCACTTATGACAGTGGAAAGATAGGTTGTGTGCATCTTGGAAATAACTATGCATGTGACATAGTGGGAGCAGGTGACATAAAGTTTTCTTTTGCAAATGGGTTTGCATTTGTTTTGAAAAATGTGAGACATGTGCCTAAGATGACCAAGAGTCTCATTTTAGCGGGTTAACTAGATGATGCTGGTTTTCATACCACTTTTGGCTTTCAGAGTTGGAAAATCCAAAAAGGCTTTATGGTTTGGCCAGTGGTGTCAAGTGTGGGACTTTGTATCCCTTACATGTATCAAGGGTGTCTGAATGTGTTGTTGCAATAACCGAGTAGCCAAGTACTTCTTTGTGCCATTGCAGGTTGGGGCACATGAGCCAGGATGGAATGAAACTCTTATGCTGTTTGGGTTATGTACCGCATTTGAGTTTTTTAGGTTTTGAATTTTGTGAGCACTGTCTCTATGGGAAGTAGACTAAATCAGCCCATAAAAGAAAGGGAAACAAAGAGCTTGAAAGGCTTGATTTGGTGCATTCAGATGTATGTGGACCCATGCCTACACGGTCATTAGGTGGGGCTGAATACTCGAGGGAGGAGGTGCGCAGTAGTATCGGTAGCCTTTGGGACAGAGATTGGGGCGAGTGCATGGATTTGGTAGATTCGGTGGCGCAGGATTTGCAGGAGTCCAGCCAGATTTGCCAGCTCGCAGCCCTTCAGGTTCGCCAGGAGTGGTGGGGCAGAGAGAGAGCTCTTCGCAGGGACCTCGCCTCCATTCAGCGACTCCAGCAGGCAGCTCCGGGTTCGGAGGAGCTTCGGATCCAGGCCCTTCGAGCCAGAGCCCTTCTTGAGGAGACTCTCCAGCGCCGCTCAGAGTTTTCCTATCATGCCTCCCTCTCATACTGGGCTCGGAAGGGCGACCGGATGAGCAGAGAGTTCTTCAGGACGCATGGCCAGAGAGCAGCAGGTGATCAGCTTCGGAGTCTTAGGACAGCGGAGGGGCACATCGTTACTGATCCGGATGAGGTCTTGGGGTTGGCTACCGACTTCTTTCTTGCATGGGGATTTACATGAGGAAATTTACATGGTATAGCCAGAAGACTTTGAAGAAAAGGGCAAAGAGAATTTGGTTTGCAAGTTAAAAAAGAGTCTCTATGGCTTTTAGCAAGCGCCTAGAGAATGGTATCACAAGTTGGATGCTTTCATTCGGTCCCAGGGTTTTAGAAGAAGTGAGATTGATCACTGCCTCCACACTAAAAGGGCTAAGGATAATAGCCTGATAATCCTGGCACTTTATGTGGATGATATGCTATTGGCTAGCAAGAACACTTATGAGCTTGATGCATTGAAGGCCAAGTTGCATGAGGCCTTTGACATGAAGGATTTGGGACTTGCAGGTCATATTCTTGGTATGCGCATCACGTGTGATCGGAGTAGGAAACACCTTTGGCTTTTTGGCCCAAAAGAAAATGTCAACCTGCAATGACAAAACAATGGCAAACCCAATGCCAATAAGAGCCAAACGCCTCAAGCATAAACACCATCCATGGGCATAAACATCAATAATTTCTCATCCAAGATAGCATAGCACTATGAGAGAATCAACTACAATGCGTCGAAGCTTTCCCTCAGCATAAAATAGCATATGTGTGCTAAATGTCCATCAATACAGCATCCCACAAGGCAATCTGGTCCTATTAGCACATCCAACATAGATCACAATGCATCCAAGTGGCTTGTAAAGCATCTAATACAACCCAATACAAACAAAAAATGAGCGCATGCAGCTCAAATTGCAACCAGAGTGATTTGCATAAGGTATATTTAAGAAATCATGGCCTCACGATAATGATCGCTAGTGAAAATAGAACCTGGGATGTCTCAAAACATGGGCGTCACTGCATAATCAAACTTAGCAAGACAATCTGCAAATCTCTCTCTTCTGCCACAACTCCAAAATCTCATCCAAGGATGGAGTAAGAGCTAGTCAATCCTTGCATTTACTTGCAAAAATGAACCTTAGGAAACTTAGCCAAAATGCCACATGGCAATCAATGAGAAGATCTTATAGCTCCTGCTCCCTCCCTCCCTCCCCTTGGTGCCCCGTCTACCCCCCCTCGCATGCTACGCGGCCCCTCCCTCTCCCTCTGCTAGCTGCTGCTGCACAGCCAGCCACCACCTCTCTGCCACTCCTCCTCTCTGCCATGCTCCCCCTCCCTCTCTCCCATCCTCGCTCCTCCGCTTGTCGCTCCTCCCCCTCGCCTTACCACGCTCCCTCACCCCGCCCCGCCTCACTCCTCTCCACTCCGCTCCGCTCACCTACCCTACCCCGCCCATCCTGCTCTGCTCCCCTCGCCACCCGCCCGCTCACTCACCCCACCCCCACTCTGCTCACCTACCCCATCGCCCGCTCCACTCCATGCCACCTGCCCACTCCGCTCACCTCACCCCCTCTCCACTCACCTCACCCCATCTCCACTCCACTCACCTCACCCCGCCTCACTCCGCTCTGCTCCCCCACCCCGCCTCGCACCGCTCCGCCCCGCCCACCTCACCTCACCCCCCCGCCTCGCTCCGCTCCGCTCACCTCACCTCCCCTTCTCTTTCTCCTCCTTTTTCCCCCGCTTCCCCATTCCTCCCCCCTTCCTTTTCCTTCCCCTTCCCCACCTTGGGAGTTCACAGTTAGTCAAGCGATATGGCGGCTACGTGCCCGAAACCGGTGGCCTAGACGGACCCCCCCTCCATCAGCCTATCGCGTCACATTGACAGAGCACCAGGTCTCCTTGGTGAAGCAGGCCGCCACGGACTTCTCCCAGACATCAGTTTATGGGAGGGTCATTGGCTACTCCCCTTCACGAGCAGACATCAGGGACTAGTTGCAGTCCACCCTCTACCTCGAGGACAATCACATTGAGGAGGTTGCACTCATGGGACGTGGCATTTTCTGGCTTAAGCTCTCAGCACAGGCTGCGAGCGACATGGTTAGGCGATCCCCTACTTCTGTGGGTGGGAAGATCATCCTCATGGTCCCTTGGTACAGGGGATTCAGTGTAGCGGACTTCGATGCCCACTTTTGCATTCCTCGACACCCAGTTACCCTTATCTTCCCAGGTCTCACAATCGAGCTTCGCCCGATCATCAAAGACCTGGGGGCGCACTTTGGTTGGCCTATGCAGGACACCTACATTGATGCAGCGGCAGCCCAAGGGGTGCCACATGTCAAAGTGGCAGTCCTTGATAAACAGAGCATCCCCTCGGAGTTCAAGATAGAGACAGACACAGGTGTGGTGATGCAGCGCATTCTGGTCACTGGTCGCCCAAACCAGTGTCTGAGATGCCATGGCTTCGGGCACCAGGCTCGCTCATGTCCTCGCTTCATGGGTACAGAACCTCAGAAGACCCCCGTTCAAGCAGCTCAAGATACTCTGCTCCAGTCAGCGACATCCTCTCTCGAAGAGGAAGGCTGGACGGAAGTCAAACGAAAATGGAAGGGCAACAAAGCAGGCCCCAAAAAACCTTCCCAGCCACAACAAGAGCCCCCTCAGATGATCCCTACTCATCAAAAGCCCGGTAAGGGGAAGGAGAAGGGAAAGGAGAAGGTTAGCCAGCCTCCCCCTCATCCCTCATCCCGCCCTCCCCCCCTCCCCCCTCCTCCTCGATTCTTCGACCCCCCCCCTCCAGGATCCCCCCCCGCACCAGTGGTTTCCGCGCCACTCCCTTCCTCCATCATGGTACAGAAGGAATCCCCCCCTCCACCTGCGCCACCTGCAGCTTTGAAGCCTGCACAGACCTCACCCTCGTCTATCCCTCTGGGCCCGACGGCAGGGATAGGCCCTTCCCCATAGGTGGCCAGCACCCCTCCCTCTGGTTCAGACTCCTCATCGTCGTCCCCAAGCCCAAGGGCTGCTCCTAGAGCTCTTCCTTTGGAGTTTTACCAAGTAGGTCCTTGGGACTACTTGGATGCAGCGAGTATTGGCTCCTTTCCCGCATGCCTAGACATCAGCATCTTCTTCCTCCGCAAGGGGGCGAAGGGTAAGGTGTCCATTCTGGCTCCGCACGATGGTCCTAGCTATTCCTTCACTATCTCCAGTGAAGGGAATGAGCAATGGACGAATGAAAATGTTTGGGAGACGATACGAGACCAGACCCAGGAGCAGGTGTAGGACTGGATTGGTAGCAGAGCAGTGGAGCTTCTTCAGTAGCAATGGCAGGAGGGTGATGTTCGTCTGCGTTGGCACCACAGCGCCAAACGTTTTTGACTCCTGGTCATTATTAGACCACCGCTGGAGTGGGCCTACGCGGATGGGCTTCGCCCCTGGAGGACTTCAGAGGTTGCAGGCTTCTATAACATTTTTTTGGGAGAGGCATCGAGCTGGTTAGAGAGAGCTTACCACCACGAGACGAAGGGCCTTTCCCCTCTGCTGAAGGTTTTAGAGGATGGGTCCGATGATCCGACCTCTCCTTCGAAACCTTCACAGAAGCGCCTTCGTCTCCACACAGGACATCCTTCGACCACTTCGACTTCGACCGCAAGTAGACAGCTGTCTGTGGCCCACCTTCCCTCCTCATGAGTTTACGCATTATCTCTTGGAACATTAACGGGTTCCACTCATCAGGAACCTGTGGCCCCAGGAAGATGGTGCTTAGACAGGAGCTCCAGCCAGCTTTGGTGGGAAAGGTAGATGTGCTCCTACTATAGGAACACAAGCTTTCGGCTTCACAGACCAGTATTTGCAGGCAGGTCCTCACAGGACGCTCCCACACCTACTGGGAACCTTCGATTGGCGAGCAGGGGAGAAGCGGGGGTGTCTGTACCTCCATCAACGCTTCTCTAGTTTAGCATGTGTTTGGTTTTGGCACTTTGATCCCAGGACGTGCGCTTTGGGTGGGCCTGCATATTGAGGGATCCTACATTGGCATCCTCAATATCTACGCCCCGACTGATCTCAGACGTAGATCCATTTTTTGGAGATCCTTGACAGACCTGTTGCCAGAGTTGGACTCTTGGATTGTAGGAGGGGACTTCAACAACCTTGAGACCTTAGAGGATTAGCAGGGACGGGGCCCAGAGTTCCTCAGTATAGCTCAGGCAGAGCAGGCAGATTGGGACTCCTTCCTCTTTGCAGTGGGAGTCGGGACAGTTGGAGGGAGCCTTCCTTTCGCAGATGGCCTGGGAGTCTGGACTTCTCTTGGGGTTACAGGAGGGAGGGAGGCAGACTCCTGGAGCGGCTGGACCGTTTCTATGTTAGTGATTGGGCGCTTGGCAGAGGAGGAGAGTCAGGAGTGGTTCTAGGGACGACACTTTCAGACCATGCCCCAGTCATCCTAGTCTTGGACTCGGCCTCTCAGTCCTCACCTCCATGTTCATGCCGGATCCCAGATTCCATCTACACCAAAGCAGCGGTTCACAGCAGGATAGTGGACCTTTGGGAGCAGGAGTGGGACCCTACCAAGGATATGGCAGCACAGGTAGCTCAGGCGCTTGCTGAGTCTAGCTGCATTTGCCAACAAGAGGCGATTCAGGTCAGCAGACAGCGGTGTTGGGCATGGGAGAGGGGTCTCAGACGTGATCTCGCCTCAATTCAGAGGATGCATCAGTCTTCTCCAGGCTCTGAGGAGCTCAGACACAGCAAGAGGTTCGGGCCTGAGCCATGCTAGAGGAGATCACCCAGCGTCGCTCAGAGTTTTCATTTCATGCTTCCAAGTCCTTCTGGGCTAGGAAAGGCAACAGGATGTGCAGAGAGTTCTTCAGTACTCATGGACAGAGGTCAGCAGGGGAACAGCTCCGGTCTCTTAGGGCATAGGATGGTAGTGTCAGGATAGATCCAGATGAGGTCCGGGGCTTGACGATAGATTTCTACAGATCATTATTCTAGTAGGAGCCCCCAGACCCTCATGGCTGCATTTGCAGGGAGGAGATGTGGAGATCTACACTGAGACTCGTGCAGCCCAACATGCGCGACACCCTTCTCGCACCTTTCACTGTTGCGGAGATGCAGGATGCGGTGAGTGCTATTGATGGGCAGAAATGCCCAGGTGAGGATGGCCTCTCTAGAGCTTTCTTCACCACCTTCTAGGAGCAGATCCACCGGCCCTTGCTCGCAGCCTTCCAGCACATCTTCTCCAGTGAAGAGAGCCTTGCGACATGCCTGATTTGCCTCATCCCCAAAGGGGGGGACCGCCAGGAGATCAGATAGTGGCACCCAATCACCCTCCTCCCAACTGCCTACAAAATCCTCACCAAGATGATCAGCAATCGCATCCGCCCCCTGCTACACGACTTGATTCATGACACCCAGACTGGTTTTGTCCAAGATCGTAGCATCTTGGACAACATCTTCACTTTCTCAGAGGCAACGAAATGGGCCCAGCACAGTGGCCAACACCTTGCCATACTCCTTCTCGACTTTGAGAAGCGTACGACAGGGTAGATTGGCCCTTCTTGGAAGGTACACTCACTCGGTTCGGTTTCTCAGACGAGTGGATCAGAGGTATTGCTAGCCTTTACAGATCGGTCTCCAGTCGGGTTATCATTAGCGGCAGGATGGGGGAGAGATTCACACTCGAGCGCTCGGTGCATCAGGGCTGTCCATTAGCGCCCTACCTCTTCCTATTTTTTGCGGAGGCCATGACACACTTCCTTCGAGCTCGTACCACTAGTCTTCGCGGGATGTGTCTCCCTATTCGAGAGGATGCCGAGCTGCTGGACTCCGAGTATGCAGACGACATAGCCCTATATGTGCAAGATGATGTCAAGTCACTGGAGCGAGTGAGACTGTCCCTAGAGATTTTTTGCCTTGCGGCTGGGGTGAAAATCAACTGGCATAAGTCAGTTGGTTTTCTTACGGATCCGGGAGCCAGCTCACAGTGGGGTATTTTCCTAGGGTTTCACTGGATCCCTAAAGGATAGATGACACATTACCTAGGATTCCAGGTAGGCCTGGACATCACACCGGCTCAGCAGTTCTTGCCGGTCCTAGCCTCCATACGACGGAAGCTTGCTTTTTGGAGCACGGCTCGACTTTCCTTGGTAGGCAGGGCCCTTGTGGTCAACCAGGTCCTTCTTGCCACTGCTTGGTATGTGGCCTCTTGCTGGTGTTTCTCGAGGTCTTGTGTAACCCAGCTGAGGAGACTGGTGCGAAACTTCCTATGGTCTGTGGTTTAGACGGTTCCGGCACCACCAGAGCTAGGGTCGCCTGGCAGACGGTCATTCTCCCCCAGGCAGAGGGCAGCCTCGACATCATAGATCCAAAGCTGCAGAGTCAGGCACTTCTTGGCAAGCTAGTCATCCGCAGTCTGACCCCAGGAGGACAGACGTGGAAGCTCTTGCTACAGCATGGTCTCAATGGGTGTACTCCCCAGAGAGGGGGTGTTTTTGGCAGCCTTCTATCCGATGGATCTTCACTTCAGCTCCTTTGAATCAGCCCCGTTCTCCCTTCCTCCGTAGCCTTATTTCGGTCTGGAGGAAGTTGTGACACAACCTTTCCCAGGTTCCCCCTAGCTGTCGAGACAGACAGATAGCCCTTGATCTAAAGCAGCCAGGTGACAGATGATACAGGTCGCCAGCTTGGAGAGAGATCCCATATCCCTTGGGTGCTCTGGATGCGTGGGCCCACGCGCTCATTCCGGGTTTGGAGGGATGTCTATAGTCAGATGAGCCCAGGCGAGCTGGCAGCAGCAGTAGGCACGGCACGTGGGATCCAGGCTCAGCGAGCGGAGATTGATGCTGCCATCCCTGTAGGTTGGAGGATTCCCATAGGCACCGGACAGCTCTTCCCGGGAGATGAGACGTGGCTAGGACAGTTCACTCCACGAGGCATTCCTTTCGTGGTGGCAGGCCTCTTCTCGGACTCTTCGGTACACTTCTTCTCCATCACTGATGACAGTCGCCTACAGAGCAGAGAGGCCGTGATCGACCCCTAGCTTCCCTGGCAGCGCCTTCGCATTATAGGGCTGCAAGGGAAGACTTGGCATATAGACCCCCTGATTATGCAAGACCAGGATTGGAGACTTTGGATATGGGAGGGCCGTTCCTTGTTAGAGGTGGAGTGGGACCCAAGGGAGTGGCGTTGGCCACCATCGGAGACCTCAGAGAACCCTACCCCCTTCTTTTCTTACAGTGCACGCACGGGTCGGCGTGCTCTTGGGGCTCTCCAGCGTGGGCTACCCACACAGGCACATAGGTGGTATGCCCAGGGGATATCCTTGGTCTTTCTTCACACTTTCTGGAAGACTCTTTGGGCTAGCTGGCGTCCGAGGAAGATCTCCTACTTCCTCTGGATGGTGGCACACAAGGGGCTGCTGGCTGAGACAGATGGGGTAGGAGGGGCATTGCCAGATGTGTTTTCAGGAGGAGGAGTCCCTGAAGCATTGCCTTTGGAGCTGCTCGCATGCGCAGACGGTTTGGAAGGGAATCATGGGGATCTTAGCTAGGGCTACACCCAAGCTAGGACCGATCACTTGGGGAGTCGTTTGTTGGTGCAGCACTGAGCCGGGACATCACTTGGCCTATGAGTTCTCTAGACAGGATCCCGTCTTTTTCATCACGCAGGCCACTTGGGCATACATGGACAGTTTCCCATGGCATCTGATAGAGACAGATGCAGGAGCGATGCCTCGGTACCCAGTTTGGGAGATCATAGGGAGCATCACAGGCTGGCATATCTGGACTTCCAGATGCGCACAGACTGTAGGAGCTCAGACTACTTCTACTACCCAGACCCTAGTAGATATCTAGAGCACGATCATTCACACGCTCAAGGGTCAGTGGGATCAGATTCAGGGAGAGTCTCGAGCAGGGAAGGAAAAGAGACGACGTTTCCTTCGTGACTAGGACCACCGGGAGTTATTCTTCGAGCACTCCACTCAGAGTCTTCAGTGGCATTACACCCCTCCACTGTGGCTGTTTGTCCACTCTCCGATGATTATGCCCTAAGAGGCTTGTATTTAGCATTTTGACTTCTTGGGCTGAATCTGTTTTGTGATTACAGCCCGCTGGCCTTCAGGCCTTCTTGTACTCTCGCTTTCAAGTAATATAACTAGCACTACTTTTTGCGCAAAAAAAAAAAAAGAGATCTTGGAAACTTTGAGAAAGTTCCTTCAAAGAGACGATGGAAAAACACAGAGAAGCACAACTCCCTCGATTCTTCATTGTAGACAGATGTTTCAGGTAGTCCCAGATCCAACAGGATAGACAACTAAGATCCCCCTCACACAAGAAATGACAAAATGAATATGTTGGAGTAGATAGAGCTTCACCATAGCTTTAGGACTTCACAGAATCGGAAGCAGCTTCATAGGTAGAAGTTTTGGACCACTCTAAATCCACTAGGAGTGTTTGAACTACAAATGGAGGCTTGGATATGGAGATCCAACACACAAAATCCACGCAAGAAAATGAATTTCATCACTTTTTGCAGGAGCTATAACTTTTCATTGAAAAATCAGATGATAGAGATGTAAAAACAAAAAATAAAGTACTCAAAGTCTTCTATAACTTTGCCTTTAATCTCAGGGTGAGATTTAGCTTCTAGAGAAAGATATCTTCATCACAAGACTCTTAGGTCTAAAATAGACTGTCTTTTGCCTCCAAAACCACTTGCTGGCTTGCAAAGAAACCACTCAGAGAGCTTTCCAAAGGTTTCTACAAGGTCTCTGCACATACGATGCAGGTAAAGACACCCAACGAAGCTTCTCCTTCCTCCCACAGAGCGGTAGTAGTAGACTTCGAGCTCTAGGCTCACACTCGGCTTCAGCTAGAACACCTGTGCTCTGATACTAGTTGAAAAATCTCAACAACGGAAGCGGAATGAAAGCAGGTGAGAGAGAGAGGGTGAGATAGAAGAGAGAGTCACATAAGTTTTGGTGGGTGTAGAACACCCTAATCTTCTATGTCATCCATATATATATGTGTCTGAGAATTGTACATAACCGGGGTTACTGTGGCCTTTAACCCCCACATAATTGGGGTTAAGGTACAATGGCCTTTAACCCCCACAGATTCGGGTTAAGGTACAGTGGCCTTTAACCCCCACATACAAGAGTTTGCGAGAAGGTGCAAATTGTGACAATGTTTAACCTTGACGGCCAACATGCCCCCCTTCCTATAGTTGATCTATTCTTGGATCAAGAGTTTTTGAGTAAGCCTAAAGACTCTGCTGCTTGGACGATGGAATGCCTATCAAGTAGTTGTTGAGATATGGCAAAATGGAAAATGGGGCTCCTATTGGTAGATGCACTACAATGCCTTTGGGGACTGTCACATCCATCCCACCTATATGCATCTCCATCTCATAGATGGAAATTGAGCCTCTTTCTAAAGATCCAAGTGAGCACCCCAAAGTCATTTGTAATTTTCCTCACTTCAACTTTTTGAAGATGGCTACTGCATACAGCCTCGGCTTTATGTAGAGCCAATTGTAGCCAATCAAGTGACATGTGAGTGGGGAGCAGGGCGAGATCCCATGAATATGGTTGTGATTGCCTGTACATTACTCTGAATCTCGTCCTTGCATTCATTCTTTCTGCTTTGGCTGCTTCATATCTCTCAATCCACTTCTGCATCTCCTTGCTATTGAGGATACAAAACTTATTGAATTTCTCCATTTGCTCTTCTCTCATCTTTCTTTCAATCCCTTTTCCTTGGGGAACCTTGCCAATGATGTGATCATCATCCTTGTTATGCCAAGCTTCCAGCATATCGGGATCCATGGATATAAGAAACTCCATGATATATACTAATGACTCTTGCACAAGCCATCCCTCTACCATGCTTGCTTCTTGTCTCGCTCTTTGTCTTACAAATCCTTGTTTTCATAAACCACTCAAGAAGAAACATCCAT
Source organism: Dipteris shenzhenensis (assembly GCF_047967505.1). Classification (NCBI taxonomy): domain Eukaryota; kingdom Viridiplantae; phylum Streptophyta; class Polypodiopsida; order Gleicheniales; family Dipteridaceae; genus Dipteris; species Dipteris shenzhenensis. Next base: position 45,365,818 of record NC_141610.1, read on the forward strand.
CGACTATGAACGATACCTACAATGGCCACCTCATCAACTATGTGCACAAGCAAGTGCACTTGAGTTGTCATAATGCTCGAGGGAAAGTGCTTCTCAAGTAAGCATAGAGCTTTGATGGATTCCACCCTAGCCTTCTTGATGCTCGATATGGAGATCTCTTTTTGAGATATTCACCTATTTCACATGCCCATGTAAAATATATTCATAATCAGTCTACAGATTATTCAGATTAAATTGAAGAAAATGCAATCAATGCAATTTGATAGTAAGCATACCTCACAATACCACTGATCTTGAATATAGCATTTCTAACATCTTGTAAGCACCCTTTTATTGTATTGGGAGGATGAACTATCAAAGCAACAAAGAAGTCATGTCAATAATATAACATAATTACACTAACGCATCACGATTATCGATACACTAATCCTACAACTTAGAATCATAATTACACTAATGCATCATGATTATCGATACACTAATCCTACAGCTTAGAATATCTGTAAGACCTTGTGCCAATCATGGGACTTGAGCCCACTAAGCTTATTGTCCTTTGAAAATGCTCCTTTCAAGCATGGTGCAAGCAACATCTTTTGGAGCAACCTATCACAATTCAAACATACATAGGCTTTGAATAATGATGATCCTCAAAGCAACAAAGAAGTCATGCCACTAATCCTACAGCTTAGAATACCTGTAAGACATTGAGTAAGCTTAGAATTCTACAGCGTGACATTGAGCAAACATTTACAGACTCCTGCATTCTTTGAATTAGAGTGACAGAAGTCTATATTTGTTTGCTCAATGGTAGGCTATTGAAGCTTCATGTGGGAAAAAAGAGAAGGAAAGAGAGAGGAAAAGAGAGGAAAAGAGAGGAGGAAAAAGAGAGAAAAAGAGAGGAGAAAAAGGAGAGAAGAGAGGAGAAAAAAGAGAGAAAAAGAGAGGAGATAAGAGAGAAAGGAAGAGAGAAAGTGAAAATAGAAAAAGTGGGGATAAAAGAGAAAAAAAGAGAAGGAAAGAGAGGAGAAAAGAGAGGAAAAGAGACCAAAAGAGGAGATAAGAGAGAAAAAGAGAGGAGAAAAGAGATGAAAAGAGAGGATAAAAGAGAGAATGATAAAAGAGAGTCACAAATCAAACATACATAGGCTTCAAATAATGATGATTCTCAAACATACATGATGATTCTCAAAACAAACAATATCCAAATAATGAGTCAAATTAATGCGGGAGCTAACCTCATTAAGGCCGAGACACTTGTATCCAACCACCCATAGTTTGCTTATAGATTCAAGATTGAGAGACAAGCCCATAGTTTAGACATCCTAGCACCCTTGTACAACTGTGTTGATTGCAACTCTTGCATATTGATCTTAGACTCTGAAAAGCCAGTTTTAAAATGATAAATATTTATGAAAGACAAGTGGAATCCAATAAGATTTTCATATATATATATATATATATATATATATGACAAGTGGAATCCAATAAGATTTTCATATATATGTATATAAAAAATATATGTCTCCAAAAGTATGCCTCCAAAATTATGTATATAAAAAATATATGTCTCCAAAAGTATGCTTAAGCAAAATTTGTCTCCAAAAGAGACATTCTCCACAAAAGCCAAAATGATGGAGGAGGTCTACTACTCTGCATTACTGTCTGAGGTACTTTCCTCCTCCGCACCACTAGGCGGGTCATTGGGGAACTCATCCTCCACCTCTTCTAATATGTGGTCATGCTCTTTAGTGATTATGTACTCGCAATCCACAAATGCCTCCACATAATCCATTATGTCCTTTACACAATCATATTTGAGGCTCCACCGGTCCTAGCAGTCTCTCGACAACCTACAAAGATCTTGTAGGTTGTGTCGTGCATTCCTTAGTTGCCCTTGCTCCACTACCCTTCGGCTTGGATCCCCCCTAAATGCACGTACCGCCACGTTGTACTTTCAACCAGCCGCTATCTTGCTTAATCTTCTCTTTTACATGAGCTAGTAGAGAAGCTATGTCTATAATCCCTATGATGTGGGGAACCCGGTTGGGGTTTAGGGAAGACACCCATGGATGAGGGCATGGTTGTTCCATTTAGAATCTATTTGAAAAAAAAAGAACCAAATACGGCTAAGGAGCATGCGAAAAAAGAACCGAATACGACTAAGAAGAGGGGAAAAGAAGAGAAGCATAAGCATAAGCATAAGAGAAGCATAAGAGAAGAGAGAAGCATAAGCATAAGCATAAGAGAAGGAAAAACATATGCATAAGAGAAAAAGAGAGAAAACATAAGAGAAGGAAAAACATAAGCATAAGAGAAGGAAGAGGGGAAAAGAGATTGAAAGAGGGGAAAAAGAAGAGGGAAAAAGAAGAGAAGGAAGAGGGGAAAAGAGATTGAAAGAGGAGAAAAAGAAGAGAGGAAAAGAGCATAAGCATAAGAGAAGGAAGAGGGAAAAAGAGCATAAGCATAAGAGAAGGAAGAGGGAAAAAGAGATTGAAAGAGGGGAAAAAGAGATTGAAAAGAGGGAAAAAAGAAGAGGGGAAAAGAAGAGAAGGAAGAGGGAAAAAAGAGATTGTGAAAGAGGGGAAAAAGAAGAGGGAAAAAGAGCATAAGAGAAAAAGAAAGAAAGCATATGCTTATGCTTATGCATGAGCATATGAGCATAAGAGAAAAAGAGAGAAAGCATATGCTTGTGCTTATGCATGAGCATATGCTCATGCATAAACATAAACATAAGCATAAGCATATGCTCATGCATAAGCATAAGCATAGACAAATACATATGCTTATGAAAAGAGGAGAAAAAGAGATTGAAGGAGAGGGGAAAAGAAGAGAAAGAAAGGAGAAGGAGAAGGAGAAGGAGGCATACGCTTATGCTTATGCATGAGCATATGAGCATATGCTCATGCATAAGCATAAGCGTAGGCATAGGCATATGCTTATGAAAAGAAGATAAGGAAGAGGGGAAAAGAGAAGAGAGGGAAGAAAAATAAGAGGGGAAAAGAGCATAAGCATAAAAGAAGGAAAAGTATACACATAAGAGAAAAAGAGAGAAAGCATATGCTTATGCTTATGCATGAGCATATAAGGGAAAGAGGGGGGGAAAAAGGGAGAAAAAGAGGGGAAGAAGAGGGAAAAAGAGAAGAGAGGGATCGAGAGGGTTCCTATGCCCATCACTGCAGCTAGTGCTTAAGGTGTTAGCGGTAGGCCAATGCAAATAACACAAATAACAAAAGGGAAAAACAGAAAGCACTTTCTTACCTAAAAAAGTCCCGCTCGGTGTTTCGTGCACTGGCCCTACAAAAAAGAGGAAACATACAAAATTTTCAGATAACTAGTTAGAGGAAGGAGGAGTTTGGAGAAGCGACTTTTCAAAGGGATCATTGGATTGAGGAGACAACCATAAGGCTACAAACAAGGAGAAAGCATAAGCCTACAAACAAGGAGAAAGAGGAGGAAGAGAAATACCAAAAAGAGAAGAGATGAGTCTTCTTTCTTTCACCAAATCTCATTTTTTGTCCTTAACCTTTGAAAATCAAGCATGAAAATTAGCACATAGCCTTAGCAATACAAGGAAAAATATGCTTCAATACTCATAAAACGAAATCTTACAAAAAATGAACCTACAATGCTTAAAGAGACACACCTTCTTGAAAAACTTCCTAAATTCACGCAAGCAGAGAGGGAGAAGGGTGGAGAGGGAGCACAAGTGTTGGGAGAGGGTCTGGGTAGGGGTGAGGAGTGTGGGGAATAGAGAGGAGGAAAGCGAGGTCATCGAATATAAGGTGTGAGGAGAGATTTTTGCTTTTTCCGCAATAGAGATGTGACAGACAGCGTCACGTGGGATTTTGAGTTTTAGCCCCCTAGCATCGCTATATAGTGACGTTGGTCAGTCACTATATAATGATGATTATATCCTAAAAGAGTCACTATATAGTGATGGAACAGGACAAAGCATCGCTATATAGCGATGGTTCAAGGCACTTATTGTAAGAAGAGAGGAAAGGAGCTCATGGGTGGCTATTTTTTGGATCTTAATAGATTTCCTTGCAGCTCATGTTGTGATTTTGGAGGTGTGCAGATGGAAGGGATGATTAGATGATGCGCCAATGCTCGGGAGTGTAGAGTGGCTTGGTTGTATTGTCATTGCACTCATTGCAAGCGAGAACTATGACAATCAGTGGGGACTTTGTGAGGGAGCCATGCAACTTACATCTTGGGCTTGCCATGCATGGCGTGAATCCTTTCGGGTTATGCTCGATATCTTGGTTGACATGGCCCATAGTCTTGGTGAATTACAATATCCCACGATGGCTAACAATAAAGAAGGGGCACCTCATGCTTGTAGCCTTGCACTACTTGTGCCAGGGAAGTACAAGGCAAAAAATATGGACGTGTACATGGCATCTTTGATAGAGGACTTACATATCTTATGGAGAGGAGTGCGGGTCTTTGATATTTCCAGATCTCCTAGACATACCAATGATATTTTGGTCAAGGGTATCTTGATGTGGACCACGCATGACTACCCAGGATATGGAGAGTGCGTAGGTACGTGGTTGTGTCTTTACATGTATAATATAGGATTATGCTTTTATGGCTCTCTTTCGCACGCATGTCTTATACTAACACATTCATGCATGCATGTAGGACTTGTTACAAGTGGGTACTATGCTTGTCCTCTTTGTGGACCGGGTTTGAAATTGCTTGCACAATACTCCAAACATATGAGGAAGAATGTTTATGAAGGTCATGCTCGATATCTTCCACTAGACCATCTCGCGCGTGGAAGTCAGCTTGATCCACCACCACCATATTTGAAGGCAAGTGACTGGATTCACACTTGGAGGGTGCATGGAGAGGAACCTCCTCATGGTATGAAGAGGCTATCCATCTTTCATGAGCTTCCTTACTGGGGTCAGTTACAAATCAATCATCTCTTGGATCCCATGCATATCTTCAAGAATGTGGGGGCTACTATTTGGGCACACTTGGTTGGTTCCAAAGACTCAAGAGGAGTGCAAGAAGACTTGCGTGCTATGAATAGGATGTCTCGTTTGTGGCCCACTATTTATAACGGTCCCCATGCGATAGTGAGAAAAGATAGTAGCAGTTTCTTTGCAAGAGACTCCACCAAACTTTGACTAATGATAGTGATACTTTTGTTCTTCTCGGGCATTGTGAGCAGGTGCATACTAATGATTTAATAAATCAAAGCTTTCATTTTTAAAGATCCATTGATACATGTACTTAAGCATAATTTCATATATATAATTTATGGCATTTGGCACCCATCTTTTGATATAGGTGGTTTTTTATTCGGATCGTTCTGATCCAAGATGGTGGTATGTGATCCAAATTGCATCATGAAGTAAGCAAAATTTTGAAGATAGAGATGTGGATATAAAGATGCCACTACCAAATGCTGGATCCAATTGATCCAGATGGATCTAGCGAAGAAGATGAAGATCACAATATGAGCCAAGAGGAAGATGCGCATGATGACATCGTATGGGAGGAAGATGGAGATCACGATATTAAGGAAGAAGATGACGATCATCAAGAATCACCACACTTTATCGAAGAAGATGATCAAGTCTTAGGTGAATGTACGATGCTAGAGTACGATGATGATATAGGAGATCAACTCGGTATAGAGTTAGAGATAGACTTGTTTGGCACATTAGACATGGTTCAGGATGAAGCCGTTGATGTAAATGCTCTTCATTGATTTTTTTCATCTCAAACTTGGACGTGAATATATGAGCTTCAAACTTGATGTACATGCTCTTATACTTTTATTCTCTCAAAGGATCAAACATGTATGAAAAGGAAAAAAATTTTATCATTGGGAAAAATTATCTTTAAAGGTCGATATGGGAAAAAACACTCTTTGTAAAACGTCACTATAGGAAACTGTCTCACTGTCACTATATAACGACCATTCACAAGTCTAGTAAGTGTCGCTATATAGCGACTCTCTTTAAAGGTCGCTATATAGTAACACTTGTCTAAAGTCACTATATAGTGACACTTAACTAATCCCGCTTTGATTGCCAACAATTAGCACCCCACGCATGCTAAATGTCGATGCTTATGTGTCAGAATAGGGCTTATGTGTAGTAGTGATAGAATCATTTGGCAGAATAACATCAAAAAGTAAATTTTGAAAGTCTTGGAGGATGAAGTGAATATTCTCTATTGTATTTGCTACGACTAGGTTGTCACCCTTTTCCAACAGAGGAAGTTCTTCCTATGCTCTTTTTCTCTTGATCAATTTGAAAGTTTCCTTGGTCGGCCTGTTTATTTTGCCTAAGTAAAATTTATGGAAATGTAAGTTGACAAGTGTTTATCTATGACAAGTTATCTCAACACTTGCATGTATGAACTTCTTTATGCTTGTGTACTTGGGGAGGTCACTCATAAATATGTAAGTGTAGGACATGGGTTCAATGGAAGGGGTTTTTAAAATCCCCTTTTGACACATTTTGCACATACAAAAGGGTATCATATAAAGGGGATATTCACATATTGAATAGAAAAAGGGTGTGTTTTATTCATGATAAATTTACAAATAAGGGGTTTTACAAATAGGCCTTGAAATATGTGATATAGGATTTATACATAGTGACCCGTCGAGCTTGTGTAGTAATTGCAAATATCAATGTGTAATCAAGGATTTGTGGATCATCATATATATATCCATATATGTTGAGTACCTCAACTCACTGAGGAATAGCATAGTCTAATGTTAAAAAGAAGATAGTAGGATTGTAAAAGCTATCACTCAAATTAACAAGTAATATGTCCAACAAAAAGAAATCTTAGTAGTGGACTTAATTATGTTTTTTTTGAAAACTAATCCTATTGACAAAAAAAAACTATCGAGAACTTATCCTTGTGGATTTCCACGAGATTTTATAAGAATCCATAAACACTAAATACATCATTCTCAGGTCGACCATAGAGTTTTCCATACTAGCTGTGTTCAAGGAATAGTTTTAAAGTCCCATGGTGATCTTTGAAATATTTTTACACTAGAAAGTTTGAAATTTTCCTTGATTTGAATAAATAAAAGCCTTATGTATGTGAACTTTTGTGACCAGTGAAATTAAAAAGCCCCTCTTATTCAACTTGAGACTTTAGTTTATTTAGGAATAGCATTTTGTAATAGTTGATATATGAAAAAGAGGTAGCAAAAGATACCACTAAGAATCACACGTTACATGTCTAACAAAATGCAAATCAAACATATTAAATCAAACACAATATAGAGGTAGGCATTACCATGATTATAATGCTCATAATGTGCCATCTTGGCCAATGAGAACTACTAGCATTGAAATTTGTTGTGTTTAACAAAGAGAATACTTTTCTGATAACTCTCTGCAAGGTTCTACGAGTAAGAAGATATTGAATATAGAAGAACCAAAGGTAGGAAGACATGGACCTAAATAATAAGACTACCAAGCCAAGAAGAAAGAGCAAAGAACCACTGAGGTACATCAAGTAGAAAGTAATGGCAAAGGTCTTGAAGATGAACCTCAAGTCTTTGCCCTATTAATAAGACAATCATGTTACATCTTCAATTTCATAGAGGACTCTCCGATGATGTTCCACCCTACCACGGATCCCATTTTCATGTGAACTTGCTCTCTCAAGTTCCTTATGGAATCCTCCCTCCTAGCTCAGTGCTTTCCACGTGGTGTCCTCTTGAGTGCCATGTGTCCATATGGACCTTAGAACCTTTATGCCCCTTTAGGCCTTACCTATGCACTCCATATTGTTGCTTATGTTAGATATCAATGCCCCACTCTCGTGTAACTATGCGGGAACCAGCTAACTCTACTTGTAAGCCCCCCATACGAGGAGAAGGCATTTGAGTAGCTCGGTTATCCAGTAGGTCCTGGTTTGGACACCAGATGGGGGCCATGTGCGGCCTGATGGCTGGACGGCTTCAGATAGAGTTGGCACACCGCCAACTAGGCTACATGCAAGTGCAGGAAGGCATCCCTTGACTGACCGCACTGAGGGTAGATGGAGCATTTCCCAAGGCAGCCCACTCTCAGGTTGTGGGGCCTGTTTGGAGCCTTAGATGATCCCAGATGTGGCTCTAGGCCAAACGAAGACCGTAGGTTAGTTGCTCTGTCTTGCATGCCGGTTCTATCGTATGGTCGGTGGCCTACCGACCCCCAGTCGACCATTTTGGATGGATTGGGTTGGTCACCCAATTGAGCCTAACCGACTACAATTGGTGGCTATATAAGAGCAAGCCCGTGAAGCCCATTTCATCACTAGCTACATCAACCCTGATTCTTTAGCATCGAGCCTCCATCTTCTACTATTTCTAGCATGCCATCGAAGCTTTTTTCATAGGAGCACACGGTTGGGAGGCTGCACCATCTATTGTATCAGTTCTATAGTAATCAAATTTTTGATTCTCCATACTATCTTGTTTTCTCTCTTGCGTACGAGATCCTATTATTTGCTTAGCACAGACGTTGTATTATTTTCTTACATGGTATCAGAGCCTGGACTCTAGTAAGAAGATTTGGTAGTGTGTTTTCCATTTGCGAGCAGATTATGAGAGATGGCCCAGCCCGCAAGACCGCGAATCCCACCGTTCGGTGAAAGTGGAAAGTTGGACAGCTCTAACTATCCCACTCTAGAAGTTCAAGATGAAGACCATCCTAAGCACATATGAGCTTTGGGACATTGCTACTGGGGTGGACGTGAGGCCGGTTGCCAGATCCAGCCAATATAGGACAATAGATAGTACCAACTGCGGATGAGATTTTCGCATGGACAAGAGGAAATGCAGATGCACTATGTTCTATTGTCTACAGTGTAAGTGATTCCATCATGGTGTTAATTCAACATGTCATCACAACGGAGGAGGCATGGATGGTCTTGAAAAATCAGTACGAGACCACAAATCAGACACAGATTCAGAATCTGCTGGAGACTCAACTCGCAAACGAGAAATTGTCTGAGTCTGAAGCCACAGAGAAGTTTATCACCAGGGTGAAGAATCTGTGTGATCAGGTGACTGCGATTGGCATCACCATCACCAGTGAGAATCTAGCACGAAGGTGTATACGAATTGTCCCACCAAAGTACGACGATCTTGTTATGGTGCTGAATACACAGAACAAAAATCCACCTCTCAACTTTGAGGATTTCAGCGTGATGCTTCTAGAGGAGGAGATGCATCAAAAGACGAGGACTGGAGAAGATTCGGCTTTCTACACTAGATCAAAGATATGTAAGGGTAAGGACTCTGGTAACCCATCTTCTTCTGATGATAAAAAGAGAAAGAAGAAGATCAAGTGCTTCTATTACAACAAGGTAGGGCACAAGCAGAATGAGTGCTGAAAGAAGATTGCAGATGAGAAGAACAAAGTAAAGAAAGAATCCAACAATAGTGCGCAGGCAGCACCAGTAGAACTGTTCATAGCAATTGAGGAGATTTGCACAGAGGCAGTTCATGTACCTGCAGATGAACCTTGGATCATTGACAGTGGTGCATCACACCACATGACTAGTCGGAAGGATTGGTATACCTCACTACAGCCGGTAGGGAATGACATCCTGGTAGTAATCGGCAATGATGAAAAATGTCCAGCAAAAGGAAAAGGTACGATTGCTCTCAAGTCAGATGGAGTTGTAAAACAGTTGTCTGATGTTCTTTATGTGCAAGATATCAAGAGGAACTTGTTGTCCATTTCCGCGATCACGGATCGGGACCTCAAAGTTCAATTCGATAAGAATGGTGCACAGATTCTGGATCTTCAAGGGAAGGTCATTGGTAAAGGTACACAGTGCAACAACATTTATGAACTCTCAGCTTTCAATGCTCGAGTGGATGTGAAGAACACTAAACTGTGGCATGAGAGGTTTGGTTATCTAAACCTTAGTTCTTTGAAGGAGATGCATAAAAGTGGAATGATTGCAGACCTATCAGAAATTTCAGATCTGCCCGATGTATGTGAAGCTTGCATGATGGGCAAGCCGCATCGGCATCCCTTTCCTAAAGAGGCCAGCAGGGCAAAGGCTCCTCTAGAGCTCGTTCACACGGACCTCTGTGGAAAGATGGAGATGGAAGCTTTGGGTGGTTCCTACTACTTCATGACGCTGATCGACGACTACAGTAGAAGGATATGGATATACTTCCTGAAGACTAAAGACGAGGCTTTTAGTAGGTTCAAAGAATGGCATATAATGGTCAAGAAAGAAACGGGGAGGAAGGTGAAGAAGTTGAGATTAGACAAAGGTGGAGAGTTCACATCAACTGAATTTAAAAGTTACTACAACAGTCACGGAATCAAGAGGCAGAAACCCCCGCCACATACATGATAGCAAAATGGAGTAGCAGAACGCAAGATGCACGTCATCTGTGAAATGGGCCGGAGTATGATGAAAGGGAAAGATTTGCCAAAGACTTTTTGGGCTGAAGCATGTAACACTACAGTTTACATCTTGAATCGTAGCTACACGAAGGCTGTGAACGAGATGACTCCACTGCAAGCCTTTTCTAGTAAGAAACCTTCAGCTGCACATTTTAGAGTTTTTGGATGTGACTGTTTTGTGCATGTCCCTGATGTTACCAGGACCAAATTGGAACCGAAGAGCCAAATATGTATTTTCTTGGGCTACAGTGAAGAGGCGAAGGAAGAGGCGAAGGGTTACCATCTCTATAACCCTGTTACCAAGAAGGTAATTGTAAGTCACGATGTGGTCTTCTCAGAACAGCCGCATCAATTGGAGGAGGATGCTTCCTTCCCAGACAACCAGGACCAGGATATCCATCCAGTACCACCACTAATAGCAGACTGAACTCCCCCAACAGTGCTTGGGAGGATTCAAGACAAAGAAGATGAAGAAGAGCCTGCAGAACCACAACGGCAACGGCCATTCTCAAAGTGGGTAAAGCAGCTTTTGGATGGCAGAAAACCTCCAGCCATTGAGGAGAAACCATTTGAACACCACCGGTCAAAGAGATTAGAGGAGCAAAGAAGGGTGCAGGAACACTTGATCAACTATGCTTTGATGACAGAAGTGATCCATGCTGATGGACCCAAGTGTCTTGAAGAGGCATAGGGTGATGATAGGTGGATGGAGGCTATGCAATTGGAGTATGGCTCCATAATGAAGAACAACACTTGGGACCTTGTGGATCGACCACCAAAACGCAAGGTAATCGGAACCAAGTGGGTGTACAAGACCAAGTACAAGTCCCGTGGCACGTTGGATAGTACAAGGCTCAGCTCATGGCAAAAGGATTTGCACAGGTACATGGTTTTGATTATCGAGATACTTTTGCTCCCATAGCTCGACTAACCACAATTCGCAGTGTTTTGGCTTTAGCTGCCCAGGGAAGTTAGCCTGTGTTTTAGATGGATGTGAAATCCACCTTTCTAAATGGAGATCTCAAGGAGGAGGTATACGTGGAACAACCACTAGGTTTTGAGATCCCCGGTTCGAAAGGTAAAGTCTGCAAACTGAAGAAGGCACTTTACAGGCTGAAACAGGCCCCACGAGCATGGTACCAGTGAATTGATGCCTACTTTCTGCAAAACGGGTTCAGGAGGAGCCCATCTGATGCAAATTTGTATATCTTCAGAGAAGGAGGCATGTGTATGATTGTGGGCCTTTATGTGGACGACCTTGTCATAACAAGGAACCATGAAGAGAAGATCTCACAGACGAAGCATTTGCTAGGAAGAGAATTTGAAATGATGCAGGCGAAGCATTTGCTAGGAAGAGAATTTGAAATGACAGACCTCGGACTGATGCATTTCTATTTGGGGATTGAAGTTTGGTAGGAGCCGAAACAGATCTTCATTTCTCACAACTGAAGTATACTGGAGAGATACTGAAGGCATTTGGCATGGCTGAGTGCAAGACAGTTGGTACCCCTATGGAGGTTGATGTGAAGCTCTCAAACGAGGATTCATCACCACTGGTGGATGAAGCGAAGTATAGAAGGCTTGTGGGTAGCTTGATTTACCTGTGCAACACATGGCTGGACATCAGTTTTGCAACTGGTGTACTAAGTAGGTTTTCCAATAAGCCTCAGGAGAACCATTGGAGGGCAGGGATGCAGGTGCTGAATTATGGCATCACCTATACCAAGGGCAACATCTTGACTGGATTCTATGACTCGGATTGGGCAGGAGACGTGGACAGCAGGAGATCAGTGATAGGGTACTGTTTCTCACTTGGATCTGGAGTTGTGTCATGGGTCAGCAAGAAGCAACCCACAATTGCTCTTTCTTCTATCGAGGCCGAGTATAAATTTGCATGCTTTGCTTCTTGTGAGGCAGTGTGGTTGAGGAGGATTTTAGGGGACATGGGTGCAGTGTAAAACAAGCCTACGCAGTTATCATGTGACAATCAGAGTTGCATGGCGATTGCAAAGAACCCAATGTTCCACGCTCGCACAAAACACATTGAGATTCAATATCACTTTGTATGTGAGCTCATCATGGATGGAGAGGTCGACTTGGTGCATCGGTTCTATCGTATGGTCGGTGGCCTATTTTGGGACTGACCCCCAGTCGACCATTTTGGGTGGACTGGGTCGGTCATCCAATTGAGCCTAACCGACTACGACTAGTGGCTATATAAGAGCAAGCCCGTGAAGCCCATTTCATTACTAGCTACAACAACCCTGATTCCTTAGCATCCAGCCTCCGTCTTCTACTGTTTCTAGCATGCCATTGAAGCTTCTTTCATAGGAGCGCACGGTTGGGAGGCAGCGCCATCTATTGTATTAGTTCTATAGTAATCAAATTTTTGATTCTCCATACTATCTTGTTTTCTCTCTTGCGTACGAGATCTTGTTATCTGTTGAGCATAGACATTGTATTATTTTCTTACAGCCTAGGCCTAGGGTAAAATCCCTAGTCCCTGACCCTCTACACTCCCATTGATGCAAGCATTAATGAGCCTCTATCGATCCCTCTTGGTTTCCCATCTTCTATCGTGACCTCAGTATTATAATTGACGTAACATTCCCTTCCCCTTAAGGATGGTTTATGTCCTTGAAAACAAAATTGGGAAACCTCCTTTGGAGATTGCTTACCCTTTCTCAAGTTGAACTCTCTTCAAGTCTATGTTTCCACTTAACCAAACATTCTTGCCATATTGTATGTTGTGTTCTTTTTTCTTGTCTATCTAAAACTCTTTCTAGTTCATGTGGTAAGGATGCAGGTTCAATGAGTTCAACTAGGACTTAATTTCCAATGAGATTCTCATCGTCTCCCAACATTCTTTTTAGCCTACTTACATGAAAAGCTGGATGTACTCTACATCCCTCGGGTAAGGCTAATTTGTAAGAAAGTTCTCCAATTCTCTTAAGTATTGTGAATGGTCCACAATACCTAAGAGATAACTCCTTACATTTACCTATCTTTCAGGATTCTAAAGATTCAGGTACCTTAAGATAAACTTTCTCATTTACTTCAAACCTCCAACCTTCTATGGTGAGGGTTTGCATAACTTCATGCTCTACTATCCTGAGCTCTTCTTATGCTATCTTTAGCTAACTTAAGCATTTGATTCATATCTTCAAGAAAGACTTTGGCTATTTGAACCTTCTCTTTTTCGAGCTCACTGACATTGGGGCTCTTGGTTGAAATCCAAACATCATCATGAATGGACTAAACCTGTAGCGGAATGTTTAGCACTATTATCAATTAGTTTTTCGTTTACTTACACATGCTCAAAGCATATCTTCAATGATTTGATTCACCCTTTTAGTTTGACAATCACTCTGTGGATGATCCACGGTGCTCATATTCAAAGAAGTTTCTAACCCCATAAACACAACCCTCCAAAAATGGCTGTTAAATTTGCTATCTGGGTCACTAATGATACCGGCTACTAGTAGCCCATACAATTTATAAACATGCTCCACAAATAGCCTAGCTAATTCTAGAGTTTTAATATCTTCATTCACAGGAATAAAATGAGCCATCTTGGTCAACTGATCCACAATTACCCACATAGAGTAATGCCTCCTCTATGTCCTAGGTAATCCCACAATAAAATCCATGGAGATGGTTTCCCATTTGCCATATGGAATCTCCAATGGGTGTAGAAGGCCTAATACCTTAAGGCATTCAGCCTTATTGACTTGGCACTTTTGGCACTTAAATACATAGTCTTGGATGCGAAAATATTCTAGGCCACCAAAAGAATTGTCTTCTCAGAAGTGCTTATGTCTTTTGAATTCCTGGGTATCCAGCACTTGGACTATCATGACACTAAAAAAGAATTTGGTGTCTAATTTTATTATTATCTAGGACACATACTCTACCCTTGTAGACTCAATAGTATATTTTTATCGAGTCCTTTATCACCAACCTGTGGTGTGTCACCATTCCCATGTGACTCCTCAATGAAAGCCTCTCGATTAATTAGATCCTAATTTCTAATTGCTTTCCATATTTCAGAGAAGTAAGGATTAAACTCACATTTCCCATTTAAGGAATCTAGGAAATCATTCTAAAATTGAGTAAAACTCAATTCATTAAAAATTGGCATTAAGCTAAGGGAGTCTTCTACCACATTGAACTTCCCCTTCCGATATGTCAATTGTATGTCAAAATCTTGCATTAAGTTAGCCCATCTAGCTTTTCTACCTTCAAGCTCTACCTGATTGCAAATCCACTTAATACTTTCTTGATCAAAGATGATCTCAAATTTGGCACCATACAAATAGTGCCTCCACTTCTTCAAAGCATAGACTATAGCATACAGCTCCTTCTCATATGCTGAGTAATTCCATTGGGTTCGATCTAACTTTTTGCTTTCAAAAGCCACTGGTTGATCTTTTTGTAAAAGTAGCACCCTAATAGTAAAATCGTTGGCATCTGTCTCAACCATGAATGGTTCATTGGGATCCACCACCTTTAAGATGGAGCTACTGCTATAGCTACTTTTAATTTTTTAAAACTTCTCTTTTGAGGTTCATCCCATATGAAGGGGCTTCCTTTTCCCTTAAGCTAGTCCAGCATCAGAACAAAAATTTTAGCATAATCTTGGATGAATCTCCTATAGAATCCAGACAAACCTAAGAATATATGTAATTCTTCTACGTTTGTAGGATGTGGCCATTCCAATATGGCCCTTACTTTTTTAGGTTCCATACGAACCCCTTCTTGGGATATTATATGTCCCAAGTACTTCACTTCTTTTGCAAATAGGGATGTTTTTATCGAAGGTATAGAAATAGAGTATTATAATATATTGGCAAAATTTTTCATAAATTATTTTTAAAAGTTTCAAAGAATTGGCGAATTATATCTTTTGTTATAATTTTTGTTTCAAAACTTGGCTAAATATTCTAGGGCATTTAAAAAACTTTCAATTTTCACAAATATACTAAAAACTAGTTATATTGAAAACTCTGTCTTTTTCGTTTTACATAATTTCAAAATACATGAAATAGCTAGCATTTAGGATACTGTAGAGTATGCAAAACATAAAATTGTTTAAGGATAACGAATATCCTTCAAATCCAATGGGGGAAGAAAATTCTCAAAGTTTAGTTTAAATAGTCCAAAAAAGCTAATTATAGCGTTTTCTTTTACAACTTGACTTCCAGAGTGCTAATGCTCTATCATACGGAAAGCTACTAACATCATAAGAACAAGAGTATAATCTCAAGCTAAGATCTAAGTTATCATCTAGCTTATTACGAAGCTTATTCTTCAAGTAACCGAGAGTACTAAAACACCTTTCATCCTCAATTGAGCCAAGAATAAAGGTTTGACATAAATTTGCAAGCTTGAAGTACTGAGAAATGTAACTATCTTGTAGGAATGTACTATGAGAGAGCTCGTTCCAAAGCCAAACCATCGAACCTTGCATTTGAATGTTTTCCATTAAATTACTTTGCTAGTGCATGACTTCTCCAAAAGGGGAACACTGTGAATAAAGCTTTCCAAAATCCAACAAACCATTGTACTTTATATTGTCCATGTCAATGTCCCATCCAAAGTGTTTTTTGAGAGCATCCAAATGATTCTTTAGACCTACTTTGATACTTTCATAAGATCCATTGACCCAAAAATGTGGAAATATGATGGTAAATGCTTCCATTAGGTCATTTCATGGAAACCTACTTCTAATCTTATCTACCACTGCACTTGCAACTTCACTAAGGGCATTTTTCACTATTTGTGCTTTCTTTAAAAAAGCCTCTTTTTTAATGTATTGTAGTCTTTTATGTCGTTTGTTTTCTCTCGTCATCCTGAAAACCTGATTGTTTGCATGAAGGCAAACATATCCTTCCTGGTCACATGTTAAAAGTGAGGAATCCCCATCTTGGTGTATTAAACTTTTCCAATCTTTAAACAATTTCTCATCTTGAAAACTAGAGCTTTTTGACTTCTTATCATATGCTGTTTTTATACTCAAATTAGTGAGTTTTATTGCCATGACATATTCATTGATATAAATATCCTTCAATTGCGACATTTTACTCAACATATTCATTTTGTCTAAAAGTGGAATAATTCCTCACAATCCCAATATCGAATCTATTTTGGTCAGTTTATGATACAAAAATCTACCTTTTCAACCTCTTCTTCTACCTCCATGTGCATTAAATAGACCAAAGTCATGTATTCATCCCATAATCTTTTCACTGGTTGAACCAAAATGTGTGTGTGTGTGTGTGTGTGTGTGAAAATAGAAAGAGAGTCTGTCCCCCTATACATTCATACATACATTTAAGTATTTGTATGTGGCATTTTAGTTTAGTTCATTTCTTCTTATTTGTTGTCATCAATCTATAGAGTCTTCCACTACATAAGATTGTGAGATTGGATAGATGGCTCTAGTGTACTAAATGTATGAGAATGCTTGAGGGGTAGATTTTATATTTAAAGCCTCTATTGACTGGCAAGTTCTTTGCATTGTGATAAATTTCTAAATATATAAATGTATAGAAGTACATGATGAAATTAAAGTTAGATTTTCACACATGCACACACACACACACACACACAACTAAATACGTGACTGCATATTCACTACTCTAGCTCTATTCATTAATTTAGTTGAATTTTTACCTACTTTTCGTGATCATAAACTACGACTAAAGAAATACATAAAATATCTAACAAGACACCTTCTACTAGGCCATTATAGAAAATTTCATTCTTTAATTTTGTGTCATTTTAATCATTTGATTCTTCTTGCTAAGAATCTACTTGTTGTTTCTGTTTACCTATGTATGTAGTGTCCTTCCATGTTCTTGTTGAAGATAGAAGCATGAAGAGATATATCCCTACTATATGACTTAATGAGGGGTAGACATATTGCTGATGATGGGCCTACCATAGGCTTAAGTTAGCCAAATGTACGTTGGATATAAGGGTATGCATAAGTCTTCTTGATTGCACGTCTTCTTTTGGTGCTTAATTCTATAGATCTAGCCAAAATTTTAAATTTTATATATAATATGTTGGTGAAAGTTTCCAAATATATTTATTTATTATATAAAACTTTGGCGAATTTTCATAATCTTAAAGGCTAAACCTAGCTCTTTTTTTAATTTTAGTTTTAAATTGTGGTGAATATACTAAGCTTTTATTTTTATAAAGGCATATAAACTTTCACAAGCCATATAAAACTTTTGCTTATTAATGAATCTAACGCGAAAAAATCATCCCTGTTTGCAAACAATTCACATTTGTATTCTTTAGCAAAGAGTGAATTATCTCTAAGTAGTTTGAACACTTTTAGCAAATGCTCCAAATTCTTTTTTCTGGTTTTACTATAAATAAGGATATCATCTAAAAATACTATAGCAAATTTTCCTAAATATAGTCTTAAGACACTATTCATAAGTGTCATGAAAGTTGATGGAGCATTTGTTAGTCGCACGTTACCAATCCTAGCTGCAAGAACATATGCTTGATGATATACTCACACCTCTTGCTAGTCAATCTGTAGATGTGCCACCTCAAAGTAGTGGTGTGGCCTCGTTCACACAAACAAGAAGCTGCTCTATGAAGTATATGGACAGTGAACAATGTAGTGACATTTCTTGTTTGTAAAAATTACGTGCATGTCCGTAACAAAGATCTTTGGAAGAGTATTTAGACAACAACATATAGAGAAAGCGTAACAAGATGTTTTTGAGGCCATTTGTTGCACTGGGTTACCCACTAAGCATGGTTCAAAATATGCATTGGAAAAGAGCCATGGCATCTGTAGCAAAGGCCAGGTCCAAGCTTTACATTGCCCAGTTACAATGCCATCTGCAACAACTACTTGGATGCATACTATGAGAGGATGAAACTACTGATGGAGCAAGTACTATACGATGGTATTGAGAGAACAGGATGGTTAGTGATGGATGGAAAAATGTCACCAAGAGGCCTCTTATCAATATCATGGTCATGACATTTAAGGGAGAGGCTTTTTGTCAATCCATTGACACAAGTGGTAATGCCAAAGCAAGTGAATACATTGCTGAACAATTTTGAGGCTGTAATCTTGGATGTTGGGGAGCATAATGTTGTCCAAATAATCACCGACAATGCGAAGAATTGTAGGAAAGCTAGAAATTTTATAAATAAAAAATATCCAACCATTTGGGCATCGCCGTGCTCTTGCCATTGCCTTGACCTTGTGCTTGAGTATTGGTATAAATCAGTAGAGACTCTTTGGTTCAAAGCCACTTGAAGGACCAAGATTGGTGTTATAATTTCTCAACCACAAGAGATTGTTGGGCATATTCAAAAACCACCAACCTACAGAACATCCACTAGAGTTTTTGAAATGGCAAAACATGTTTTGGAACAAACTATATATGTTGGACCGTTTGCTCAAGCTACAAGGAGTTATAACGAAGACATTATTCAGTGTAGAAGCTAGCGAGTGGATAGCTAAGTCAACCTCACAAAATGCTCATACTAAATTCACAAAGATGAAGCAAATGGCTCACACTACTAGCTTTTGGAAGAGAATAGCTGATGCGACTGATGCAATGAGTCCAATATGGTTTGCCATTCAAAAATTAGACGTGAAAGGTCCAAGTTTGGTGGGCAATGCTTACATGTCGTAGTGGACTACAGGGCGAGACCTCTTAAAGGAAAATAGAAGATCCACAGGTGACAATGTTGGCTACAGTGTCGTTTGTCGTGCCACTTTGCAAAAGATGTTTTGAAAGCAATGGAATCATGCTTACAATGACCTTCATTATGCTGGTCATATTCTAGATCCCCAATGGTGGGAGTTTCGTTCAAAAACATTGGAACATGTAATGCATCCTTGGCATAATCTCTTGGGATGATTTTTTGAGGATGAATATGAATGTGCTGCTGCTGTCAGGGAATTATCCACTTTTCAAAATAGGGAAGGGTTGCTTGCATATACAAGAATACGAGACCTCACAAAGGAGATGCATGCATGGAGATGGTGGGAAGAGTGTGGAGCCTTGACACCTCATTTGCAAACATTGGCATTGAAAATGCTATCCCAGCCTTGTAGCAATTCGTCGAGTGAAGGAAATTAGAGTAATTACAAGTTTGTTCATTTAGTCACAAGAAATCTCTTGAAGACAGAGAGAGCATAGAAATTGGTATATGTTTATGCAAATGGTAGAGATTTGGATGATGTTAAGGGAGAGAGCACTAATGGAGATTTAGCCAAGTGGTTAAGTTGTGATCTCCCAAGTTCGTTGCCTGATCCTCCCACTGTCGGAAAATTGCAAGTCGCAGCCGAATCCAGCTCTAGCGATGAGGAGGATGAGGATGAGGAAACTTTGTAATGACTGATGAGCAATCATTCCCAAGCTTGAAATACTATATACACTGATGATCGTGCTTATATTTAGACTTATTAAATATTGTGCTACTTAAAATTTTATTGATTGACGTCATACCAATTGGAAATTATGCTAAAGCATTTAGATGGTATTACAATCGTGCTTATATTCTGTTATAAATACTGTGCTATTTAAAATTTTGTTGATTGAAATCATATCAATTTTGTTGATTGACGTCATATCAATTTTGTTGATTGACATCATACCAATTGGGAGTAATGCTAAAGCATTTAGATGGTATTACAATTAATTTATTTCCATGTTTAAACTTGGAAAGCATTATCCAATTGCTTGCAACCTTTATGTTTGTGTAAGTGATGCTAGCTACTGCACTAGTGTGTGTAAAATACCAACATCCATCAATAGAGCATGATGTTGCAGATGATCATAGTGCAAATAGATGCTTACTCAGGCTATAGAAGGACATGGGAAAAGGCGATTTACCATCCCATGCCTATTTTAATAGGTAGATTACCACGTTTATAATCATCCAAACATGCTAGGAGGGGGCAAGACAATTGGATGATTTCTCTATCTTGAGGTCTGGCAAGCTTGCATGGAGTACTCACATGTTGGAAGTTAGGATAAAAATACATTTCAAAGGGTTCAAAAGTTTTTAATGATTATGAAAGCAATTAAATTAACCACACTCCTTAATTTGACAGCACTCAATGGCTCCAGAGAGGAATGGAGGCTCAACAATAGCATGCAACTATGTTACAATGATAGTAGGAAATCCTTGGAGATGTGATATCTGGCCATTAAGAATTTTGAGGCTCGCTGCCTGGCGAGGATGTTATGGCACTTTGTGGGGGATGTTAATAGGACAATGCCATGGTGCAGAGGTGATGGTGCATAAAGAGTGGCCACCATCTTGCAACCACCTGCTAGTACTGACGTTGACATAACAATGCAGTCTACAGATGTGGTTGAAGTTGTCGCAAACATGGAGAATAATGGTATGATGCTAGACAGCGGACGGTGGAGATGTAATGTCAGTCATTAGATATACATTGTCTCTTGCTTAAGAAGGAGGTTGCATTTCTTAGGTGATGTGCATAGAAGAATGCAAGGGACTAAGAGATTAGGGCCCTGCAAACTCTTGTTTTGCTAAATGTATGGTGAGATTGATTTTGCAAAGGGTGCATACGATGAAACTAACATTGAATTTTTATTTCACTTCAAATTATGACAATAATAATTACTTCAACAATTGCACTTATTCCTAGTTTTGCAAGTTGATTGAAGGATGTTACAAAATTATCATTTGCAAACTATGATCTCTTATTAAAGTTCCTTGAGTAGACCCTGTTTAAGTGGAGTAGACGTTGCATTATTTATAATTCCTCATCAAAGTATGATAATAATAATGCATCCACATCAATTACTTTAATAATTTTCAACAATCAATGCATCCACGTTAATTACTTCAACAATTTTCAACAAACATTGCATTTTTAACAAATTTACTTCAAAGGTATGACAATTCAACATGAAGCACTTCAGCCTTTTCAAAATAATAATTTGACATAGAGATTGTGTGTCCATAGTTCGAAAATATTATTATTGGCACTACCCATACAAAATGAGTCCATTAAAAAAAAAAACTACAACATGGGAATATATATTGCCCGATATATATTGTCCGAAATGGCCTCAGCACAAAAATAAGCCAACAGAGAGCTCCACGCATATAAGATGAGGATTAAAATAAATTAAGTAGAAGTTGTTCTCTAGCCAGCTCATGTGACAATGGGTGGTTGGTAGGTGCCCTGGGCCCCCAGTAAAATGTGTAGCCCATGGCAATATAGTACCATGAAGTAGCCGCAAACAATGGTCACCCTGAGCAGGGTGCTGACGATGATCATGAGAATAGCAAGGAGGATCACCATGATGATGATCGATCACTAACAAAAAAAAAAACACTTTATGAGAATAAGATCCTTTTTTTTTTTTTGGCAAGAAAGAAACTTCTATTAAGTAAGACAAAAATTCCACGAGAGCAAGCTCAAAGTGGAATACATCATGAAACCATGAGGATAAATAAACCCCCTCAAAATGAGGTGGAAAACAACCAAGGCTGAGGCTGAGAGTGCCACCTCAACCCTATAAGAGTCTCAGAGAAGAAAGGAGAATCCTTCCATTCTCTAAAGAAAGAAGCCCTCAGGCTAGTCGAGGCTACATTGAAGTCTCCCTACATACTCGTCCATATGGCCATCAAGGTATGTATGGTGTCTATCCAGATATAAAGAACATGACTCAACCTGAGGACATCGAATTGAAATGGCCCAAGAAGAGTCAAGTCTCTCATAGAAGACCCAAGGACCCATAAGAGAAAGCCAAGCCACTGAGCCCCATGTCATAAAGAATGGGGAGTGGGCAAAGTGACTGAAAATCCTACCTATCCCCATCCAAATCATCCTCGCTTGTCTACAATCCCATAAGCAATGCTGAATCATCAAGAGAGGCAACGAGGTCAAGTAGGGTTGGCTCCAAATCTGGATCACCAACAAAGGTTCACTGAAATCCCACCATGGATAGAAAGCCAAAAGAAAAGAGTGATCTTTCTAGTCCTGTGGGATTTCCAGAGTCTCTTCCAGAAGCACCTCTGCAAATCTGCAGTGATATCAATTGCCTCCCAATGAGGAACTCTGGAAGGTCTCCAACCTCTACTACTGAGCTAGAATCTCCTGGCATTACTGATCATGTAGCGAAAGAAGAGGATGCTCTTCTCTTGATGCCCTACATCAATCCACTCCCACTCTCCAGGGTCCCACTGCAAATACCTAATATGAACTCCCCCGTAGAGCCAAAGCCTCCAAGATCCGATGGAGAGAAGCCAGGGGTTTGGGTCAAGGAACCACTTGGGATTAGATACTTGCACCAAAAGACCTACAAACCTGATAGGTTGAAAAGCAGACTCGAGCAAGATGTCCTCTGTGGACTTGAACAATCCGCCACCATCATGCATACCAAAAACCAAGGCGTCCTCATGTGCATCTCGAAAGGCCAAAACCTGAAGAGGAACACCCCCTCTCGTTAAAGCACCTGCCCAAGTGGAGCAAGTGACTGACATATCATTTGTGTCTACCCAATCCACTAGAAGGGTTGCCTCAATTTGCAAGATCCTCCCTGCACTCCCTCTGAGATGTATTGTCAACTGAGATTTGGTCTCCTTTGGAAGCCTGCGGAAAGCTTTCCATGACCCCAATGATGAGGCAGGCCCCCTCTCCTATCTAGACCACTACATGTAGAGTGAAGCACCAAGTGTTCTGCCATGATCATCCAATATACTATCATTCCACATGATTGGTTGCCTATCAATCTCTTCACGAGAGGAAGGGGGAATCCTTTGAAGAGTGCTCCTGAAACTAGCCCATGCTTTTAGGATGGCAACCATGAGAGGGGACGAAGGAGACCTAAGGTGTGCTACGGTGGAAATCCACCTAATACTACCCATCCAGTCTCCTCTTGAAGAAGGTGTGCATGTTTGTATGCTGCTAATAAAAAATGCCTTCCATAGCTTTTGCTCTGGCGTAAGTCCCCGCACCACCATCTTGTAGAGTAAAGCTTTGCACTGTAAATCTGGATCAATAATATTGAGACCCCCTTCCTATGTAGGGAGGATGAGGGTCTCCCAAGCCGCCCTGGCTAACACATCTACTATGCTATCAAGCCCACTCCAAAGAAAATTTCTGATCGGTCTCCATAATTGAAAATAACAAGAATATTAATTCAATACACCATTGTAACAAACCTTCAAAACAATTATTGCAAATAGACAATACATGTCCAAAAAATAAATTTATATTATAAATATGCTTGTATACAAAATTCTTCCTCTCCTTATCATTTAAATTGTACGTAGCCTTGGATCAGGAGAGTATGTTGCGTCAATGCCGAGAATGTCATACAACTCATGTACCATGGGAGCATTGCATTCCACACATGATGCACTTCTCACCTTTAAAGTACTCACAAGACAGACAAGGTGAAAGCAATGATCACAAGGGAGGGCATAGTATCATGTGGCCCTATCAAAACAATCTTGGCAGATTAGACAACATGGCCTTTCCACGATGAATTGTAATGTTGTAGGTTTCGTGGACAGTTTGTGCATGGCGAGGCCAACAAAATTGTGACTAATTGCCGAGACTACGCCCCCTTCTTTGATATGTTGCAATTTGGCTTGTGCATCACACACCTGTTGAGAATAATTGAATACTATTAGGCACATCTCTGCATATGCATTGTCGATATCAAGCTGCTAGCCGGTTTGAGATAATAGTGCATGCAATCTTTCATTGTCACTTTTCACCCGCTCAAGCTCTTGCAGCACTCATCGATGCTCTAGAGTTGCATCTTGTACAGTTGCAGCCCTAAACGTTACATCTCGCTCGACACGTCCTCTCTGTCTATAACTTCCTCTTCGATATTCATATAGAGGTCTTTACTTGGCACAGAGGCTACATGTCCAAGAAGGTCACATACAAACTTATCAATTGATGTTGGGTTGGAATTATTCCAAAAAACTTGAAAGTAAATACTTGACATATTCAAATATTATATTCACCTGACATTGGAATGCCGACGCTTTGTGGAGGTTCGGCTACCATGGGTCTGGCGCTTATGTGGTTCCTCGTGTACTTGAGTCACTGAGGCAAAGTCCACTTCACGACCAAGCACAAACTTTGCATATAGCATCTTTGCAAAGTATTTGGGAATTTCAGAGCGACATTTATTAGCAAAAATAATCTCCCAGATGCAAGTTGCATTCTTTTTCATGGCTTCATTATAGCACCGCAAAATGGGCCATCGCCTATGTCGTGGGGCAACTATGCTACAATCCCATTTAGCCTCTAAATAATCATTCGAGATGAGGGCCTTTATAGCTGAGTACTTCAAGCCATTAGGGTTGTGGAAAATACTGGCAGCGGCAACTACCTTTGTTTGCTCTTTTAGTGGCAGTTGCATGGTGGCATCAGTAGCCACATCCATCATACACTTCATCACACTGCTTGACTATAGCCTGTGCATTTGTCTTGGGCTTGGTACTCAGCCTGTGTGGATGGTCAAGAGGGTGTTCTTGATGGTGATGCCATTATTTTGGTGAAATGCTAAAGCCTAAACATAATAGCAAAGATATGAGTTTAGGACATGATACATACATACATTCAAACACATTTGCTTCTCATCCTACTGTAGAAGATTGTTTTCTCAAAATATCAAAACATAAACCCTAAACAACCAATGATGTTATCCAACATCCATTTCAAAATAGTGCAAAATATAATTTAGAAATATTTAAAAAGTACAGGACTTGCAAATTGAAATATGAAGACATGTCAAAATTGCAATTTTATAGATAAGTTTTTATATAATCCATTGGATGCATTGCATCATTTTCATCAACATGGTGTGCGTGAAGTTTAGTTAGTAGCAAGTCCATTGTCATTCGTTTATGAGGCACATTCTAGCACAAGTGGAGTTTACAATCCCACAACAGCTTTATTACATGCCCTGAGTATAGTTGATCACTTGACAATGCGGACCTGCACCCCACAAGGAAGTTGGCTATTTTGCCAAGTAACCAACTGATAGCTAACCAACCGACATCATAGCAATTTGACATGTCTGACCATGCGCCATTTGGTTGAGATACATCATCATTTCTTGCGTAAAGCTCTGGTGCAAACCAAGGAAATCTTGACTTTGGAGCAAGTGCTTGAATCTCCTCGGGCTTGCTCTCAGTTCTGTGGAGACACCTTCCCTAATCAATAATGCTCACCTGCACAAATTTCCCATCTAGTGTGAAATCAAGCACATAGTTTGTGGCATTCAAATCAGTGTGTCTAAACCCCCTCTCGTGCACTACTTTCATTACATTAGCAATAGCGGCGCAAATGGCAAGAGCATTCTTACAGAATAGGCGTGCTCACATCTGACTCCGTGTATCATGCCACGCATTACGAGATTTCTCTCGGGGGTTGCCTCGCCTTGCCTAGTTTGGATAATCATGATACATGGAAGGTAGTCTCATGAGCATGTCATGAATACTACCTGCATTGAAGTACGGACTGATTAACCAAAGATCACTAATGTGTGTGTAGCCAATTGCGTGACACACAGCCCTATGCATTACAGTCATTGCCAACTTTGTCTTTAATGATTTATATGCATGTGCAGTATTGTGACTCAACTTCTTGCCAGCATAAGATAGGGTTGGTTTGAAACCTGGCACACCCTCTATCTTAACCCGGTACACTTTTCCTTCCACTCCCCCGCCTAATTCCTCAAGAATTATCAATGCAACTAGTGGAAAGTGCACCATTGTAGAGCACAACAACACAACCAGTGCCTACCTCTTAAGCAAATATCTTTTATTGGCTGTATCATAACAATCTTTGACTTGGCCCATTTATCTGTGAACTGAACATTGGGGGGATTGGGATACCTAGAGCAAACAATAGCAAGGGTCTCATCAGCCAACTTTTTTGGTTGGTCTTTGTAGAATAAAGCAATCTCTGTAGTTGTTAGCACAATTACAGAGTGCATGAAGTCCATGATGTTCTTCCCTTGTGCATCCATCAAGATGCCTCTTGTCTGAGTGATGTCATAGAAGATCATACCATCACTCTTTGGCACGTCTGCATCATTTGAATCATCCCCACCCCCACCATTACCCCCCCAAAGCAGTGTGCCATGCATCCCCCACTGCTCTCCCTACTACTACGCTTGCTTTCCTGTTGTGTCGAGCTAGTACATGGCCATTCGTAGCTGGAGAAGCGACTCTTGACTGCAAGGAGTATGTTGGCCACTCATAGCTGGAGAAGCAACTCATGACTGCACGGGAGTACGCCGGTGGCTCTGCGAGGCAGAAGAGCCTCCTGACCATAGGGGGGGGAGAAGGGGCTCGGCTCTGTAGCTGGCTGGGCTATCTCAATTCCACTGGGGTAATCTCAACTAGTGTGGGGTTGGGGTGGTTCAAAGTCTGTACTGCCGACTCCTGGGGGGTGTTTAGAGTACCCGTCATGTATGTGTATAACTCCTTAAGAGTGGGAGGGTGCCCCAAAATGTTATATAACTCCCAAAAGATGGCATCCCGAAGATCAAGTGAGGCTAAAGAGCTTCCTAGCCACATGATGAACTGAAGAAAAGAAAAGAAGAAGATTACCATCGAGCATGCCCTCTTTCCATCATGCAAAAGAAAAAATAGAGTGACAGCCTGACATTGAGCAAGCATTTACAGACTCCTACATTCTTTGAATTAGAGTGACATAAGTTTGTATCTGCTTGCTCAATGTCAAGCTATTGAAGCTTCACATGGGGAAAAAGAGAGAAGGAAAGAGAGGAGAAAAGAGACAAAAAGAGAGGAGAAAAAAGAGAGAAAAAGAGAGGAGAAAATGGAGAAAAGAGAGGAGAGAAAAGAGAGAAAAAGAGAGGAGATAAAAGAGAAAAAGAGAGAAAGTGAAAAGAGAAAAAGTGAGGATAAAAGAGAGAAAAAGAGAGAAGGAAAGAGAGGAGAAAAGAGAGGAAAATAGAGAAAAAGAGAGGAGAAAAAAGAGAGAAAAAGAGAGGAGATAAGAGAGAAAAAGAGAGGAGAAAAGAGACGAAAAGAGAGGATAAAAGAGAGAAGGAAAAAGAGAGAAAAAGTGAGGATAAAATCGAGAAAAAGAGAGAAGGAAAGAGAGGAGAAAAAAGAGAGAAAAACAGAGGAGATAAGAGAGAAAAAGAGGGGAGAAAAGAGAGGATAAAAGAGACGAAAAGAGAGGATAAAATAGAGAAGGAAAAAGAGAGAAAAAGTGAGGATAAAAGAGAGAAAAAGAGAGAAGGAAAGTGGGGAGAAAAGAGAGGAGAAAAAAGAGAAAAAAAGAGAGGAGATAAGAGAGAAAGAGGAGAAAACAGAGGAAAAAAGACGAAAAGAGAGAAGGAAAGAGAGGATAAAAGAGAGAAGAAACAAGAGAGAAAAAAAGAGGATAAAAGAGAGAAAAAGAGAGAAGGAAAGAGAGGATAAAAGGGATAAGGACAAAGAGAGAAAAAGTGAGGATAAAAGAGAGAAAAAGAGAGAATGAAAGAGATGAAAAAAGAGAGGAAAAGAGAGGTGAAAAAAGAGAGGAGATAAGAGAGAAAAAGAGAGGAGGAAAGAGACGGAAAGAGAGGAGAAAAGAGAGAAAAAGAGAGGAAAAAAGAGAGGAGATAAGAGAGAAAAAGAGAGGAGAAAAGAGACAGAAAGAGAGGAGAAAAGAGAGAAAAACAGAGGAAAAAAGAGGAAAGAAGAAAGAGAGGAAAAAGGAGAAAATTTTGTGTCTTTGTTCTTCTTCTCCCTAAACCACACATAGACATAGGAAATAGGAGAAGAAGGCGCTTCTAAGAGAGATGAGATTTTGGAAACCACACGGATTAGAAGAGAAGAAAATCATGGCTTGAGAAAGCTTGAACATCATGGCTTGGATGTGAAGGAGACAAGAGTTATGGCTTGGAAGATTGCGGGCGACGCTATGAGAAATAATTTGGAAAAAAGCTAGTTTTCAATGTAAAAAAACTAGTTTGTTCATGTCAATTTTGTGCAAGAAATTTTTTTAAAGATGAAAGTTTGCAAGAAAAAGTCTACAAATTTTACAAGTTATGATAGAATTTGATGATGTCATTTAGTTTTATCATGATCTAAGATAAAATATAATGATATCATCGAGTTTTATACTCAATGATATCATCAGATTTTGTCATAAATCATGATAAAACGTGATGACATCATTAGGTTTTGTCTTAAGTTATGACAAAGGTCGATGCTACTATCGACTTGTGTCATATAATATTCCTAAAAAAAGAATGAAATAGTAAAATGAGTTAAATTTTGAATCATAAGTCCATTTTTAGAGCTTTTAGGCTCAAAATTTAGAGCATAAGTGGTTCCTAATCTCCAAATCAAGCAACACTTTTTTTGCCATAGATAGTTTGTTCAAATTTGAAGAAAAAGACACTCAAAAACTGATGGCAACTTAAGGTGGTCATTTTCTACTTTCTTATTTTGTATAGAAAGGAAATCTTGTCTAGCTAACATGTATCCCCTTCTAGTAGCCATCAATAATCTTTGTATGATTAGAGATAATATAACTCTTATTATGGCTCAGTTAAAACTTATGATAAACACGATAATATCATTAATTTTTGTCATGAATTAGGCCTACACTCGATGCTATTATCAACTTGGCATTGTACCTATATAATTTACCATGCTAATGAAGAGGTGATGGTTGGCCATTGAATGTAAATAGGATACAACTCACTAATGTTATCAATCTATCTCATCATTTTTAATGCTACTTGATAACATGATTGAGTTAAGCTATAACTTATGACACAACTTCATGAAGTTATCACAATTTTTTATAACTTCTAAACTCAATGATGTCATGAGTTATGTCAAATCTTAATAACATTATCTATTTTTACCATGAGTTAATCCAATACACATGATATGACTCGATGATGTTATCGAGGTTAGTCATAAGTTATGATAAAATCATCGATTTGTAACATGATCACACTAGCTATTGTCATTTTCCAAGGCTGTGGAATAATTTCTTCAACAATGTGACCATCCCAAGGAAGGTTAGAATGGGGATATGCAGCATATGTGCAAACTTGAAGAGCAAAAGGCAAAATGCAAAATCAAAGAAAGAGAGGTACTATCTATGCTCAACATTTCAGGTTTTCTCCATCTATTTTGTATTAATTAATTGCTTCTTCCCAACACCAATATTGTGCTTTTAGGTCAAGTAAATGAAGCTCTGAAGATCCATAGAGAGCTTTTGCACACTCATTTGCTTCTTCTATTGTTGCTATGCTTGTGTTGCATGTAGTCTTGCAGCCTCTTTTTTTGTTGTTTCCTTTCATTGTTGTTCTTGATGGGATCTGTATGCCTTCTTTTCTTTGGCATCTTTTGTTGCCTTGGCCTTGGTTGCATCATTCTCTATTTTAGCGTTGCCCTTGTTGCATTGCAACTGGCGCTTTCTCTTGTAACGGGACTATCAAGGGATCTTGGAATGAATTCCTTAGCATCCAATCCCAAAGCTCTGAATGGGAAGTCCCATTCCCCAATCATGTGATATATGATCAACATGAGGATGATCAAATTGCCAATTTTAAAGTTGTGGTGTGTGCATAATTTCCTGATCTCTTTTGTGAAGAACATGTATCGGTTGGTGGGCTGGGGTTGATGCAAGTGGCGTAGCAGATTGGGAGTAATATTGTTGGGATAATCTGTCATCTCCACTTTGGTAAGGAATTGGAGAGCATGAACCACCTTGGTTAGAGTGGGGATTTTGATGGCATCAAAGGGGATGCCACCTCAATACTTTTTTGTGGTGTAATACACCACTCCTTATAACTTTTCTGGCATGTTGTAGATGCTTTTGTATTCCATGCTTATCACTGGTAGCCTGTATGCATTCTTATTCTTGAACTTGGGATAGTATTACAATTGAAGAGGGGTGGGAGATGGTAGTTTTGGATGATTAGGCTGCTGGCAGGAGAGTAGTCAAGCGAGGGAGATGAGTATCTAACTCAAACTGAAATTTGAGTTTTGGATTCATGGGGAAGTGAGCCTTGAGGATGGCATTGAAGTAGTTAGTTAATGAAGAGAACTTGGATGATATTTAGGGCAGTGGAAGGCTACTAGATGTCAACTAGAGCTCATAGAAGTTCTGAGGCAATTTTGGCAGAGTTTTGTTCAAAATGCTTTACATGCATGGAGCGCCTCAAGGGCTACTTTTATAGATTTTGGCAATGCATCATAACATGTTAGGCCTATTGGAATGTTTATGAATGGTGCATTATGCATATCATGGTGGCGTGGCGATGGTTCTATAGCAACATGGTGAAGTGTAATAGGACATGGCATTAGGTTCAATGCAGTGTCGCATAGTGTTTGCTAGTAGAGCATTGTGCTATAGTGATGGAAAAGTGATATAGGGGCTACAACTGGAATGCTCTTCCTTCAACAAGAAGTAAATAGAGGAATTTGCATGGCTGACTAGCTCTTCCCCTTATTTCACCACACAAGCACTTGGTTCATGAACTATTGAAATCACCTTCACACACTTCTACGCACACTTACCACACAATCCACCTCCTTTAATTTTGATCTCACTACACCGCTACCTCCTAATGTACTCCAACCCCTCCTCCTCCAACTCAATAAAATTTTCAGCCCATTTTAGCCATGCCCTGTGTAGCCATGGCCCTTTTTAAAGACCAAGAGCTGGCCTTAGAACAACTCTTTGATATCTTATAGCTGAAGCCACACCCTATTATAGCAAATTTTCAAGCTTGGTATAGGGTGATTCAAGAGTCTTCTCCCTTTCCCAAATATGATACATTTTACAATTATCTAAGCCTAATACATTACGTACCTATGTATGTGGTCCACATTCCTTGGCCAAAGGTCTGGGGTGGTTGCAATGCTAGGGGCACTGACAACAAGCCATTTGAACACAAGAATATCTACTTTATAATAATGCCAACAATATCACCCAACTAGCATTATAATTTCATATAATTGCATTCTTGATGCAATTCAAAAAATAATAAAATCGGACATGATTGATGCAATTCAAAAAATGACAAAATCCGACATGAATGATTTTGATACAAGCCATGTAGCTTACCTAGAATAAATCTCAAAAGAAGAAAATGATACACCCTTGCCATTTCTATCTCTACTATACCTCCTCTCCCTCAAGATACACCATAGCCTAGTATCTACCAATGACCCCCGTCTCCTTCTAGCATCTATACCAACACCTCACCTCATTCCTCTCATGCCACTCACATGCATGCTTATCCACCACCTCTCGGCACATCTTGTCACACCTCCAACACCACACTCCCCTCAAACTTCACAAACCACCACAACCACTCACATTGAGACATGGGAAATGCTTCTTGAGCCACCAAATATGGCTAAAGTGGTGCTAGCCGAGAGTGGCAAGTTTATCTAACTATATGCCCATGCATCATCGTCTTGGGACTTGGCCAGAATTACAAGCCCTTCAAGCAAGCAATCCTAACACTTGCTTCAATTTTCCTTGCTTGGACTTTCCCTTGGTTGCCAACCGTCAGTCTCATCTACCAACTCCAACAATTCAATGATACTTATGATTTTCTACCAAACCCTGCACTCATAGCTACATGACTTTTTTTTGGCTTACCATCATTGTACTACCCTAAATGGAAAAAAACAATAGAAGTATGCCACCTCTTCCTAGACTCCAAAATTGTTTTTGAATGAATGAACGACCCTCATAGGGTCAAGACATATGCATTACCCATGGGTTTGCAATCTACATGCCTATCATATCTGCATGGCACTCACTTTTGGAAGCCACAGCAATGGTTGGCAAAATCGCCCCTAAATAGCTAGACTGCTACTCCCTAATGAAACAGCTATAAGCTCCCATGTTCTCCACAAACTGTGATCCAAGGATGGATCACAAACAAAAATTGGGGCATGTTAACTACATTGGTTGACAAAGTTTCCACTTTCAGGATTCTCTACAACTAGACATGCAATTTCAAGATGGCTACTTAGGTTTGGAGTTTGAGTTTGGGAATGCATTATATCATGTTTTTTGACCAAGTATCATACAAAGGGGCAAGTTTTTCTTAAACTAAACAAGTAGTTTTTAAGTCAAATTGCCTAGACCAACATAACATAAGTGCCATTTGTGGTACTTGCTTAGCACCGACAGCCCATGACCTTGGGCCTACTACAAGGCATAAGATGGCATACTGCCATGATTTCCTTGATCGGTCACATAATAGGATAACAAAGTACCATTTAAAAAGTGTGGTAAAGCAACAACAAAAGTTGAGCCACAAGAATCCTATACAAAGAAAGAGAGTAGCACCATGTCTTGGAGCTAGATGGTGGGACCAAGCAAGTTATAAAAAGAGACAATAGAGGAAGTGGTAGGATGAAAAGGTTAGCCCACCCTTCAAAAGATGACATGTGTATAAGACCAAAAGTTTGACTTTGGTATCTACTTATTGTGATGCACTTTTGGAATACAAGCTCTCTTCATCGAGTTGTGAAGGATTGTCTTGTTTCCTTGTTGTGCTTTTATGATTGTCACTCCCCCTTCTTGTCTTCCCTCTTCCCCTACCTTCTTCCTACTCCCTCTCCCTCTGCCCCTTCTTTTGGAATCACATTGCAACGGTCTAAAAGCTATTATAGTGACACTAGAAAGTGACAAGCACCTGCATTGCTCCCAATCCAAAGTAGAGTGGGTTAGAGCTCACAACGGTGTATTGGCAACAATCCCGCGACATGTGAGTCATAGCGAAGGCTACAAGGGACTATACATCCATGAATTCCTTGCTATATGGCTCATAATCATGTCAAAGGTCATTGCATTTCATAATATTAAACATCAAACATGATAGCATGCCCTTTGGCGTATTTGTGTTTTGAAGCACTTTGGGCCATATTGCACTTGCTTGAGGACAACTAGTATATCCAATTTTGCTGAAGTGTATTGTTGGAAGGGGGAATCACTATGGCGGTTGAAAATTACACTACCTACATGCACTTTTGAATTTTTACACCTTTTGCCCTACAAACCTTTAAATATTAAAGTACATCCTCCTCCATCCACTCTGAAACCTACACCATGCAGAGTCACCTCAACGTGACCTCTTTGGGTTTAGCATTTATCTTCTTTACTTGGGTAAGTTGTCTTCTATTCTTTGCTCACCTTACAAGGTAACAGATCTAGATTTTGGTGGGTCTATTCTTGGGGTTTACTAATCATTGCCATTGAATCAATGGAGAGATGCATCTCATCATGGCTTGCAAGAGAAGAAAATAGAGGGTACAAGATAGGAAAGTTGAAGAGAGTAGTTATGCACAAGGAACGATTTGCAAGGTGAGGAAACAAATGCCATGGTATTGAAATGGCAAGGGAAGGAACTTTTGTTACCTTTATAGAGGGAGAAACATTAAGACAAAAGAAAAGTCCTTGTAGAGAAGCAGTACGAAGAGGTTACAGATGCATGCATTTGATCATTGCCATTAGAGCGAAGAACATGACCTATGGTCTGCACCCTAAATTTTGTAGAGTGACAACCCTACCACATCTCAAGAGATGCATGCCCAAGGGACAATGCTCTCTAACCTGATAAATGACCTACATAAAGTGAAAGGAGTGCATAGCCTCAGGGGGGTCACTATATATAAACCCTCTATATCACGTGTGTTTCAGGCCTTTTTGTAAAATCCCTTATTCGTAGAAAATCTCTTAGTAAAATCTATCCTTTCTCTATACAAATCTGTAAGATTTTTTTAAAAATCCTTTAAATATTCCCTTATGTAAATTAATTTTTGCAAGATTTAGGGATTTCAAATAACCTTTTGTTGAACTCACATGATAGGGTTACATATGATCCATGAACCCCCCGAGTGCATAGCTTAGATCAAGTATCTACAAAGAGGGTGACATTAGCTATGTTGGTATCCTTTAAAACAAAGAGGAATAGATTGGGTGCACAACTGTTGGCAATAAAAAGGACCAATGTGGCTCTAGGCAAGGGATGCAAAGGAGAAGCACTGCACAATCATCCTAATCAGAGATTTGTGGGCTTTACTAGAATGCAAGAAAAGGAGAGATAGCCTAAGAGTAGAAGTCATTGATAGAGTGACAATGTTCTGGCATGAGGATATGAGATTATCTCTAAATAAGAAGGTCATCTACAAAAAGCAAACATGATCATGCAAGAAGTGGGATGAGCACATCAAACACATGATACAATGAAGGTCAGTGGTGGTCGCCTAAGCCAACCCAGTGGTTATTTATGATTGAGTTTTGGAATAGTTTAAATTGTTTAAACTCTAACCTGGGTTGGACTTAATGTGATTGTCCTAGACTAGCCTAGTGGTTGGGACACCATGCAATATATCATCATGCTAGTTCAAGTCAAACATCACTTATGTGGTTATCCTAAAATAGCATGGTTGAATAGAAATTAACAGCAATATATTTTACAATAGAATTGATGACCATCTTGGTGGTTGAAATTGCTATGTTGTCTAATAGTTCAATTAGATAAGTCTAGTTTCTAGGTTGGTTCAAGTCATATACCAATTAATTTCTAAATTGGATTAGTTGGGACTTAATGTGACTGTCGTAAACTAGCCCAATGGTTGGAACATCATGAAATATATCACCAAGATAGTTTAGGTCAAACAATAGTTATTGACTATCCTAAACCAAAGTGGTTGAATGGAAATAAACATAAATATATTTCATAATAAAAATAATTGATGACCAGCCTAGTGGTTGAAAGTGATGTGTTTTCTAGTAGTTAAAATAGTTTAGTTTAGCTTTTGTGCTAGTTTGGGTCATAAATAGTCTATCTTGGACTGTGATCATCCAAAACTAACCTGACAATATATAATGCAGTTGACTAATGTGATTGTCTTAAATCGAGTTTCGTTATTGTCTAATTGATGACCAACCTGGCAGTTGAATTTGCTATGTTTCCTAATAGTTAAATTATTTTAGTTGTTTGATTTCCAAGCCAATTTGAGTCATGCATGGGATGCCTTAGACTTAGTGTGATTGCCTAGTGGTTGGGACAACAATATATCACCGAGCTAGTTCATGTTAGCAGGCACCGGTTGTATGACTATCCTAAACCAACACGATGGTTGAAATTTTTTTGTTTTCTAGTATTGAAATTGTTTTGTTATATAATTTTATTAGTTTAATTAGCTTGATTAGACTATGTTTTTTCATGTATTGTGTTGTTTTGTTTTCCTCATGTAGTAGTGCAAAAGGGAGAATACGATAATGTTGCATGTTGCATGTTGTTCTTTGCATGCCCGAGATGGTGTTGGTTTTTTGAATGCCCAAAATTTCATTTTCCACATGTTGGGTGAGTAGATGGAGTTGTATCTGAGGTTTATGGCTCATAACCTTGACCTTTTGATTGGGAAAATGAGCTTTGAGCATTTAAGCCTTGGTACATTAGGAAACACAAAGACAAGAATGTGTGTTTTGCAAAACACGCATAGACTTTGACTTGTCTTAGAAAGATTTCAATTACTTGAGATTCATTCATGTTGTAGCATTGCTCCATTTGGAGATGGATGCCCATGTCTCACATATGAATGCGTAGTCTCTAGGCCACTTAGATCCTCCTCATGTTTTGTAAGGGAGGCTAAGTTTGGTAGCCTAAGGCCTCTGTAAGAGCTAGTGGTCTATCCAAAGGGGGACTCTGAGTAGTACTGCATTGAATGTGTTTGTGGCATATGCAAGTATTGTAGTCTAAAGAAGAGGCAATTTGATGTCTATCCAAATGAAATGAGGCAAGACGACCTTGTTGCTCTATGATCGAGGATATTTAAATATGTTAATGTTGAAGTATTGGAGAAAAAGAGATGTCTTCTATCAGCATGTAAAAGCACTCAAGCAAAGGAGCTTATAGATCACTTAGTTCAATCCATCCCAAAATATATGCTTCACAATTCAAGGCTAGCTTGCAAGATGAGCAATTGAAGAAGTGCCTTGCCAATTTTCCCCATGAAACTATTGTCTCTTTCATACATTTTGCAAAAAATTACTCATTTCAAGAACAAGATGAGATACAAAGTGCTCACTAGTACAACAAGCAAATAGTCATTTGCTTGATTCTTCTATGTCTGATGCCATAATCTACTTACTAACTTACAAGAGTCAGGGTCAACGCAATGCACTATGTACCATTTCTACATTTTGAATCATAGGCAACATGATACCTTATTTATGTAGCTTGCTTTTCTACTGCATTAGAAATGGATTTAAAATGATGATCCCCATAGATATGAAAATATAAAACAACATTGGGTGTGGTCAAATGGTGTGTCTTTTGAATTTAAATTAGCTCATTTGGATATCTCAAGGTTTAATTCCCTAATTGTCTAAACATGATGTGGAATTTCTTTAGGTCTAGCCATGGCAAGGGGGAACATGATGGATGTGGTGTTGTTATTAAGAGAGCTCTAATACACCAATTAACTTGCCTTCAAGAAAAGCTAAATGATGCCCATGCTGTTGTAACATAGCTTACATGCAACCTCTCAAAAAGGGCACAATCAGCATACACTGAACAAAGCCTTAGAAATAGTGTAGTGCGTAGAGTGTTCCATGAAGTGAAAGTGAATGAAGTTAAAAGGAGATGCAAACATGATTGTGAGGCCATTATAGGAGCTCATAGTTTACATAGCATATGCGTATTTTCAAACAACCACCAGTTCAAAACAAGAAATTTTTTTTGTTTCCATAGTATGTGCGTCACATAGGATCATGACAATTGTGAGGACATTAATACTATAAAGATATGGGAGCTAGTTCAAGTTTTTCCTCCATATGAAGATGGAGTGACAAATAATGGAGAGATAAATGATGACTCACCATAGTTTGGAGATTTTTTGATGATCTCACTGACTATCTAGAAGAGGGGGATAACTTTGCAATTATTGCTAACTCTAGGGAGAATGAGAAAGATGACCCATACTTTGTGTTGCAATGTACCAAACCTAAGCACAAGGTTGAGGGATCATTTAAGCATCATTGGGGAACAACCTATAAGAAGTGGGATGTAGTAGTTGGAGATATCTAGTACAAAAAAACATCTTAAGAGAGGCCACAATTATGTTTTGTTAATAAGAGTCTACAAACATTTGTATACTCTCATTAGTAAGAGTTATTAAGTTCCAATTGCAAACATTTGTGTACTCTCATCTAGTAAGTGCTATTAAGTTCCAATTGCAAACATTTATGTACTCTCATATAGTAAGAGCTATTAAGCTCCAATTGCAAATTGTGCCTTGATAAAAGAAGGGCCATGTCTCATGCATGCACAGATCATGGGGTGTCTTAATGTAGTGGATGACTAAGATAGTACCAAAAATGTATTCTCATTGTGAGGGTGTAGTTAACCAAGGAAAATTTACTCCACTTATCCTAAAAATTTGGAATATGTATTTACATTCAGCTTGTACAACCACTATGCTTGTTTTTAGTAAATCTCAAATAACCACCATGCTTGTTTTAGTAAATTTCAAACAACAAATCCCAAACAACCCCATGCTTGCTTTGGTAATCTCAAATGAGGGAGAATGTATACCACTTATCTTGTATAAACACCAGGCTAGTGACCCAAATTTGGAATGAATAAACTTTACACTGATTCATATTGTAATAATTAAAGGAAACCACCATGTTGGTGGTAGATAATCCTTCCTAGATGACATACCATGTGCAACCAACCACCACATTGGGTGTGTTCCTAAAACAATTTGCATAAATGCAATCATCAATATGGCCCTTAAGGGGTCCCCTTAGGGGGTAAGGGCCATATCAACATGCCACTAGACATATATGGCATGATGATATGGCCCTTGATAATAAAGGGGACCCATCAAGGGTCCATATATCATGTGCAACAAACCATTGCATTGTTGACCACATATCATGTACTACCACCATGCTGGTTTCCATGATAAAATAGCTTGTATAAAGGAAACTTGTATTCGAATGGCTGAAAACTTTTGACAACTCTAGAAATAAATAAATAATGGCTTCATTAATAATTAAATAGATACATATCATACATTAAGGTCCTTTAGCTATGTCCAATTGCTTTGAGGCCTTTTAGCTCCCTGATGGGAGGATCATCCCTCTCACTCCTTTCCCTTAGTGGGCTAGTTCCATATTTTACTTTTTGCTTTGAGCTCCCTTCATTAGGTCTCTTTGAGCTCTTTGAGATTCATTTTCTCCCTAATGGGAGTATCAGTCCTTATTCCTAAGTTTTGAGCTTGGGCTTCTTCCCTTCAGGATCCTTTCTTTTATGGGGCTGGTTCTTCCCTTCAAGGCCCTTTGTTTTTATTGTCTAGACAAAATGGCAAATGCCCTTGTAGCATCTAGTCTCTTGCTGTGAATAGCTACAACAATAGGCAGGCACAATTGATTTTTCCATGACTTGGGAAGTCGGGCAAATTACAATCTCTACATTTTGAGGTTGCATTTGTAAACATATCAAAGGCAAACACATATAGAGGGGGGCTGCACTGAGGTCATCATATCATGCACTCATCTATAATGTTCCATGGCAAACCAAGCACATATGACCCTACCTGCATATCAAGAGGATAGTCACCTCATTTAACTATTGTGGTTGTCATGCCATAGTCTGACCTTGCACATCAGCAAGATGTCTCTTGATTCCTTTCTGCCTCATCTTGAGGGTGCATACATTCTCCTTTAGCACCTCCACTTGCTTCTCACTCTTATGCAACAACTGTATCTGATTCCATTAGCTACCCTTGAAGCTGGTGAAATTGTTTAACAATGTTTGCATAGGCATCTTCCAAGACATCTACTCTATGTTGGGTTTTAGTTAGGGCATAGGACTACTTTTCAGCTTGTGCACAACCTTATTGTAATTTAATTGTAGGAAATTATACCTATCTTGCCAATATTGCATAGTTTTATTGTGTTCTCCCTGCTCTTTGCTCATCTACATTCTTCCTAGCCTTAAAGCTCTCTTGGAACTCCTGCATTAATGCTTTGGTTTTATGCATTCTCCATTTTCAGTTGCTCTATTATTCCATCTTTGTCTCAATGTTCAATGTGTTTTGCATGTTGCAGATCCATTTACAAAGAGCCTCCTTTTGGGCTCTATGATCTTCAAGAAGTTTTCTCATTCCTACTAGCTCTTGCTCCAGGTTGTCCTCATCCATTCTAAGTTCATCCAATTGGCTATTGATACAGTAGCTTGATGCAGTTCTCTACTTCTTCTCTTCCATGGCTTTCCATCTCAGCCAATTTCTTAGCGTCCTTAGTCTGCTCGCCTGCCTACACAGTATGGCAGCGCTAGCCCCTTGTCATTTGCTACGTCTTCTTCATTGCGAATAGCCATGCTAGAACAAGCGCTCCCCAAGCTTCGCTCGTGTGTGCACAATAGCTAGACCTTCTTCTACCTCGTATCTTTTATGACTATGTCCCCACTGATGTGCTCCTCGATTGGTATTCGCTGACGTGCTCCTCGAGTTCCACTCTACACACAAGTTCAGAGGTTCAAAGCCTACCTTGCCTTTTTCTTATATTATAAGGTATCCCTACCACATCTCTAATTATTCCATTCATGTCCCCTCTCTATGTATATATTTTCCTTAATATATATCCTTATTTCCCCCCCATCCTCCCCTCTAATTATATATATATATTCTTCCCTCCCCAACCCCCCCTCTCCAATTAATTCTAAACCCCTTTTTTCCCTCCTTATTTTTTTACTTCAATTTGCCCCCCCTTATTTCCTTATTAATCTACCTAACTACTTCTAGATTCCCCCCTCTTGCCTAGAAAAAATAAAGTGTGTAATTTTTTGCTCCAAAAAGTCAGCCAAGGTAGATCTATCTTGATGGAGCTCAGGAAGGCCCAGAAAGCCATTGGCTATGCAATACCCATGGCACCATTCGAGAGGCTTGTGAGGGAAATATGCAACAATTGGAACTTGGACTTCAGGTGGCAAAGTGCTGCACTACGTGCTTGCTCTCCAAGAAGCTGCTAAAGACTGGCTTATAGAGTTTTTCCAAGACACAAAGCTAGTAGCAGCACATGTACACAGGGTGACTATAATTAGAAAAGATATTTAAACACTTGTAAGGGTCAGGTGGAGATATGACAAGATTCTTAATGCAGCTCCTCACCCTTGTTTTGTAATGTAGTTTGTTATTTAAAATAGTCCTACCTATTTTCTTCCTAAAACTAGCTAGTTTTCCTTACTTCCCAAATTAAAAAACCCCCCTACCTACCATCTCTTCACTCTTTTAACTATTTCCTTCCAATCACTCAACCCGTCCTTTCTTTATAACTACCATAAATAAAGTCCCCTCTTAATTTTTAATTTTTAAATTTTTTTCCTTTCCCTTACCAGTTCCCCCAAGTAATTTTTTCCATACACCCTTTGTTTTATTTATAACTAATATATTTCCTATTCCTCCCCTAAATATGCAACCTAACCCTGTACTTGATTTACTAGAACCACACTCAAATATACCCATCCTTTTACACTTGGATACTTTTATACATTATGCTGGTTAAAGTTTTTTGGCTAAGTTTTTAATTTATTGTGACCCTGATAACAAGGAGTGTCTATGACAGCTGTCTTCCCAACTTAAGTTAACTTGGTTCTTATCATGTTTTCTTGTTGGATGGTGGTAGTTATGCAAATGCTCCTCTTTAGTAAATAAGATGCTTGTCACGACTTCACCGACATTATTATTTATGTTTATACTTTTGTATCAACTTTTGGTTTATGAACACCCATGTAATAAATAACTTTTTATCCACCCTTATCTGAGCTTCGTGTCCCATGTTGTTAAAAGGTTTTATATTTTAAATGCACACACACCCAAACCTTATTAACCCTTGGCTAGGTCAACCATGTACCACATTGGTAACCCTTGGTCGAGTTAGCCACATGGGACATGCCACATGCCAGGTTGCTCCTTAAACCTTTATCAGGGTGTTCGGGGATGAGGTTCTTGTACAACTCTTCTTGAGGTAAGACTTATCCCTTTTAGGTTGTACTCTTTGGTGGAATTGTCATAACTACACAATCGTTGTGCCTAGAAATAAACACTTAGAAACACTTACATTATAATCCCTTTAAAATAATTATAAAGAGGTTTCCTCTTTTTGGGTGCGAGGTAGGACAGATGGGTGTCCAGCCCCATCTTGTGGTGTCCCCTCAGGTAAGGGGGGTACACACACACACACACACACACACACACACACACACACACACACACACACACACACACACACTTCCTACACCTTCCTATCTTTTGGTTAGACCCTGACCCCCTTCTGTCTCTCTCTCTCTCTCTCTCTCTCTTTCTCTCTCTCTCTCTCTCTCTCCTGTTCTTTAGTTTTATTTTTTAGTTTCCATTCAATTTTTAATTTTTTTCATTAAACTGCCCTCACTTTCCTTATTTAATAAAAATTTCCATATCCCATATGTTCTTATTCTTCTTAGTGTTCAATTTTATTTTTCAAAATTTCAATTTTACCTTCCTATTAAATTCCCTCTTTTCCAATTTTCCCATTCCCCCTAATTTTTCCTATTGTCCCTAATTTTTTAAAATTTTATCCTAAATTCCTAACTTTTTTCTAAGTATTTTCTTTTTTCCTTTAATTTTTCGTATTCTAGCCTAATTTCATTACAATTTTTTTCCTTTCTAATTTCCTCTACTTTTTATTAGTACTTCACCTTTCTCAAAAATGTTACCAAACTTGCTTAAGTTTTTCCTATTTCTCTCTAATTATTTCATAAAATTTTCCTAAAATTTTCCCTATTTATTTCCTATTTCTCCCTAATTATTTCTAAAACTTTTCCTAAAATTTTCCCTATTTTACCTATTTTCCC
The DNA here is from genome assembly GCF_047967505.1 of Dipteris shenzhenensis. Lineage (NCBI taxonomy): Eukaryota > Viridiplantae > Streptophyta > Polypodiopsida > Gleicheniales > Dipteridaceae > Dipteris > Dipteris shenzhenensis. The sequence goes on from NC_141610.1 coordinate 45,408,137, forward strand.
TCATTCTTATTCTCCCTATATATTTTCTCTTATCTTCTATCCTATTTTTTAATCTTTATTGGCTCAACTTAATTTTTGTTAAATACTTTTTACTTTTTCATTATTCTTAATAAACCCTTATTATTGAATTAAATTAAAGAAAACTATTAACTAGTTATCCTCCTTGCATTTATGACCAGCCTGCCATTCATGGCCTTTTATCCTCCCCGCACTCCCTAGATCTCTATATTCCCATCCCTCTTTTGTTCTACCCTCCTGACTACCCTCATCCCTCCCTATTTAAAACCCATCCACTAAGTCCCCTCCCTCACATGCTCCCAATCCTCCACTAAATCCTATTGCCCACTACCACTGCATCGTCTAGCCTATTGCCCACTACCTCTGCACATTCTGGCCCCGCCGTTGCCTACCTCCTTTGCACTGGTTAGTACTCACTACCCACATTCTTTACATAGTATGGCAGATAGATCCTTGGCATTTTCTACATCTTCTTCATTGTGTGAATGGCCGTGGTGGAACAAGCTCTCCCCAAGCTCTGCTCGGCGGGTCGTGACATCTCGCTCATGTGCTCACAATAGCCAGACCTTCTTGTGCCCCATATCTTTTATGACTATGTTCCCACTGACGTGCTCCTCGATTGAGATTTGCTAATGAGCTCCTCGAGTTTCGCTCCGCACACAGGCTCATAGGTTCAAAGCCTACCTTGCTTTTGTCTTATATTATAAGGTATCCCTACCACATCTCTAATTATTCCATTCCCCCCCCCTCCCTACGTATATATTTTCCTTAATATATATTCCTTATTCCCCCCCCCATCCTCCTCTCTAGTTATATTTAATCTACATCCCCACCCCCCTCTCTAAATATTTATCCTCTTTAAAGGACCCCCCCAGGTTGCTTTTCAGCCTATCAGGATTGTAGGATTCATGGAGTGGTGGGGCAAGGACTCATAGTGGTATCTTGACCTTGATCCTATTCTGCTTGCGCTGGGGTCTTGGAGACTCTAGTCATATGGTGGTTCCCCTATTAGGTTCTCGTAGTGGGACCCAAGGGAGTGGGAATGGATTGATGAGGGGCATCGAGAGAAGAGATTTCCCTTCTTTCGATATATAGTTAGAAATGCTTGGAGATTTCAATGCAGCATTAGAGGTTGGAGGCCCTCCAAAGCACCACATTGGGATAGTTTTTAGATTTCCGTAGCTGTGCAGAAGAACTTTTGGCATAGGCTCTGAAAATTCCTGCAGAATAGAAAGGTCACTCTTTAATTTGGCTTTCTATTCATGGAGGGATTGCAGTGAACTTGTGGAGATCTAGCTTTGGGGTTGACCCTACTTGTCCTCATTGTCACATGGTAGTTGAGACTTAGTACAACATTGCCTTTGGGAGTCCAGACAGGTGAGGACGATCTGGACAAGTGTTGCTAGTATTCTTAGCATCTTTCATACAACACATTTCTATATGACCTAGGGTTCAGTGGCTTGGTTATCTATCCCCTCCTCTTCTCTGTCTAGCTCCATTCTCCCTCCATTTTTCAAATGTGGAAACTCATTTGGCATCTTCTCTGCCCCCTCTTGCTCTGGTCCACTGTGTTTCTCCCTCTCCAACACCTCCTGTAGTAGCTGCTCATTCTCTCTCCATTCCTAGCTATAGCAGTAGCTGCTCATCTCCCTCTTCTCTTTCTCCCTCCATTCCTAACTATAGTACCTCCTGTAGTGGCTGTCCATTCCACTCTGCTCTTTCTCCCTCCATTCCTAGCTAGAACACCTCCTGGAGCAGCTACTCATCCCCCTCTACTCTTTCTCCCTCCATTCCTATCTACAACACCTCTTGGAGCTTCTTTTAACCTTCAGTTGAACCCTCTATACCTTCTCCCTCTCTCTCCCTCTATCAGAGCTGCTCTCTCCCTCCAAGCTGCACTTTCTAGTCCAGTATTGCTGTTGTGACCTCTATACAAGCATGGTGAGGAGACCATACATGTACTCTATGTCCCATAGGAGCAAAAATGCATTGGGTGAATGGGTGCCTTGCACCTATAGCTTGAATGATTGGATAGTCATGAGAGGATCTGCCAAGGGTCCACATAAGCTTCCCAAGAGAAAAAGAGGTGATCTTTTGAATGAATGGAAGGGCTGCATCATGAAGTTCAAGCTTGGGAAGAAAGGATTGCAAAGGTGCAACACATCTACATGGGGAAGGACATGCATCTTCCTCTGTCAAGCAATCAATCGACAATACCATCGCATTGTAAGTCTGCATTTTGTGTAAGATTTTGAAGTGTAATGAGTCAATTTGAAATTGTATTTTGAAATAGAACTAGTGTAATTAGTCAATTTGAAATTGTATTTTAAAATAGCACTTGTGCATAGCAGATGTATTTCCTTTAGACTTTGAGGAGTGGGAACCAGTCAAGTGCTTCTTAGGTAAGTTTACTGCCATTCATGAGGATTTAGGAAGGCAAATGCATGCTGGAGAGAAGTCCTCTGCTTGGAAACAGAAAAATATCTATTGGTATAATGCCAAGTACATTACTCCAAGGATGGCATTAGGCTATGGCCATCTTCAATGCATTGCAACACCACAACTTGACATGGATTGCAGCATGGTGGACACAAGAACAATGCAATCATACAAGGAAAAGATTTCAAAGGATGTGGACATGGCCATGAAGTTTACATTTGGCTCTAAATGGGTAAGGTTGTCTTGGTTTATGCCTCTGCACATTTTTGCTTCTTGTTTTTAGAATATCTAGATGCACGAAACAAAAACCATGTGGTCATGCAAGTGCCTACATGAGAATGCCCTTGAGGAATTGCTTGGGGTGAACTGGGGAAGCAGATCAGGTGAACAAAAGGGTGATCTATTTCAATGCCATGTATGTAAGGACAATGTGGTTGTCAAGTACCACATCTCCTGCTAACTGTTATATTTTGCTTTCCAATATAGGCACTGGAAGAAAATAGGTGGCAATTGGCTCCCCCTGGACTCTAATGACGATGATAATACAGGGTTAAGTTTATGTATTGGTTCTCATTTAGGAGATGTCAAGAATGTGACTGTCACATCACAGTGGACTCTCAGGGACATGCGGGAACACCTATTGGTCATGGAGGATGGCATGTTTGAGTCCTTTTACTTTACCTTAAATGGTGAAAAGGTAGGAAAGCATGCAAGAAGCTCATGCATAGTGCCACTTTTCTCCCTCCTGCAATATTGAAGATTGTAAACAATGTGGGGTGGAATAATTGTGGATTTTGACATTTTCCAATTAATAGTAATGCAATTAATTTTGATGTTTTGAATGGTTTTGTTTCATGTCAATGCCAAGTTTTTCCCCAAAAAATTATAATTTTTTTATTTTCTATATTTAGAACATTTGGGTATATATAGGTTATAAAGTTACTTTAGTTTCAAAGTTTCACTATCATAGCCATAGTTCTCCTAGCTACCAAACTACCATGGATTCTGCTAGGTCTTCCTTCCATGATTTCATCTTCCATACTCCATTAATTGATAGAGAGGAGGAGTTATTTCCAATCTTTGATAAGAGCATAGATGTCCTAGGCACCTACTTGGGAGCTCGAGATGATCTTGAAGACCTCATCAAGTACATGCAAGACTACATCGCGAGTTTTGCATATCAACTTGATGATTCTACAAAAAGATGGGTCCCAATTGATTATTTGAAGTACTTGTTCAATCAAGAACCCAGGTTTGTGAAGCGTTTAGATTGCTTTCGAGCCCAACTCACAACCCTAGGGTTTAGGGAGGTGGACACTGATGACCTCCTAGCATGTGGAGTCATTGAAAACATAGGAAATAGGTTCCTATCCTGAAAAATGACCTTTATTTTCCTTCTCTAGGAGGGACAAATGGAAGAGGAGGCCTCGACTGTGAAGATAGTGGGAGAGAAGGAAGGAGTCTCACTTGCAGCTTTCTCACATACACAATGGGGGAATACACACAAAGGTGGAGGCTGAAAACAATTTTTCTCTTCTTAGTTGTGAAAGCCAAAAGAACTCTAGTACAAAGAAATAGAAGAACCCTATATGTGGATCTCAAACCAAAATCAACTAACTAAGGTGGCACACTAACTGAGCCATGAACTAGAGTACATAAGGATAGCTGTCATCCAGCTATTATTCATGGGTGGTGTACCAACTGCATCTGCAGCTAACAAGTCAGTGACATAAATGCACAATGGTCAACTTGGCATATCACGAGTGGAGCTCAATATCTCAACACTCCCCCTTGAGCTCAATCCCAATTCCTGCACACCAAGTAGGTCTCTGAACTTGTGTAGCTTCTCTCCGCCCAATGCCTTCGTGAATATATCAGCTACCTGATCCTCTGTGCTGACATAAACTAGATCAATAAGACCTAGTAAAACCTTCTCCTGCACATAGTGATAATGCACCTCAATGTGCTTTGTTCTAACATGATAGATTGGGTTATTTGCCAAGTGTATACTGCTCATGGTTACAATAAATGACAACTGGCCCATCTATAGACTGATGCATATCATAAAGTAGCTTATGCAACCAAGCTACCTCACATGCAGCCATTGCTGCACCCCTATACTCAACCTTTGTGCTCGACAAGGCAACTGTAGGCTGTTTCTTGCTGCTCCAAGTGGCTGCAGCACTCCCAAAGAGAACACATATCCACTGGTAGATCGTCTATCAGAGATACTACCAGCCCAATCAGCATCAGTGTATCCATGCAATTGTATCTGAACCCCAGTCTCATAAAATAGTCCATACTACAATGTGGACTTCACATACCTGAGTATGCATCTAGCCGCATACAAATGCGGTTTCCTTGGAGCCTGCATAAACTGACTTACCAATCCAACAGCATAGCTCAAATCTGGCATGGTAATAGTCATATAAATCAAACTTCCTACTATACGTCTGTACATAGTAGGGTCTTCTAGAAGCTCACCTGCATTTGCGCTCAGCTTCACATTCTACTCCAAAAGAACTGAAATAGGCTTACAGCCTGTCATCCCATATTTGGATAGCACGTCCAATCCATACTGCCTCTGCAAGGGTCGTATCCCACTTGGTGATCTAATCACCTCAATGCCCAAGAAATAACAAAGCTCTCCCAAATCCTTCATCTCAAACTTCTGCTTCAATAGCATTTTCACATGAAGGATATCTTCATCACTATTACCTGTGATGATCAAATCATCAACATAAATGACAAGCAGCATAATACCTTTCTCTATTTTTCTCACATAAAGTGAGAAATCTGCCTTGGAAATCTGAAAGCCAATAGTGACAAGATACTGTCCTATCTTGTCAGACCATGCTCTAGGTGCTTGCTTCAAGCCATACAAGGCTTTCTTCAACCTGCAAACAAACTCAGGATGAACAGCATGAACATAACCTGGTGGCTGCTCCATAAAGACCTCTTCTTGCAAATCACCATGCAAGAAGGCATTCTTTACATCCATCTGATGTAAAGACCATCCCTTTGATGCAGCCATAGCAATGACTGCTCTTACGGTTGCCATTCTTGCAACCGGACTGAATGTTTTTTCATAATCAATGCCATATGTCTGTGCATATCCATTGACAACTAATCTTGCCTTGTATCTATTCACAGAACCATCTGCATTGTGCTTCACCTTATAAACCCACTTACAACCAATCGCATTCTTGTCTTTAGGCAAAGGCACCAATTCCCATGTAGCATTTGCTTCCAAGGCATCCATTTCTTCATCCATGGCTTTCTCCCATTTTTCTTTTCCCATGGCTTGCTCAAAAGAAGTGGGTTCTGGTTCTTGTATCACTTTGACCATATAGGCATACAATGACTGTAAATCCATCATATTTCAGCCTATCCACAGGATACCTAGCTCTGGTAGACCTGCGCAAAATAGGCTCACTTCGATGTGGTCTCAAAACATCCCTGGTCTTCCTTACTCCAGGTGTAACAATAGAAGGAATACCCAACTCATCATCAATGCTCTGTTCTAAGCCACTGGATTCACCATCTACATAAGAGTGACCTGCATTCACATCAAACATGGGCTGATCTACCTTCTCTTTTCCTTTTTGTGATACCTGCATACCACTATCTGCATTGCTTTGAGGAGATTCTCCTGATCTCAATCTTCTTGTCCATGGCGAAGTATGTGAACCACTACTAGAGGACACTGCAGGTCCACTAATATTTTGTGATTGCTATTGTGAATTCTGTGCAGCATTACCATTTTGTGCATCTACATCATCAATCACATTTACTGGTTTATACCAGCTGCTCATCTCATCAAAAACAACATCTCTGCTCACTGTAAACTTATGAGTAGAAGGCTTATAGATGCACTTCTCAGCTTTTGGATCCAATTTGGACCTCAACTCATCTGGCACATGAACATAGGCAATGCAACCAAAAATTTTCAAATGAGAAATATCTGGTTTCCTACCAGTATACATCTCCTCTGGCATCACGCCATGTATTGCTATAGTGGGAGTCCTGTTCATTATGTAAACTACTGTAGCAATTGCTTCAGCCCAATAATAATTTGGTAGGTCTTTTTCATTTAGCATGGCTCGAGATACCGCTCCAATATGCCTGGTTTTCCTTTCTGCAAGTCCGTTTTGCTGTGGGGTATGATTGCATGAATATTGTTGCTTTACACCAGGCTCCTACAGGAACCTTGCAAACTCATTTGAGAGGTACTCTCCCCCTCCATCTGACCTTAGGCATTTTATTTGCAGGCTTGTTTCTTTTTCAACCATAGCTTTAAAAGCTTTGAAATTCCCAAACACTTCACTTTTCTTTTTCATAAAATACACCCAAACTTTTCTGCTGTAGTCATCAATAAAAGTGACAAAATAATGACAGCCGTAAATCTCGTAACTTTTTAAAATTTTCCTCCAAGAGGAGGAGAGACTCACTCTATTGAAAGCATGTATGAAACCTTACTTTTTAAATTTTTGCTCAAAGCGGAGGAGAGACTCACTCTAATGAAAGCATGTATGAAACCTTATTTGCTTGTTTAAGCCTTTATTTGGGATGTGTACATCACATAACTTTTTTATATTTTTATGGTAGAAGGAGGATGTGGAGGACATAGCAAGTGAAGAATACAATGTAGACTACTCTCTCAATAAGATGAGTCATGAAAATATGAATCTATTGGAGTAGATTGGAAGTTCATTCACCGCTATGTTGTTAATTCGACAACAACCTCATTTTTTTGAATTTGGTGAAGAAGAGATTTCAATCCTCTTGAATCCTAAGAAAGAGGATAATGTCAAAGTCATTACAACCATCCTCAGGTTTTGATGCAACCTTTTCCTTGGCTTTATACTTTTCTTATTTTGATTAAACCCAAGAAGCTAATACTTTTTTTTAAAATATAGTAATGTTATAGCAAATTTTTCGCAAAATATACAAAGCGTTTCATATATGCTCGATCCTCCTATTTCGGAAGTGCTTAGCAACAAAGAAGAAACCATAGAGGATGTTTGCAAGTGGTTGAAGCATGTTCCTTTGAATGACGCACGAGTTATTTTTACAGCATATTATGAGAAGTAAACATCAAACCCTACTTGTTTTTTCTATTGCATTGCTAGAATTGCCTTTCTTTCTCTTCTTTTTTTCATCTCTTTTTCTCTTCTTTTCATAAGCATATGCCTATGCCTATGCATGTCCTTCTCCTTCTTCTTCTCCTTCTCCTTTCTTTCTCTTCTAAGCATGTTCCTTTGAATGACGCACGAGTTATTTTTACAGCATATTATGAGAAGTAAACATCAAACCCTACTTGTTTTTTCTATTGCATTGCTAGAAGTGTCTCAAACACAGTAATTATTCTTTATTGATAATGCAGCTCACATTGGAGTCTGGTAGTCATGGACATCCTTGCGAAGAAGTGCTTCTTTGCCAACTCAATGACATCCGTCCATGGCAATGTGTTAGAGTAAGTATAGACTACACTTGTTGTCACTTCTTGACATGTAGATTGATATGCAATGCACATATTCACTGTTGTTATATGTTTTGATGTGCAGATCAGCTCGAAAGTTAGTAGGTGCTATCGACATAGTAATGCAACAATGTGACTTGGCACAACAGATAGAGTATATAACATGTCAGGTATCACATCAAGAGAATAGCCACATCTATAATTGTGGATGGAGGGTGGGCTACAATTGCTTTTTGGTACTTGGTCAAATTTTTGAGATACAAAATGACACCACACTGTCAACATGTACGGATTTGCATCTCTATGCATTTATAACATGTACCATTCGAGCAATCATTGAGGGCGAAATGAATGCCGTCAAAGAGTCAAAGGGGATAGAAGACCTCAACTCTACAAACATGGCTTCATTGGAAGAATTGGGAAGCTCTTTTAATGTTAGGGTTATGATTCAACATAGACCTAAGTATTTTGAATTTGGGGGAGAGGAGATTTCAATCCTCTCTAGAGCTTCAAATGAGGTCAATAACAACGTTATGTTGGCCATTCATGGGTTTGATACAAACTTTTTCTCTGCTTGATAATTCAATATTTTGATTAAATCTAATAAGCTAATATTCATTTATTTGTTGGTGTAGTATAGTTATCTCATGATTTGGTAGAGCCGTACAAAACTGTGTGTATATGTTGGATTCCCTCCTTTCTCCTATACTTAGCAATAACAGAAAGACAATAGCCGATGTATATAAATGGTTACAGCCTTTACATTTACATGGTGTGCGAGTCCTATTTATGGCATATTACGAGATGTAAGTATCATGGCAACCTTTATTTTCATCTTATACTGGCAACATTGTGTTAAATAATAATGGTTCTTAATTATTCGTGTAGGGAACATTGGAGTCTGGTGGTTTGGGACCTTGAAGACAACTATTGTTGGTTTGTTAACTCGATTGCAGGCTTTCATGGCTCAGTGCAAACGTAAGTATTCTATTAATCTGTTGTTACTTCTATATTATGTACCCTATGTAATAGACACACTAAGTTTTTTTAATATATCATGATGAGCAGGTCGATTGAGAAGTTGGTATCTGCTATCAGAGAAATAGGATAGTACAAAGACTCGGTAGACTTCTAAAAGCATTTAGTAGTAGAGCAGGAAGATGGGCATAGTTGTGGGTGGAGAGTTGCCTACAACTGCATGTTGATTTTCAAAGAAATTTTCTCACTTAATCCATTGATCTCATCGGAAGACTCTTTGGAGCTCAAATATTCAGAGGAGGATATACAATTGTTTAGGGCTGAAATCATTCGAGACCTAATTACTGCCATTAGAATACAATGTGCAACTGAAGCAATATCAGAGTTTGCATTTAAGGAAGAGGAGACTGAGTCTACTGTGAAAGCACTGCACACTACAGAAGAAGTAGAGACCCAGTGTACACCTACAGCACCACAGCCTCCACTGGAAGCATCAGAAGAGTTGCCATAGCCTCCGCTTGCATTTAAGAAAGAGGATACTGAGTCTACTCTGAAAGCACTACATACTACAGAGAAGAAGTAGAGACTGAGTGTACATCTAGAGCACCATAGCCTCCATTGAAAGCATCAGAAGAGTTGCCACAGTCTCCACTAGAAGATCAGAAGAGTTGTGATGCATGTATGATGTTGTGTTTGTATATATGCATGAGGAGCATATTCTCATGATGTTGTTTACTCCATGAATATTATGGTTGACATTTATTTGTTGCAATGTATGAATCATGATGTAGTTTTTGTTGATTATACACCAATTTCTGACTTATTACTTAAGTGGCATTTAGTCATGATATTTATATATTTATTTCATGCACACAATTTTATGATATGAATGTGTGATGATGTGATTATTAGGAAATATAACCTTCTGTGATGAGAATTTTGATATGAATATGTGATGATGTAATATTTGTAATATATTTCATGGCAAAGTATCAATTCCCAATGCTCCACTCACTTAAAGTACAGCATTCCCAATGCTCTGCAAAATTTTATTCAGTTGGACAGTCTCCACTCACTTAAAGTAGAGCATTTCCAATGCTTCTCTCACTTTATTCCAACCCGTATCCTTATCATAGCGAACACATCGTGCCTTAGTGCACTTGTAATCTTCCATCGTAGTCCTTCCACAAACACTCTCTTATTTCTTACATCCTAGTCCTTCTGATTAACTTGTATTCATCTTTCACTTTACGTCTTCCCTCACTTTCTATCACTCTTGAAGGAGGGGTAGCTCACTGTGCATCCCTCGCTATTGCTTCCTCACTCTCCTTCTCTCACTTTCCCTCTAAGACAATGACTACTTACTACCCGACTTCATTTAGTGAACTCAAATTCTATCTTAGATCTCTTTTATATGGACCAATGAAGGGAAAATCATTCGAGGAGGATATGTTACGCACATGGCTGCTTGATTTGAACTCAGCAGAAGAGGTGAATATCCTTAGCTTTCTTTTTTGCTAAGTCTTTTAATCGCGTACTTCTTATGCGAACGAGTTAAATTTTCGTACAGGATATGGCGGTGGCTAGAAGCTGTATTGAAAAAAATGGTGAAGATGAGGAAAGCCAAGAGAGAAAAGAAGAGTTATTGAATGCTTACAAGTCGGCGGAAGATTCGAAACAAGTTGTGAGGAGATTCTATGAGGAGATTTGCGATGCCAGCCCTGGTTACGCATGGCCTGCAAGTTTAAAGTCTGCTTGTTTTCATGAAGCCAATGCCATAGTAGGCACTTTCGAGGACATATGCTCTCTCTAATGACTTAATAGTCAAGTGATGGAAATTTAATTCCATAGAAATTTAAAGTAACTGTGAAATTTAATTCCATAGTCTTATGTGTTTTCTAAAGTAACTGTAAGAGACAAAGATGACATCTTCCAGGCTGAGCTAATGGAAGGTGTTTTTTAACACCATATGGCTTTGAGTTATATGATCTACTTCTTGTACAAATGTGTCATGCTTTTTTTTTAATGTACTCTAGTTTTTTTTCTAATTTGATTTTTTAAAATCTTACTTTTTGTCTCTTTTAACAACATGAAGTCCTCTTTTTTTAATGTACTCTAGTTTTAATAACATGTCATGTCATTTTTTCTAATTTGCTTTTTTAAAATCTTACTTTTTGACTCAAAGTTTTGTTTTATAAGAGCCTCTTTTTTTGAAATGCTTTATCCAAAATTATCTCACAAAACGAATTTGGATAGTGCACTAGTCCAAAATTAATGAAATAGGTGTTAAAAGTGTAATGTGGGATGTAAAATCCATGACACTAATGAAATAAATTTTCAATATTGAAATCGGCCTAAGGTCAAATTTCAATTATTAGATGTGGTGTATAAGAGTTCCTATCAAGCAATAGTGTTGATGACAGCATGTATTTTGAATTTTGAAACCGACCCAAGGTTGATTTATGCTTGCAAATATGTAATATGATGTTTGTGAAGCCATGGTCCTAATGAAAACATGTTTTAGAGCTGTGAAATCGATCCAAGGCCTATTTGCATTTGAAAGATGGAATGTGTATTAGTGTGCATGCAGCAATGATAACAATGAAAACATGTTTCAATCTTTGAAATTGACCCAAGGTCGATATGCGTTTCAAATATGTAATGTTATATGTTAAAGCCATGGCACTAATAAAGCATTATTTAGTTTTAAATCGAACCAAGTTTGATTTCCAATTAAAAGATATGACGTACAATGATTGTACATACAATGTTCGATACTATTAAATTAAATCACATATTTGAAGACTAAATTGTCCCAAGAGAAATTTACATTTTCAAACATATAATGTGGAATTTTCAAGCAATGACACTAATGAAAATAGTTTTTTACAACTCAGAAAATCAATCCAAAATTTTGGTTAGCTATATACCACTTTTAACTAATGAGATGATCCTTGCAATGTTTTTAGGAAAGCATCTTGGTAGTGTGTGATTAGAATATTTCTATTAATTTTTTTGTGAATTTGAAGAAGGTTACCATTCTATGGTTTCTAAGGATATGTTGCATCCCCCCATTAAAAAAATATTTTCGATAAATGAGACAGTACTTGTTTGCTCTAACCTCTCATTGTATACCATTGATATTCCACTATCATGTCTATGACATACAAGTGTTGACATATGCATTCAAATGGCATTTGACAAATATCTTTCAATTGAAAATCGACCTTAGGTTGATTTCAATACCAAAAACTTCTCTCTGCAACACTTGAAGTCAAATGGAGATGTTGACTGTATTGTGTGAATGCTCTACCAATAATACCGAGAGCTCTTTCATTTGGATTCTCCCACTGTGTAGAGGTATCTGAGTTCTTTTCTCTTCTTGAAACAATTGGCCACAACCCTTTCTCCATGAGGTAGAGTTGCACTAATAGTTACCATGCAAGAAAATTGGTTTAGTAAATGTCACCAGCTTCACTGATTCAGACTTCATCTCTATCACATAGGAACCTGCTTTGATATCAATTGTTTAATCCTATGACTATTCAATCACTCCAAAAAATACAAAATCTCACAAGGTAGATAATAGATAATGCATGAAACAAAATAATAATCTCTGATTAAGCAAAAAATGACTATATCATGATCAATCTTAAGGTCTCACTACATCGCGCCATTGTAGTAAAAAATAGAAAGTCTCGTGGAGGTCAATGGCATTAATTAGCATGATCATCATGGTGAGATCCCTTTCAAAACTCACGCCATATCTATATTAGAGTATCATGCCATAGCCAAAGCCAAGGCTACAGCTACACTACCATTTCGTGCAATATCTTGCATGCAATATGCCACTTGGCATCTGAACCACCAAACCCCCTTAACCTAACAATGTGTGCACCCAACAAAATCCAACATTAAAGCTGGCAATGCCTTCTAAAAGTCACAAATATCTGCCTGAAGAATGTGTGGTCTACCTTCAATCTAATCTACCCTATCTCACCACTCTCTTTTTTTATCTTTTCACATCCCTCTTGAGTCCCTAACTCTAGTAGCATCCTCCTTTTCTAAAATCCATGCTAACCGATATTCCTTGCCATGCCTCTTCACCCATGCCTCTCAATGGTGTCCCTCACCATTGATGACCATCTACCCATGCTCAAAGTTAACCCGAATCAACACATACATGCTCAAACAATTGATCACCTCTTTTAAAGAGCCATATCTCTTCAAGGGAGGTATGTATGTTTGTTTGAAGAAATGTTTAATACCGGCTTCTTAAAAACTGAGCAAACAATCTACAGTGATCATGGATTACAAGGAAAAGATCAACAACAAGCTCAATCCATCCATCACCAATGCCATCTTTACCATACTCATTGCATAAGAGCAATGGCATTGATCACAACATCGTCTGCATACTCAATGATAACCTAAGGATGGGTAATCGAATTGGTCTGGAGGAGTTGTTAATTCTATGGCAACAAGGGCTAGAAGTACTATCTATAGCAATGAAATGAGATCATTGTGGGACGCATCAATTTTATGAGCAAAAACCTACGAGTAGGTTTATTCGAGTGTGCTTTTCAAGAGATTTAAAAAATTGTATTTCTTTAGGAAACATGGATTTTACACTTTTATTTTCACTAGAACTAGATCCCTTTATCATAAAAATATATAGAATAGTCACTCATTCAATTTTACATAACATAAATTTTCTTATTCATGAACATGCTTTGTACCCTTGTTATTACCTTAAAAAAGTGTTGAAAAATAATTCCTTTAAGAAAAATCCCTCATAATCACTCTCAATGTAATAATATGATACATATATAATTACTTATTAAACACATTTGTATCAATATGACAAGAGCTTTCTAGTGTTTTGATAGCATAAATAACAAGAAAATTATACATATATATTTAAAGTTTAAATTACTATAAATATGTACTAACTTGGGCTTATATATCACTTTTATAAAATAAATGTAATATTTAATACTTTATATGCAAGATTTTCCTAAATATGACCCCAATGATGTGCTCAAATGGGGTTTTTGGATCAATTTGATGGCTAAATGACTATATTTGGACATTGGATGTGAAAGTTATGCCACTTTAAAAGGTGCTATCCATGGTAGTTTCGCCAATGAAACTACCTTGGAAGACCTACTTTAAAGGGGTTTCGTTGGGCGAAACTACCTAGATGGCTTGCTTCATTGAGGTTTCTTTAGAGAGACCCTTTCATGAAGCTAGGTTGAGAGAGGGTTTCCAATGTCACCCCCTATTAAGTAAAAGTTGTAAGAAGGATCATAAGGGAATTTTCATAGAGAAGTCTGTTAAATATCAATGCTCCACTCTCGTGTAACTACACGGGAACTAGCTAACTCTACTTGTAAGCCCCCCATATGAGGAGAAGGCATTTGAGTAGCTCAGTTATCTGGTAGGTCCTGGTTTGGACACCAGATGGGGGCCATGTGTGGCCTGATGGTTGGACGGCTTCAGATAGAGTTGGCACACCACCAACTAGGCTACATGCAAGTGCGGGAAGGCATCCCTTGATTGACCGCACTGAGGGTAGACAGAGCATTTCCCAGGGCAGCCCCCCACTCTCGAGTTACGGGGCCCATTTGGAGCCTCAGATGATCCCGAATGGCTTTGGGCCGAACAGACACTGTAGGTTATCTGCTCTGTTTTGCGCACCGGTTCTATTGTATGGTCCGTGGCCTATTTTGGGATCGACCCACAGTCGACCGTTTTGGGCGGACTGGGTTGGTCACCCAATCGAGCCTAACCGACTATGACTGGTGGCTATATAAGAGCAAGCCTATGAAGCCCATTTCATCACTGGCTACAACAACCCTGATTCCTTAGCATCCAGCCTCCGTCTTCTACTGTTTCCAGCATGCCATTGAAGCTTCTTTCAGAAGAGTGCACAGTTGGGAGGCAGCGCCATCTATTGTATCAGTTTTACAGTAATCAAATTTTTGATTCTCCATACTATCTTGTTTTCTCTCTTACATACGAGATCCTATTATCTGTTGAGCACATACGTTGTATTATTTTCTTACATGGTATCAGAGCCTGGACTCTAGCAAGAAGATTTAGTAGTGTGTTTCTGTTTGCGAGCAGATTGTGAGAGATGGCCCAGCCTGCAAGACTGCGAATCCCACTGTTCGGTGAAAACGGAAAGTTGGATGACTCTAACTATCCACTCTAGAAGTTCAAGATGAAGACCATCCTAAGTGCATACGAGCTTTGGGACACTGCTACTGGGGTGGACGTGAGGCCGGTTACGAGACCAGATCCAGCCAATGCAGGACAACAGATAGTACCAACTACGAATGAGATTCTCGCATGGACAAGAAGAAATGCAGATGCGCTGTGTTCTATTGTCTGCAGTGTTAGTGATTCCGTCATGGCGTTAATTCAACATGTCACCACAGCGGAGGAGGCATGGACGGTCTTGAAAAATCAGTACGAGACCACGAATCAGATGTGGATTCAAAATCTGGAGACTCAACTCACAAACGAGAAGTTGTCTTAGTCTGAAGCGGCAGAGAAGTTCATCACTAGGGTGAAGAATTTGCGTGATCAGATGACTGCGATTTGCATCACCATCACCAGCGAGAATCTAGCACGAAGGTGCATATGGATTCTCCCACCAAAGTACGATGGTCTTGTTATGGCGCTGAATACACAGAACATAAATCTGCCCCTCAACTTTGAGGATTTCAGCGCAATGCTTCTGGAGGAGGAGATGCATCAAAAGATGAGGACTGGAGAAGATTCGGCTTTGTGGATTGGATCAAAGACAGGTAAGGGTAAGGACTCTGGTAACCCATCTTCTTTTGATGATAAAAAGAGAAAGAAGAAGATCAAGTGCTTCTATTGCAACAAGGCAGGGCACAAGCAGAATGAGTGCCGAAAGAAGATTATAGATGAGAAGAACGGAGTAAAGAAAGAGTCCAACAATAGTGTGCAGGCAGCACTGATAGAGTTGTTCGTAGCAATTGAGGAGAACTGCATGGAGGCAATTCATGTATCTGTGGATGAACCTTGGATCATTGACAATGGTGCATCACACCACATGACCAGTCGAAAGGATTGGTATACCTCTCTATAGCCGGTAGGGAATGACATCCTGGTAGCAGTCGGCAATGATGCAAAATGTCCAGCAAAAGGAAAAGGTACGATTGCTCTCAAGTCTGATGGAGTTGTAAAACAGTTGTCGATGTTCTTTATGTGCCAGATATCAAGAGGAACTTGTCCGTTTTTGCGATCATGGATTGGGACCTCAAAGTTCAATTCGATAAGAATGGTGCATAGATCCTGGATCTTCAAGCAAAGGTCATTGGTAAAGGTACACGGCGCAACAACATTTACGAATTCTCAGCTTCAGTGCTCGAGCGGATGTGAAGAACACTAAGCTGTGGCATGAGAGGTTTGGTCATCTAAACCTTAGTTCTTTAAAGGAGATGCATAAAAGTGGAATGATTGTAGACCTACCAAAACTTTCAGATCTGCCCGATGCATGTGAAGCTTGCATGATGGGCAAAGCAGCATCGGCATCCCTTTCCTAAAGAGGCCAGTAGGGCAAAGGCTCCTCTAGAGCTCGTTCACACGAACCTCTATAGAAAGATGGAGATGGAAGCTTTGGGTGGTTCCTACTACTTCATGATGCTGATCAACGACTACAATAGAAGGATATGGATATACTTCCTGAAGACTAAAGACGAGGCTTTTAGTAGGTTCAAGGAATGGCATGTAATGGCCAAGAAAGGATCGGGGAGGAAGGTGAAGAAGTTGAGATCAGACAGAGGTGGAGAGTTCACATCGACTGAATTCGAAAGTTACTGCAAAAGTCACGAAATCAAGAGGCAGCCCCGCCACATACATCACAGCAAAATGGAGTAGCAGAATGCAAGATGCGCATCATCTTCGAAATGGGTTGGAGTATGATGAAAGGGAAAGATTTGCCAAAGACTTTCTGGACTAAAGCATGTAACACTACAGAATACATCCTGAATCGTAGCTACACGAAGGCTGTGAATGAGATGACTCCACTGCAAGCCTTTTTTGGCAAGAAACCTTCAGCTGCACATTTTAGAGTTTTTGGATGTGACTGTTTTGTGCATGTCCTTGATGCTACCAGGACCAAATGGGAACCAAAGAGCCGGAAGTGTATTTTCTTGGGCTACAGTGAAGAGGCAAAGGGTTACCGTCTTTATAACCCTATTACCAAGAAGGTAATTATAAGTCGCGATGTGGTCTTCTCAGAACAGCCACATCAATTAGAGGAGGATGCTTCCTTCCCAGACAACTAGGACTAGGATATCCATCCAGTACCACCACCAATAGCAGATCGAACTCCCCCAACGATGCTTGGGAGGATTCAAGACAAAGAAGATGAAGAAGAGCCTACAGAACCACAATGGCAACGGCCATTCCTGAAGTGGGTAAAGCAGCTTTTGGATGGCAGATAACCTCCAGCCATTGAGGAGGAACCATCCGAACATCACTGGTCCAAGAGATTAGAGGAGCAAAGAAGGGCGCAGGAACACTTGGTCAACTATGCTTTGATGACAAAAGTGATCCGTGCTGATGAACCCAAGTGTCTTGAAGAGGCATAGGGTGATGATAGGTGGATGGAGGCTATGCAGTCAGAGTATGGCTCCATAATGAAGAACAACACTTGGGACCTTGTGGATCGACCACCAAAATGCAAGGTAATCGGAACCAAGTGGGTGTACAAGACCAAGTACAAGTCCGATGGAACGTTGGATAAGTACAAGGCTCGGCTCGTGGCAAAAGGATTTACACGGGTACATGGTTTTGATTATCAAGATACTTTTGCTCCCATAGCTCTTCGACTAACCACAATTTGCAGTGTTTTGGCTTTAGCTACCCATGGAAATTGGCCCGTGTTTCAGATGGACGTGAAATCCGCCTTTCTGAATGGAGATCTCAAGGAGGAGGTATACATGGAATAACCACCAGGTTTTGAGATCCCCGGTTCAGAAGATAAAGTCTGCAAACTGAAGAAGGCACTTTACAGGCTGAAACAGGCCCCACGAGCGTGGTACCAACGAATTGATGCCTACTTTTTGCAAAATGGGTTCAGGAGGAGCCCATCTGATGCAAATTTGTATATCTTTAGAGAAGGAGGCAGGTGTATGATCGTGGTCCTTTATGTGGACGACCTTGTCATAATAGGGAACCATGAAGAGAAGATCTCACAGACGAAGCATTTGCTAGGAAGAGAGTTTGAAATGACAGACCTCGGAGTGATGCATTTCTGTTTGGGGATTGAAGTTTGGCAGGAGCCGAAACAGATCTTCATTTCAAAGCTGAATATGCTGGAGAGATATTGAAGGCATTTGGCATGGCTGAGTGCAAGACAGTTGGTACCCCTATGGAGGTTGACGCGAAGCTCTCAAATGAGGATTCATCACCACTGGTGGACGAAGCAAAGTACAGAAGGCTTGTGGGTAGCTTAATTTACCTGTGCAACACCACACGGTCGGACATCAGCTTTGCGATTGGTGTACTAGGCAGATTTTCCAATAAGCCCCGGGAGAACCATTGGAGGGCAGGGATGCGGGTGCTAAAATACATCAAAGGCACACTTGATTATGGCATCACCTATACCAAGGGCAACATCTTGACCGGTGTGACACCAAAAATTAATATTTTTAATTTGCCATTGGTATTGTTTTTCTCTATGTTTGATAAGAGTTTGAGTATCAAGTGATAGCCTAGCGGCTCTCACTTATTTCTATTTTCTATGATATTTTATGGGATGGAGAGGATGAGTGGAATGGCTCATTGTAAATACCATAGGTATGAATTATAAATACCTTGGTATGGGGTGAGAGTTATTTGTGTATGGAATATTATGGAGTTTTTTAGAAAATAGGAAGAGTGAGTCATATAAAGAGGTGGGCTCATGTCCATGTGTTCCAATAACATAAGAGAGGCACATGCCAAGTATGTGAAAGGCATGTGGAGGAGTGTGAAGTCAAGAGGAATCCTTCTAGAACTCCTATGTGGAATAAGGAGGATGTGGACATGTGGAAAAGAGAGGGTCCCTATGGGCTCCATGTGAGGAGACTCTTGACTTTCTCAATATTTTAAGAGTCTTGAGCATCTTGTGATGGGACACATGGCAAGAGTAGCCAAAAAGGACATGGATGGTGACATACGTGCTTATGTGATTGATGGGGAAAGGAATCTACAGGCAGCAATTGTAAATGGGTGAAGGAGGGTAACAAAATTTCTATAAAAAGAGCCCTCCTCTCCCTTGTTCATGAATCTCTTCCACCATTAGGCCTTATGTTGCTGTAGTTCTAGTCTCCCCAAGCCTCTTTCATGAGCCTTCTCTCCCTCTTGTAGATATTCTCTTATGTAGACTCTTGAGTCCTTCTCTCTCTAGTTTATTCTCTCTCTATGAGTAGTCTTGGAGCTTCCGCTCCCTTTTGTATGTATGAAACCTCTTCTTCTCCCTTGTGTTTGTAGTGTTGAAGTGGATTCTTACTCTATTTGTAATGAAGGTCACTTCAGGTTCTCTCTCTCTTGAGTGTCCCTTCCCTTTTCTTTCTTTCAAAGCTTTAAAAGTTCTTTCTATTCGGCTGCTCACTGTGCACACATGGTCCCTCTATTTCTTGAGCCACCGAGCAAACTTCTTCCCCTCTTCTAGGCGAAATCTATGAGGGGTGGATCGTTGATGAAGGTGGAGTCTTGAGGGAGCATCCTGCTCAGGCGAAATTAGCCTGGGTGGAGGGTAGTTTTCATGATAGTTTGATCCCCTATTAGTCTTTTACTCATAACTTTCTGCTCGGCAGTCCGATTGTAATGAAATTTATATTAGCGCAAAGCTCTCTTCAAGGCGCATGTTTCTATGTGATCAGATCTTGAATCAGAAACTGCTGCAAAAAGTTATGAGTCTCTGTGTTTGACAGTCTGTTTTCATGATAGTTTTTACCCCCATCTAGTAAACTGTCCATAACTTTTTGGCCGCTTCTCTGTTTCTTACGAAACATATATCAGCGCGAAGCTCTCTTTAAGATGCATGTCTCTATATACTTAGATCTTGAATTAGATACTGCTGCAAAATGTTATGAGTCTCTGTGTTTGACAGTCTATTTTCATGATAGTTTTTACCCCTTCTAGTAAACTATCCATATCTCTTCAACCGTCTGTCTGTTTTCAATGAAACTTATATCAACGCGAAGCTCATCAAGGGCATCTCTTTGTGTGCTTGAATCTCTGATATCATGTCTCTATTGAAAGTTATAGGCCTCTGTGTCTAATGACAGTTTGTACTGTTTTGAGCTAAGTGTAAAGGTGTCTATGAAGGAGGTGCAATGTTTCCTCAGAATCTACCCATCCGACCTAATCAGCCCCTTCAAACTCCTCGATATATATCAGTTCATGTCATGTTGAGCCGCAAGATCTTCTTTCAACAATGTATCGCTCTTCTCTTTGGTGCAGACCGGCTCGCTGAGATTATGGCCTCTGCTGATCCTTTCCTTCTCCCTATGCTTGATTATAACATCACTTGGGATGTTACCATCTTCATTCTCATCTGAGGGAGGAAAGTATGGTGTGGTATCTTGGCATAAAAGCTTCTTTCTAATGTCCCATTCTCAATGATAAATATCTTTGTCAGTCAGTTCGAAAGCAGCAGGAAGTGAAGAGGTGCGTGAAGTTTATTATCCCCAACTTCATGTCACATCTTTTGGTGGAGACACTGGGTACGTTTGGTATTGTATTCATCCCACCTTACTAAACGGTCTCGGGTGTACTTGATTGCATGTTATGCCTAGAAGAGGCATGTGTTTTGATGAGATAAAGAAGATGCCTGGAAGAACTCCGTTAGAAGAGATTGCAACCCGTTTAAGCGAACTTGAATATTGTGAAGGTGATGCTCAAGCTATTTGCACAATCACCATGATCATATCCTTTATGTTTGCACTGTTGAATATGTTGGTGAATCGACAACGCCGGCAGCAGGCACAATGATAAATTGGGGATTGTTCCATGCACTGGCAGCTTGGTGTGAAGAAGAGTTGAGTCTTTGGGTAGTTTTCGACTATAATAGTGGAGTGGTGATTCTTAATGCTTTCAACTTCTTTTGCTATGCAAATGATGAAGATTACAATATCTTGAAGCTTTTATGTGCACTTCCTATTGTGAGAAGGGTGATTCTAGAATGCATGTATACACAATGTTTTCATGGTGCTGGTTGGTCACTTATTTTTGAAGATTTTGTTGAGGATCACATTGTGGAGGGTTTTCAACAAGTGGTTATGCATAATAAGTTGGTCTTGGTATACTAAGGCTCTATGGGATCTTGTTTGGATCTTGTTTGGGATATTATTTGGATCTTGGTGTCTCCTTTTTGTGTTTCATCATGGTGAAGATTCCAGTGTTTCAAGGGACCCAAGGGGAAGACCCGGAGTCTTATCTTCAGGATTTTGTTCGAGGATGCCGGCTTTCTGGATGGTCCATGAAGGATCGGGCAGAGATTTTGCCTGATTTTCTTGAAGGTGTAGCCTTGAGTTGGCATGAGACCTTGCTGGACTCTACCAAGGAGGACTGGGACCAAGTGGTGGCAGCAATGAAGCAGAGATTTAGGGCAGTGGAGTCGCCAAATGCTTTGATGTTGCAGTTGGACCGGTTCTATCAAGGAGAGGGTGAGTTGGTCTCTGCGTTGGCAATCCGATATGAAACTTTATGGACAAAGTATGAAAGGGCAGCTTTGCAAGCTGTGGCATCGGCACCATCGACCCCTCAAAGTCTCTCAGGGATGGAGCACTTAAAGATGAGCAAATTTGTTATGGCTTTGGAGCCTCGTCTTCGCTCAAAAGTAATGAGTAAAGATCCAACAACATACGTGGAGGTGCTTTGCATTGCGACCAAGAAAGAAGCTTCTCTAAAGATCGAATCCTCTTTTGTGTCTTTAACAGCTTCAACTTCTAAGGTGGAGGTAATGGGAACTCCTCAGGTACTAAAGTCCTCTAAGTTAGATCATAATATCTCCCAATTGATGGCAGAGTTTGCTGATTTGAAATTGCATTTGGTTAATGCACGACAACCTAGAGCACCAAAGAGTGAAGATAGGCCTCGAGATAGGAGTGGAGTCACTTGCTATGAATGTAATGAAAAAGGTCACTATCGCCCCGAGTGTCCTAGATTGAGAAAGAAAGAAGAAAAACAAATATCCTTGTTAGAAGCCTCTTCAGGGGATGAGGAAAAAGAGGTAATGATGGCTAAACGGGGGCGTGGTAAAGCGAGAGAAGAAGAAGAAAGCAAGGAAGAAGTAGATGAGGAACATTAGGAAGAGGAACACCGTAGTAAGAAAAAGAAGGCATCTAGAAGGAGAATTAGCTAGTCAGACTTTCCTTTAGGACAAGGAATTGGAAGCTATGACTTGTTGTCCGACCTTAAAGAAAAGGAAGCTCATATCACCTTTGGTCAATTACTTGCTTTGTCTCCAAAACTACAGAAGGAATGGGGAAAACTAGCAAGCACAAGAGTGTCAAAGAAGAAAAAGAAGAAAAGTGCCATTCCTATTGTTCAAAAGGTAGATATAGATGTTGGTGATGATGTACCTGTGGTTGATGTGATCATTGATGGTCAAGTGATTTCTAATGCATACATTGATGGAGGTGCATCGATTAATGTCATGAGTGAGAAGACCATGATAGATGCTGATTTAAAATACTCTAGTACTACCTCTCCTTATCGCATCAAATTGGCTGACAACACTAGGGTTAAGACCTTGGGAGTTGTGAAGAATCTAGAAGTGGATGTATATGGAATTTCTGTGCCGACTACTTTTCAGGTGATCCCTACCAAGCCAGATGCACGTGCCTATCCATTGATTTTGGGAAGGCCTTGGCTACGCAAGGTGAAGGCTGTTCAAAAGTGGCATACTAGAGAATTGATTTTGCAAGGAAATGATAAGAAGGTGCGCTACAACATCAGAAGCCGCAAAAAGGAAGTTGTCAAGGAGGAGTCTTCAACATCAGAGAGTTCAAGCTCTGACTTAACCGATGAAGAAGAAGAGACAGGGTGTAGCTCCGAGGAGTCCAACTCAGAGGGTGAGGTGGAAGGAGTGGCCTTTGGTCTTTGTCTTGGTGCTGATCGAGATGAGTCAGGAAGGAACAAGGTGGTGGTGCAAGAAGATCCTGTAGAGACACTTCATGTGGAGGATGTGGAGCACATTAAACGACGCCAACGCAATGAAGAGCTTCTTGGTGATTCTCTATCAGGTAGTGAGAAGCTCCAGTACTTGGATATGCTAGATGATTTTCCATGTCTCTTTGCAACAAGCTATTCACAGGTTCGACCAGTCTCTCTTGTGGAGCACAAGATTGAGTTGAAGCCAGAAAGCAAGCCAGTTGTGCAACGCTTAAGGCGATTGGGGGTGATCCAAGCTGAGGCACTAAAGAAAGAGGTAACACAACTACTTGAGGCGGGATTCATCTTTCCTATTGATGATTCAGAATGGATATCTCCTATAGTTGTCACACCAAAGAAAGGAAATAAGTGGCGAGTTTCTGTGGACTTTCGTCCTTTGAATGCATGCACTAAGAGGGATCATTTTCCTTTGCCATTTCAAGATGAAATACTAGACCAAGTAGCAGGGCATGAGATGTATTCTATATGTGATGGGTATTCTGGGTACTTTCAAATTCGTATTTGGGAGGAAGATCAAAAGAAAACATCATTTGTCACACCTTGGGGAGTTTTTGCTTACAGAGTGATGCCTTTTGGGTTGACCAATGCACCAGCTACATTTCAAAGGTTCATGAGTCAAGTCCTGGAGCCTTACTTGGGAAACTTCATAAGGGTGTTTTTGGATGATTTTTGCATTTATTCTCGACGCATAGATCACATGGAGAAGTTAAAGATGGCCTTAGCTAGGATTGATGAAGCAAAAGGGTGTCTAAATCCTAGCAAGTGTCATTTGGCTCAAACAAAAGTAGTCTTATTGGGGCATATTGAGTCTGAAGAAGGCCTGCAAATGGATCCTGACAAGGTTCAAGCAATCATGGCATTGCCAAGTCCTGAGAGTGTTACTGGTGTTCGCAGAATTCTAGGAAAGAGCAAGTATTATCAACGCTTTTGTGATGATTTCACAGAGATAGTGCATCCCATGAACTTGTTGTCAAGAAAAGGAGTTTCTTTCCAATGGGGTGTGGAGCAACAAGTGTCTTTCTAGCAACTTAAGGAAGCCATGAGTAAGGGCCCAATATTGAAGCCCCCTGATTGGTCTCAAGACTTTTATGTAAATCCAAGTGTATCTTTGCATTTAGTTGGTGTTGTATTGCTACAAAAAGGAGAGGCAGGTAGAATGCAACCCATCTATTATGCCAGCCGACAGCTTACAGATGTGGAAACAAGGTATGAAGAAATGGAGCAACAAGCTCTCTCTTTGGTGTTTTCCATCAGAAAGTTTCGCTCCTATGTATTACCTCAACCATTTTTCTTCCTTACCTCTCAGTCTGTATTAGCATATCTAGTTCGCAAGCCTAATCCTGGGGGGAGATTTGCAAAATGGTTGTCAGAGCTTCAAGAGTTCTCTTTCTCTTTTGTCACTGAAAATACCACAAGGTCCACTATGGCAGATTTGCTCACAAGGCGGGAGGAGAAGAAAAGAAATGTAAGGAGAACATTAAAGA
Organism: Dipteris shenzhenensis; assembly: GCF_047967505.1. NCBI lineage: Eukaryota > Viridiplantae > Streptophyta > Polypodiopsida > Gleicheniales > Dipteridaceae > Dipteris > Dipteris shenzhenensis. The sequence continues at coordinate 45,432,743 of NC_141610.1, forward strand.
TGAAAGGGATACACCACCAACAGCTTTTATTTTGTATTTTGATGGGGCTTTTAGTCCTTCATGCCAACAAGGAGCCGGGGGGATAGTCTTGATGAATCCTGAAGGTCAAGAGGTATGGGCAAGAGGACAAGGGCTTCCAGGTATCACAACTAACAATAATGCAGCTGAGTATAATGCTTTGATTCTTAGTTTGGAGGGTTGTCTTCAAAGTCAAGTTAAAGAATTGGAAGTAAGAGGAGATTCTCAGCTTATTATAAAGCAAATGCAAGGGCATTACAAGACAAGAAGTCCTCATTTGAAGGAGCTTAATCAAAAGGCTATGGCACTATGTAGTCAGTTTGATTTTTGCAAGTTTGTTCATATAAACAGAAAAGAAAATCAAAGGGCAGATGAGTTAGCTAAAGCCATTGTAGTGCCAGACCGGGGGGTGGTTTCTTGGGTAGACACTGGATGGCCAAAACTACAAGATGTTCATAAATATGTGGAAGAAGGCATGTTTCCTCAAGGATTAACTCCACAACAGAAGCAGAGATTGGTTACTTTTGGCCACGCCTCCACAAGGATGTATATGAATGTCACGAATGGAACCTATCAGCTTGCGGAGGTTGATGGCATGGTGATACCCGGACGCACCAATGAGTATTGCCTTAAATTCTTCTATGCTCGACCACCTTGAGGGCTAGCAGACCCTCTCTGTACTAGAGAGGATCTGCTGGGGGGGAAAGATGTGACGCCAAAAATTAATATTTTTAATTTGGCATTAGTATTGTTTTTCTCTATGTTTGATAAGAGTTTGAGTATCAAGTGATAGCCTAGCGATTCTCACTTATTTCTATTTTCTATGATATTGTATGGGATGGAGAGGATGAGTGGAATGGCTCATTGTAAATACCATAGGTATGAATTATAAATACCTTGGTATGGGGTGAGAGTTATTTGTGTATGGGATATTATGGAGTTTTTTTAGAAAATAGGAAGAGTGAGTCATATAAAGAGGTGGGCTCATGTCCATGTGTTCCAATAATATAAGAGAGGCCACATGCCAAGCATGTGGAAGGCATGTGGAGGAGTGTGAAGTCAAGAGGAATCCTTCTAGAACTCCTATGTGGAATAAGGAGGATGTGGACATGTGGAAAAGAGAGGGTCCCTATGGGATCCATGTGAGGAGACTCTTGACTTTCTCAATATTTTAAGAATCTTGAGCATCTTGTGATGGGACACATGGCAAGAGTAGCCAAAAAGGACATGGATGGTGACATACGTGCTTATGTGATTGATGGGGAAAGGAATCTACAGGCAGCAATTGTAAATGGGTGAAAGAGGGTAACAAAATTTCTATAAAAAGAGCCCTCCTCTCCCTTGTTCATGAATCTCTTCCACCATTAGGCCTTATGTTGCTGTAGTTCTAGTCTCCCCAAGCCTCTTCCATGAGCCTTTTCTCCCTCTTATAGATATATTCTCTTATGTAGACTCTTGAGTCCTTCTCTCTCTAGTTTATTCTCTCTCTATGAGTAGTCTTGGAGCTTCCACTCCCTTTTGTATGTATGAAACCTCTTCTTCTCCCTTGTGTTTGTAGTGTTGAAGTAGATTCTCACTCTATTTGTAATGAAGGTCACTTCAGGTTCTCTCTCTCTTGAGTGTCCCTTCCCTTTTCTTTCTTTCAAAGCCTTAACAGTTCTTTCTATTCGGCTGCTCACTGTGCACACATGGTCCCTCTGTTTCTCGAGCCACCATGGAAACTTCTTCCCCTATTCTAGGAAAAATCTATGAGGGGTGGATCGTTGATGAAGGTGGAGTCTTGAGGGAGCATCCTGCTCAGGCGAAATTAGCCTGGGTGAAGGGTAGTTTTCATGACAATTTGACCCCCTGTTAGTATTTTGCTCATAACTTTCTGCTTAATAGTCTGATTGTAATGAAATTTATATCAGCGTGAAGCTCTCTTCAAAGCGCATGTTTCTATGTAATTAGATCTTGAATCAGATACTGCTACAAAAAGTTATGAGTCTCTGTGTTTGACAGTCTGTTTTCATGACAGTTTTTACCCCCATCTAGTAAACTGTCCATAACTTTTTGGCCGCTTCTCTGTTTCTTACAAAACATATATAAGCGTGAAGCTCTCTTTAAGACGCATGTCTTATGTACTTAGATCTTGAATCAGATACTGCTGCAAAATGTTATGAGTCTCTGTGTTTGACAGTCTGTTTTCATGACAGTTTTTACCCCCTTCTAGTAAACTGTCCATATCTCTTCAACCGTCTGTCTGTTTTCAATGAAACTTATATCAGCGCGAAGCTCATCTCAAGGCACATCTCTTTGTGTGCTTGAATCTCTGATATCATGTCTCTACTGAAAGTTATAGGCCTTTGTGTCTAATGACAGTTTGTAGAGTGTTTTGAGCTAAGTGTAAAGGTGTCTATGAAGGAGGTGCAATGTTTCCTCAGAATCTACCCATCCGACCTAATCAGCCCCTTCAAACTCCTCGATATATATCAGTTCATGTCATGTTGAGCTGCAAGATCTTCTTTCAACAACGTATCACTCTTCTCTTTGGTGTAGACTGGCTCACTGAGATTATGGCCTCTACTGATCCTTTCCTTCTCCCTATGCTTGATTATAACATCACTTGGGATGTTACCATCTTCATTCTCATCTGAGGGAGGAAAGTATGGTGTGGTATCTTGGCATAAAAGCTTCTTTCTAATGTCCCATTCTCAATGATAAATATCTTTGTCAGTCAGTTCGAAAGCAGCAGGAAGTGACGAGGTGCGTGAAGTTTATTACCCCCAACTTCATGTCACACCGGATTCTGAGACTCGGATTGGGCAGGAGACGTGGACAGCAGGAGATCAGTGACAGGGTACTGTTTCTCACTTGGATCTGGATTTGTGTCATGGGTCAGCAAGAAGCAGCCCACAGTTGCTCTTTCTTCTACCGAGGCCGAGTACAAATCTGCATGCTTTGCTTCTTGCGAGGCAGTGTGGTTGAGGAGGATTTTGGGGGACATGGGTGTAGTGCAGAACAAGCCTATGCAATTATCATGTGACAATAAAAGTTGCATGGCGATTGCAAAGAACCCAGTGTTCCACTATCGCACAAAACACATTGAGATTCAATACCACTTTGTACGTGAGCTCATCATGGATGGAGAGGTCGACTTGGTGTACTGTCCGACTACAGAGAATGTTGCGGACATCTTCACGAAGGCTCTTGGAAGAGACTTGCTAGAGAGGCATCTTCATCGACTTGGCATTGGGCCGAAAAAGTAAGTTCACTTGCGGGTGGACATTGAGGGGGGGTGTTAGATATCAATGCTTCTCGTGTAACTACACAGGAACCAGCTAACTCTACTTGTAAGCCCCCCATATGAGGAGAAGGCATTTGAGTTGCTCGGTTATCCAGTAGGTCCTGGTTTGGACACCATATGGGGGCCATGTGTGGCCTGATGGCTGGACGGCTTCAGATAGAGTTGGCACACTGCCAACTAGGCTACATGCAAGTGCAGGAAGGCATCCCTTGACTGATGGCACTGAAGGTAGACGGAGCATTTCTTGAGGCAGCCCATCTCGGGTTACGGGGCCGGTTTGGAGCCTTAGATGATCCCAGATGGCTCTGGGCCGAACGAAGACCGTAGGATAGTTGCTTTGTTTTGTGCACCGGTTCTATCATATGGTCGGTGGCCTATTTCGGGACCGACCCCCAGTCGACTGTTTTGGGTAGGCTAGGTTGATCACCCAATTGAGCCTAACCGACTACAACGAGTGGCTATATAAGAGCAAGCCTGTGAAGCCCATTTCATCACTGGCTATAGCAACCCTGATTCCTTAGCATCTAGCCTCCGTCTTCTATTGTTTCCAGCATGCCATCGAAGCTTCTTTCACAGGAGCGCATGGTTGGGAGGTAGTGCCATCTAGTGTATCAGTTCCACAGTAATCAAATTTTTGATTCTCCATACTATCTTGTTTTCTCTCTTGCGTACGAGATCCTGTTATCTGTTGAGCACAGACGTTGTATTATTTTCTTACAAAGTCTACTCTACACGTGGCTTTCTTCAAAAGCCATCCCATTATGTTACTCACCATTCCCAAAGATTCATGTAAAGATTTGTGTATAAAATATACGCATTGATATAATACTTTGCATATTTCTAGGTGAAACTATGTTTTGTTTCAATCTATTTTTGCCATATTTTAACATAGTTGGAAGCTTTTTTTTCCCCCTTTGCTCGGTGCTTGGAAGATTGAGAGAGAGAGAAATACTAAAACTAGAGAGAGAAAGACTAAGAGCCTACACTTTTTGAGGTTCCCCCAAAAAGTGGAGGGATTCAAGAGGTCCCCTCTCAAAGAAGAGGGACTTAAAAGGTCCCCCCAAAAAGAGGAGGGACTCCTATCCAAGAGGTCTCCTACAAAAGAGGTCCCACCCTTAAGGTTCCTACGAATTGTGTAGAGACCAACTTGTATAAATCTCTCTCAATAGAATGAAGCTCTGACTCTTTGGGGTTCAATGTTTAAGTTCACTATTGTGTTCATGTGATTGATATTCATTGCATCCATCCTCCCTTACACTATCTTGTTCCAGCATGCCCTTACCCTTGAACTCCCACCTCCTCCCATCTCCTCCTTATCCTCGTCCTCCCTCTTCCTCCTCCCTCCTCCCTCCTGCTCCTCCCTCCTCCTCCTCCTCCTCCTCCTCCTCCTCCTCCTCCTCCCTCTTTCTCCTCCCTCCTCCTCCTCTTCCTTCCTTCTCCTCCTTCTTCCCCCTTCCTCCTCCTCCTCCCTTGAGCCTCCTCCTCAATACTTGACCACTTGATGTTGCGAAGGGGACTAGTTCTCTAGTCCTCAACCTTGAACTCCTCCTAAACCCTACAACCCTCTTTGAACCCTAGAACTCCTTATTATATCTCTCAACCTTTTCCCCCCTGTGAACCCTACAACCCACTTCTAAACCCTTGAACTCCCGTGGGGGTGAGAGCCTCGACCCATTGTTGTGATCAAGCCCTCTCCCATGCATGCATGAGATATGCATTCCATGCTTTGGCCTACACCTCTCATTGGAATAGGAAATCAGGACCTATGCTACACTTAAAAAAAAAAAAAACTATGCTATACTTGTGAACACCTATTCTCTACAATGAGCAATGACATAATTGTAGGTGACCAACACCCTCAAAACCTGGACTTGGGAGAGATAGTGACAACATTCATGCAAGTATTGTTGGTTATCGTACTAGAATATGTGAAATACTAACATTTGTCAACATAGCATGATGCCTCAAATGATCATAATGCAAATAGATGCTTTCTTAAGAAATAATGGGATGTGGGGAAAGGTATAGGCCATCCCATACCTATTTTTGTAATTAGATTGCCAAATCTATAGTCACTGAGTTATGTTAAGAGGGGCTCAAGAGGGGATAAGCAATTGGATGGTTTCTCTGTCTTAAGGTATAGTTGGCTTACTTGAAATGTTATAGTTGAAAATTTGATAGAAATTGTCAAACGTTTTTAGATGTAACTGTTAAACCTTGGAACTAACATTTTGTGGATTTAACTATGATCAAAGGAGAGTGCTTACCCAAAGAGCAAAGCAAATAGATAGAGCTCTCAGCTGAGGAGCAAAGGGGGCAAGAAGAGGAAGGGTTGACAAAGCAAGGAGCAACTCATACCCTCCCATCAAGATCATGTTTAGGATGCTTAGTCCATAGATTGAACTAGAAGACAAGTGAGGCGGTGTTGTGTGACAAGACAAGGTGATAAAGGAGCCTAACTATCAGAGTGACAAGATTGAACTAGAAGACAAGTGAGGTGGTGTTGTGTGACAAGTTAAGGTGATAAAGGAACCTAACTATCAGAGTGTTATGGCTATTAGAGCAGTAGAGGAAGATAAGAGGCCAAAACTCAAAGAAGTGTTAAAAAGATGACATCAATGGTGTTACAAAAAGGATCCATGATGAGGGAAAAATACGTCAGATTAAATAGATACAAAGTAATGGAAACTCCCCTTTCTATTATAAAGGTGTAAATCATTGTAATATGTAATGGGTAGTATCCACTAGGATCTATTGTGGATGTTAGTAGGAAGGATGTGTGTAAAAGGGTCTAGAGCTCTAGGAGTCAGGGTCATTCTTGCTACCATGTGGCATGCATCTAAGAGAAGTTACCATTTTTGCCAAGTAATAGAAGAGCACCTATTTCCACTCATTGTGATTTTTTCCCTCTTTCTCTTTTAATACAACCTTTCATTCTGCATAGTTCCTTTCCCTTGCCCCCATGCAACGCTTTCTCTCCACAAAAAGTTGCATCAAATCAATGAGGGTGGCACATTTCCATGAGATTAATTTGGTGATCCCACTGGGGAATATGGAGTGGTTTGCAATAGAGAAGCCAGTGGAGCATAAGCAAATCAACTTGTGGTGAATGATGGAGTTGATAGATATAAGAATAAGATGTCGGATTAGATACCAAAAACAAAGAGAAGTGTGGATCACTAGACTTGATGCTGAGAAAAGAAAGGTGTTAGCATTCATTAAATATATTTCAATAGATGATCACTCTTCATCAATGACTATCAGTTAGACTACACCTTATACCAATGAAAGGTGTTGACATTCATAAGATATATTTCAATAGATGATGAAACTTCACCAATGAATCTCAATCTGACTACACCATACCATCCTAAAAGAAATGGACCATGGTCTGGGGCATACCACTTCTTAAGACATGCAATTCTAGTAAGACACTATCAATCAGCATTCCATGATGTCATTGCATGTAGGACCTGAGAATGGCAAGGACTCATGAGGAGGATACATGCTTTGGATGGGGCAATGAGGTCATAGAGCTATGCATGTGATCCAATAGATAGTTCCCAATACACAAATTGCTAGTGGGGTGGCTACATGATACATCTTCCCTTAGGTGCTAGCAATAAAGAGAAGTGTGGATCACTAGATCTGATGTTGAGATGGGAAGGGTGTCAACATTCAATAGGTTAGGCTCCTTGGGCTCATCAAGCACCTTAACACTATTAAACGCTTTAAGACTGTTTGCTATAATGAAATGGTTTCTTTAACACCATTGTCAATGCCTTCTCTTAAGGATTCATCATATTTCGTGGATGACATGAGACATATCATAGAGGATGATAGAGGATTTCGTGTCATTTTATGGGTATGATAGATCATGCAGGTGGCCTTGAAGGATCTAGTGAGCCACTGCAAGAATTATATGATGTTATTATAATAGACACGCCACATATGGATTGCCCATGCCGAACCACATGGTGTTTGATTACAAGTACATGCTTGAGCACATGAAAAACATAATGACCACTATAGATTAGAGATTCAGGATGCAATGAGAGTAGGAGCAACAAAGTTATAGTATGTAACATGAGAGGATTGGCATCAGGCCAAGGATTAACTCCCTAATATTCCTTAGGGATACTCACAAGTCAAAATAATAGCAAGAGGTGGCACAAGTCTAACAAAAGAAGATAGGACCTTCTCAAGTTAGGAACACTGGCACTCTAATGGCAGGGGTTACTTCACTACATATTTTAAAACTATATTTACTACATACTTTTGTGTAAGTTATTACATTTGGTTTGATGTCTTTCATGCTTAATTAATATCCTAGCGTCCCATGGAAAATTCTTGTTGTTACATCATCGTTTGGTTGACCATATGCCAACTAATGAGGAGTATCCATATACATGCTTATCGACACAATAACAATGGTCTCTTTAGCAAGCTTGAGTCAAAAGGAGCATAGCTCAACTAATCCATGAAACAATGAGACAAGTCTTCCACTCTTACTTTCCAACTAAGCTATTTTTAGCTTACTAAATATCGGTTTACTTAAGAGATTTTCTTTTTCATGTTACATGAAGTCTACTCCACTCCATAGCAATGGAGAGAGTGGGCATGAGGAAGGACATGGAGGCAAGGTGATAAGGGAGATGAGGATTAGAGCAAGGATTGAGGTCTACTTCAAGGACTTACATCCTAGGGCACTTTGTAAAAAACCATGTAATGTATGCGAGCAAGCTCACATTGAAAATATCCCTATCTTTAACATTTTACATCTTCTTGTACAATTATTTTCCCCTATGTTGTCAATATACATGTAATTTTGAATGTAAAAGTCCCCTCCATCCATGCACATATTGCAATTATATTAGACAAGCATTTTTTAAGCCACCTCTAATCCATAAATGGCCCATCAGTCCCCCAATTGAAAAAATCTTCTTCCATTAATGAACTTGCTATTAGGCCTTACATATTGTATTCTCTAGTGTTTAAGACTTTCATACACTTCTACTTTTATAGTCTCCATTTGATGAAAGTAGGCTATTCTATCTCTTTGAAGGGGGTTTTATAATGTATCTCACCTCTATATTGTAGTGCAGTTCTCGGATTGTAGGCTTCCTTTTTTGTGAGGGTACGATTTGTATGCCCTTTGAAGAGGTTTTTTGTGATACATATCACTTTATATATTCTAGCCACTTCAAGAGATTTTTTGTGATACATCTTTCCTTATACATTCACTCCCCTTCAAGGGATTCTTTTATAATACATCTTGCATTATATTGCATATGTCTCTATACCTTGTAAGGACCTTGTAGCACCCTAATTAGTTGCACTTTGATTAATTATTATATTGACTTATAGTGGGGTAAATTCCTATTCCACAAATGTTGTTATTTGCACATGAGGCATTGGTGTCTGAGAAATATATTAGTGTCATTAGAGCCACCAATAACTGTATTGATGTAAATTTCGACTATATCATGAGTTTCATTCTGACACACATTCCATGAAGTACATCGCCATTTTCTTTTGTAGGAAATTCGTTTTCTTCACAATTGGGAAAAGGATAAATGGTATGCAACACGTGACCTTGAATTCACGAAGCTTCTTGAGAATATGTTCAAGTAAGTTATACAAATGAGACTCAAACATAGAGAAGTTCACTCTAAGCTGGCCTAAAACAAGCTTGAGGAAGCTTCTGGACGATATGTTGAGTAAGTTGTCAAAATGAGACTAAAGCATAGACAACTTCACTTAAAGACGGCCATCTTTGTCGCTTGAACCCGCCTTGGCGACAGCGTCCAAGCAATGTAAACCAAAGGGAAAGTATTCATATATCCTCCAACCAAATGGAAAAGATTCATATACCCATGGAGGATGCAGCCTTGGAAACTCAAAAGAAGCTACTTCCTTCAGAAATTTGAAAGCAGCCATGCTTGTTTTTTGGAACTTTGAATGAGCTCCTGTTGGTGCAGACGGCCACTAGAATTTTGCACAGCTTGAGGCAACCGAGTCCTGAATTCCAAGGCCTCATTCCTTCCGTCCATGGCAACTCGAGTGGCTCTCATCGGTCTCTATGCCCTTCTTCATGCCTTTGTAGGCCGGGTGTTTGCTGATCCCACCCAAGGTTTCACTGAACAGAATTACTCTTGCGTTCTCGACAAGCCCTTCAATTTGAACGTTACTGACCGTTTCAGATTTGCTAATGGCGTCTATGACATGTGGGTCTACAGCGATGACATGCCCTTTCGCATGGGCAGTCCCACGAAACCGCGCACTGAGCTCAGGCTGGTGGTAAGCACAACGCAACTTGGTGCGAGTCAGCTCCCGAAGCTTAATTGTATTCATTACAGTTTGCCTGCAGCGAGCAATACTTTGTTTTAAGATAACAAAAGCAAGGCTCTTTCTAAGTTGCCTGCTGATGATGCGCGCAGGGTTGCGACTACACTTCGGGAGTTTGGCAATTTGAGGGGGAATTCAACGTCCCAGCCAACACTTCAGGCGTTTCCGTGATGCAGGTTTTTGGAGGCAATGGCGTATGGAACACGACCATGCAGTTACGTGTTTACAATGGCAGCCTATGGAGGGGAGCTGGAGGGATGCCTCTGGCGTTGGTAATGAATAACATATACGAAAGGTGGCTGCACCTCAATGTAATTCACGATGCGGACGCAAAGCGTGTTGATGTGTTTGTGGATGGGGTTCTCAGGCACAGTGAGAACAACACAAATTTCAAAAAGCATTTCTTCAAATGCGGTGTATATACACAGAATAACGCCAGTGCTTGCATGGAGGCGCACTGGCGGAATATCAAGGTATGGAAGAAGTTACTCACCGATGAAGAAAGCAAAGATGATGTTGACCATTCTGCTTCTCCTCCAATCTGTTTGGCAAACTACTCATCTACAGATCGTCGAAAAGCTGCCCTCAAGGACGGAACCCTCTGATCATCAGTCTGACAGTCCAATTGCCGGTGTATTACAGTGACGAAGTAATGGGAACATCGATTGTTGATGAGCATGTTCGCTAGTGAGACCTAATTAGTATCCCTCCCTTAAACCCTAGATGTTGTTTAGGTTCATTTGGTGTAACCTGAATCATTTTGTAAATCTCTTCACTTTGAGCCCAATGAATAAAAGATATTTTTATGTCCTATTACTATTGCCATGTTATTATACATGTTACGTGATGCTTTCTCGGTTTATGCAAGTTCAGTGTGAATTTGAGTGGTCAAATGATGTTTTTTCACCGTGGTGCAGAAGGCAAATGTGTTCAGCATCGCGCGGGGAGCCCAGAAATGCCAGAACCCACTATGGCGCATATGGGGCCTGTTTGACTTGGCTCCCTGCGCGATGCCGAACACATTTGCCTTTTGTCGCGTGGTGAGATTCTTACTGGATTGCTTAGAAATGACCATTATAGCGCAAATATTTATCTAATAGCAACATAATAGTGAATGAAAATATTAATGCCAACAACAATTAAAGTTACAAAATATAATGACAATATAAAATAAATTTTATAAAAGAACACAAAATGGGGCACTGTATAAAAAGTATATCCGTATTCATCTAAAATAAATTTTTCTATACAATAAGGCTTCAGAGCCTTTCTCTCTTCTCTAACACACTGAGAACATCGGGCTTTGACTCTAGTACAAAGAAATAGAAGAATCCTATATGTGGGTCTCAAACCAAACTCAGCTAACTAAGGTGGCATACTAACTGAGCCACGAACTAGAGTACATAAGGATAGCTGTCATCCAGCTATTATTCATGGGCAGTGTACCAACCGCATGTGCAGCTAACAAGTCGGTGACATAAATGCACAATAGTCACCCTGGCATATCACGAGTGGAGCTCGATATCTCAACATCAACCTCAAGCCCTGACCCTATCCCTGCCCTTTTCGATCCTCTTCTTTCTGTAGATGAGCCGAACATGTATAATGAAGAGCCCATAGATGAAGAAGTTGAGGAGCAGGAAGCTGCATTGGCCCTGGAAGTGCTCCAGTGACCTCATAAACCCCATTCTACTTCTCAAATTTCATCCACCACCTCTATTGACCCCGCAACAATGATACAGTTTCTTGCTCCCCTTCTTGTCAATGGAGAACAATACCTCTTTCTCCATGACATAGAGGTTATGTTTGGTCTCTAGGAGGATGAAGCTCTTGGTGTCCTGTGTGGATACGAGGTGGAGACGACTATGCAAGAACCTATGTTTTTGGGAGCAGATGATTCAATAGAAGAGGTTCTTCCTTTAACACTGGCCCAAATCAAAGGGTTCACAGAACCATCTGCATTGTGCTTCATCTTATAAACCCACTTATAGCCAATTGCATTCTTGTTTTTAGGCAAAGGCACGAATTCCCATGTAGCATTTACTTCCAAGGCATCCATTTCTTCATCCATGGCTTTCTCCCATTTTTTTTTTCCCATGGCTTGCTCAAAAGAAGTGGGTTCTGGTTCCTATATCACTTTGACCATATAGGCATAGTGAATGGCTGTAAGTCCATCATATTTCAGCCTATCCATAGGATACCTAACTCTGGTAGACCTGCGCAAAATAGGCTCACTTCCAAGTGCTCCCAAAATATCCCTGGTCTTCCTTACTCTAGGTGTAACAACAGAAGGAATACCCAACTCATCATCAATGCTCTATTCTAAGCCACTGGATTCACCATCCACATAAGAGTGACCTGCATTCACATCAAACATGGGCTGATCTACCTTCTCTTTTCCTTTTCGTGATACTTGCATATCACTATCTACATTGCTTTGAGGAGATTATCCTGATCTCAATCTGCCTATCCATGGCGAAGTATGTGAACCACTACTAGAGGATATTGCAGGTCCACTAATATTTTATGATTGCTGCTATGAATTCTGTGTAGCATTACCATTTTGTGCATCTACATCATCAATCACATTTACTGGTTTATACCAGCTGCTCATCTCATCAAAAACAATATCTCTGCTCACTGTAAACTTACGAGTAGAAGGGTTATAGCATCTATAACCTTTCTGCTACAGAAAATAACCAATAAAGATGCACTTCTCAACTTTTGGATCCAACTTGGACCTCAACTCATCTGGCACATGAACATAGGCAATGCAACCAAAAATTTTCAAATGAGAAATATCTGGTTTCCTACCAGTATACATCTCCTCTGGCGTCATGCCATGTATTGCTATAGTGGGAGTCCTGTTCATTATGTAAATTGCTGCAGCAACTGCTTCAGCCCAATAATAATCTAGTAGGTCTTTTTTATTTAGCATGGCCCGAGATACCTCTCCAATATGCCTGCTTTTCCTTTCTGCAAGCCCATTTTGTTGTGGGGTATGACTGCATGAATATTGCTGCTTTATGCCATGCTCCTGCAGGAACCTTGTAAACTCATTTGAGAGGTACTCTCCCCCTCCATCTGACCTTAGGCATTTTATTTGCAGGCCTGTTTCTTTTTCATCCATAGCTTTAAAAGCTTTGAAATGCCCAAACACTTCACTTTTCTTTTTCGTAAAATGCACCCAAACTTTTTTGCTGTAGTCATCAATAAAAGTGACAAAATAATGATAGCCTCCAATAGATGCAGCATTAGTAGTCCACACATCAGAGTGGATTAATTCCAATGGCTTCTTACTCTCTTGAACATGTCTAGGAAATGGTTTCCTTGCCTGTTTTCCAAATTGACAGGCTTCACATACCTTATGCATTTATGCAACCTTGAATTTAGGCAATCCTGCAACAATGTTTTGGGCCTGCATTGATTTAAGTCACTGTACATTAACATGACCAATGCATTTATGCCAGATATCAATATCTGCAACTACACCGGTCCTATGTGCAAACATTGCTGCACTCAATTTAGGCATGTCCGCATCCAATGTAAACATCTTGCCCTTCTTCTTTCCTTTTGCTATCAAGTGACCATTATTTTTCATATCCTCAACAAAGCATCCATGAGGTTAAATCTAACTTGCAAGCCCTGCTCAACCATTTGACCAACAGAAACCAGGTTCTTGGTGATATTCAAAACATGAAATACATTAGGTAGGTATTTCTTTTTCCCATCCTGCATAGACAAACGAATTTTACCAATCTGCACAATAGGATGTGCAGTATCATCACCAGTCTCCACAAATCCTAGTCTTTCCATTTTCCTTGCATCTTGCATCCATTTTGCATGACCTGTCATGTGGTTTGATGCACCTGAGTCAACATACCACACATCATTACTTTCTTCTGCACTTGTCACAGAATTGGTCATGTGCTGCACCATAAACAAATGCTCATTTCTATCATCACCCTGTCTACTAGAGGATGCATAATTGCCTTGCTGCAATTTTCCATTCATAATGTCATTCTGCTTTTTGTAGCAATCTTTAGCCATATGACCCATTTTACCACAATAGTAGCATTCAACATTGGTGTTTGCATTTTGGCCTCTCTGCCATCCACCATGACCTCTTTGGCTCTTTTGCCTCTAGAGTTACCATGTCCTCCTCCAAAGGACTGGTTTTCTTGAGTTTGCTGCATATTCTGATTTCTACCATGGCCTCCAGATCGGCCTCCTCTACCTCTTCTAGCATTTGAGTAGAAGACAGTTTCTTTTGAAGTTCCTCCTGAAGAAGATGCACCACCATTTCTTTGCTCTTTAGAAATTAGAAGAGCAAACAACTCCTCAAAATCAGGAAATTTTTCATGGATGGCAATGGATGTCCGGAACTGTGCATAATCCTTTCCTAGACCATTCAAGGTCACAGAAACTAGATCATCATCTTCCACTAGCAACCCAATGGAAGCAAGTGCATCTGCAATTTTCTTCACCTTCATGTGGTAGTCATTGATGCTCATATTTTCTCTTTGCACATTGTGCAACTCTTGCTTGAGCTGCATTTTCCTGGCTTGCATATTTGTGCTGTATATTTTTACCAAAGTATCACATGCCTCCTTTGGCGTACTTGCATCCTGAATATGCACAATCATGGAATCTGAAATACTGATAGATAGCTAGTACATAACTTTTCTGGCTCTCTCATGCCATCTTTTAAATGCCTGCATTTCCTGTTCATTGGGAACATTAGGAAGAACTAGTTCTTCTTCATTTCCTGTAATGAACTCCCAATAGCATTTTCCCATAAGGAAATTCATCATTCTAAACTTCCATGCTTGGAAGTTGTTCTTGTCAAGCTTTTCAGTGACAATCTATGAAAGAGAATCAGACGCCATTACAGAACATTGCAAAATATTCTCACTACAAAAAGCACAGCTTCTGCCTCACACGGGCAAATCTGCAAAACTGACGAAAGTGGTATTTGACCACACAGTCACTTCCTAGTGACGATTTTGCATCAACAAGCAATAAGGATAATTCTGTAACTCCAGTATCTCTGCACACATGCATACAATGCAATTTCTGTGGCAACTTTTCACCGACTTGTAGAGCAGTGGTCGCATAGCAAAAACAGGGCCTTTTTCTCAGTGCTTGCGGAGAACTTCTGCCTCCAAAACGGGCCCCAAAATGGCCTCGAATCAGAAAAATAAAGTGACCTAGGGCTTTGCCCTAACCTGTAGCATATATTGCCCTCTCGCCACACCGCGAAGGGTGTCTCAATTTGAGACAATGCACTCTTGCACTTCCGGCTATGCTACCTGCAGAGATTTGCTCCTAAACTCGAAAAAGGAAAGCAACACTGGTCCTCTTACTAGGACACCGCAAACTTGGTTTGCTTTCTTGAGCTCCTTACCATGAACCAGGCTCTGATACCATGTGAAGATAGTGGGAGAGAAGGAAGGATTCTCACTTGCAGCTTTCTCACATACACAATGGGGGAATACACACAAAGATGGAGGCTGAAAATAGTTTTCCTCTTCTTAGTTGTGAAAGCCAAAAGAACTCTTGTACAAAGAAATAGAAGAACCCTATATGTGGGTCTCAAATCAAACTCAGCTAACTAAGGTGGCATACTAAGTGAGCCACGAACTAGAGTACATAAGGATAGCTGTCATCCAGCTATTGTTCATGGGCGGTGTACCAACCGCATCTGCAGCTAACAAGTCGGTGAGATAAATGCACAACGATCACCCTGGCATATCACGAGTGGAGCTCGATATCTCAACAAACTTGGGGTTTCCAAAACTACATTATTGTCGGGGATGGCTTGGGTGTTGATGTAGTATCAATGGGATTCATTTGTCTTACTCGATAGGGTCTTGACCTAGATACCTGAGTTTTCCCTTGTGTACTTTGGCATTGTTTAACAAGACCAAGTCACCTTCCTTGATGTCTTTGACTTTAAGATTCTGATCAAACCATGCCTTTCTTCTATGTTTTTCTATTTTCATGATTCTCGGATTGATAGAGTCTTTCTTTCAAGGATGCATGATCTCCATGCGTTCCTGTACTACTATGCTTAAGCTTGGTATTACAAATTCTAGTGGGACCACAGCTTCAAGGCCATACACCAATTGAAAAGTTGTATTCCCTGTACTGACCTTGAGTGTGGTTTGGTATGCCCATAAGTCTACATTTAGTTTCTCTGCCCAATCAGAATGTTGTGGTTCTACTACCTTGGTGAGGATAATGCATAATATTTTGTTGATGGATTCAGCCTTTGTCCATTCCCTTAGGGGTAGTAGGGTGTGCTTTTTCTATGGATTACCATAAAGCCAGGCAAGGGTTCTTGGATTACCTCATTAACAAAATGCTTGCCTCTATCCGACACAATTTCAATGGCACATCTGAAATGGGTGATCACATTCTCATATAAGAATCTTGATGTGTTTCTTGCATCTGCCTTTCTGACTGCTTTAGCTACAGCCCATTTGGTAAAGTAATCAATGGTCACAATGATGTAGCGTGCATGTGACCCCTTTGCTACTGGATGGATGGGACCCACATAGTCAATCCCCCATTTTGCAAATGGTTTTTGTGCAACAATTGTTGTTAGGGGATTGAAGTCTTTTTGTTGGGGTTTATTGGTTCGTTGGCATACATCACAACATTTGACATATTCATAGGCATCTGCCCAAAGTGTTGGCCACCAGTAGCCTATGAGGAGGACTTTTTTTGTTGTGGCTTCCCCTTGGAAGTGTCCTCCTGCAATGCCTTCATGGACTTCACTCAAGATTGGCATGATCTCATGAGGTATTACACATCTTCTTAAATCTTGGTCCTTGCCCATCTTGTATGGTTGTCTAGCAATGAGTTGATAGGAAGTAGCTTCTAAAATTACTTTTCAATAAGGTCCACATACCTTAGGGCGGGCACCTTCCCTTATAGGTATCATGTGTATTGGCACGTTTTGTGAAATTCCTTTCATCTCTTTGTATGACCATGCTAGGAAGTCTCAATATTCCATTAGGAGTTCTTTGAGCTTGGTTTCATCTTCCTGTCAAAGCTGTTTCCTAATGAAAACCAATTTTTCTTCCTCCCCTTCAAGGGTGATGTTTATTGATTTCATCTTCCTATCAAAGTTGTTTCCTAATGAAAACTAATTTTTCTTCCTCTCCTTCAAGGGTGAGGTTTATTGGTCGAGTCTTTGCTGGTCCCTCATAGATTGGAGTTTCTCCAATGCTATCAGTTTCTTGAACTTAAGACTCTCTTAGTGGTCTTCGCATTGATATGGGGACACTTCCACTTGTGTAGTTCTTGAAGTATGCTAGCACTTCTTGAAGATCAGCATTTGATGGTGTTGAACTAGCCTGACATGTGCTATGGGTATTGGGTGGCATAGTATCATTAACCAATTTGTTAGGCTCTTGGTGACTTTCTTTTTCTGAAGTCTCTTGATCATCCGCACATGTGGCTTATACTTTCGAAACTTCTTACGTTGGGAATTGTGGGGTAACTTTTCCACTGGTAAGGTGTTCCCAAGTAAGGGTTCATTTGCTGTGCATACTCCTTCCATTCCCTTAGGGGACCATTCAAGAGGAGGTGGCTCAGATTTTGAGGGAGTTGTCTTTGCAAGATACAATTCAATGATCCTTGCTTGGACTCATTCGAATTCATTGAAGTGTTTTCAACGATTTCCTCAGGCTTTCTTGTGGGATCTTTTGTTGTTATTCAATTTTGGAGATTTAACTTTTGGAAACTCAACTGCCATTTGGAAACTCAACTGCCATTAGGGCACAATGGCTGTGTCATTGTCAAAGACTTGATCTTGAATTTGAGCATTCTCAACCTCAGTTTCAAGGTCCCAAGGAAAATCTGAGTCATTATTGGTATGATTACTTTCATCACATTCATTATTCGAGGTTAGCCATAAAGAATGGCACCTCTAGATCGATTGGTTCTTCATGTATGAGTGGAGGATCTACCTGCATGACCCTAGCATCTATCTAATAAGAAGATGGGGTCTAATGAATGGCAGTTGTTGATGGTTGCCAATGTTTGTATCCAATTATTGGCATTGCTTTGTGTATCGCCCACTACAGCATGCTATTGCAGAGGAGTTGATTTGTATGAGATCATCATTGATAAGGTTTCATCCAACGCTCTAGGAACAATTGGTTTTATTGCTTCTGTCCCCACACTCTCACTATGGGGTCGCAATTTTGGATTGTCAGTCTATTAGTTCCCAATCATGGAGGACTGATGCTTCCCGCAACCAAGGATGTCTCAGCAAGATTTGATAGGATTTCTTAGGGAGATCCAAGATTGTGAATTGAAGGGAAGAGCAGAATCTTGTGACTTTTGTTGACATGCCATTCACTATTCCCAAGGGTTTTGCTCGTGAATCATTGACAAGGCGTATGTTGAAATTAGCCTTTTGCATTGGTGGGAGACCCCATTCATTGTAGAGCTCCTTGGATAGAACATTTACACCTGCTCCACCATCCACTATGGCTTGGACTTCATTATAGGCCTTGTGGATCAAAGGCATAGTTATGTTGCATGTCATCTCTCTCACCCATCCGCACAAGGATATCTTCTATGTCTTCCATAGGTGGAGGGGGATGTGCGAGTTAATCCAGCCTTTGAAACTCTCCCAAAGATTGGGATAATTCCATAGTAGGATTCCGATGGGAATTGACACAGGACAACTTAGAATGCTAAAACGCAGCTCCTTCAAGTTGGCGTGTGGGTACATTATGTTGCAGATTTTATTGTTGGAATAGAGGCTCGAGTATAGTATCAATACTCGGTGGGACCAAGTCAGGGATTGGATCTTGCACTTACTTCTCAGCCTCAAATTAAGCTTGTTCCTTTTGTACCCATTGTTGAAGTGCCTATAATAGAGCCTTCTCCACTTCTGCATTTGGGTATGGAGCTTCTTTTATTTAAGGCTTGGGAGCTAATGTGAATGAGCTTGGCTGATCATTGCTTGGTGGCGGTAGAGGCACTTGTTCTTTCTTGTGAAGAAGTCTTGGTTGGATTGGAATATTAAGGTCCTTGGTGGCCTCTTTTTGTTGCTGGCGTGTAATTACATTCACAGGTTATGATGTTACACTTGCTGGCCCTATACTTTGATGGTCCACCCCAATAATGCCAATTGGGATGCCAGGCTTAACCTTTGTTTGTTGTGGGACCTTATTTTTCATGGGACAATCCATACAGGAATGGCCTATGCCACAATCTATGAAGAGTGGTTGGAAAGTAGCAGGGCTACCACGATGAGGGAAAGTAGCAGGTCTACCATAATGAGGGAAAGTAGCAGGGCTACCATGATGAGGTAACTCTGCGTTCTAGTGATTCTCTCCACAACCGTAGCACTTGATTGGAGCTCGATATGTGTTGGATTGAACTTTGATTTGCATAGATGATATTAAACCTTCTACGCCTTCTTCATAGTACACGGGGTACTTGGCTTCATACTCGAATGGTGAATCCACTTCCTTGGCTTGTAGTTGTTGTATTGAAACTGTTGGAGGAGCTAGATTTGGTGCTCTTGGATATGATCGGGGATTTGGATTCGTGAGTAATTGCAGGACTTGTGTCTGAACGGGAACAAGATTCAACCTTGGAGCTAGGGGCACTTGTGTGTCGGTTGCCTGTACACTAGTATGGGTGCCAATTGGTATTTTTGAGGTCGAGGTGGGTTGTTGCGCATGTTGAAGATGCAACTATTTTCATCATGGCCACCGACTACACAAAGATGGCACCACAACCTTGGTGCTAGATTTTCTTGTGCAGAGATCTTGGCTCTTAGGAGCAGGTAGTCATTTGATGTATTATTGGCCATGCAGTGTGGGCACCATACATTTTCTCATCATGGACAAGTTTGAGGTGGAGGTAGCTGAGACATGTGAAGCTTTTGTTCCATGGCCTGCATCATTTCTTCTATTAGCTTCATGGTCATGGCCTCTAGGTGATCTTCAGTAGACATTTCGCAATGGACTTAGATTTAGAGCACTTATCTCGTGCACTAGATCTTCCATCATCACTGCTGGTATCAAAGTCAGTCATGCCCTCCTCAATGTCAATGGCTGCTGCATGAGTAGCATTGAATGTTTCGTAACTACTAATCATTTTCATGTCTTTTCAGATTTTCTTCCTTAGGCTTGCAATAAACCAAGCCGTGAGCTACTTAGCATTGGGGTGTGGGTCACATTTAGCAATTAATTGTTTCATCTTGCCAAGGTACATCCATACATCTTCTCGGTGACCTTGTTCAAGCTCGCTTAGATGAACACCAGGATCATCTTATAGTCTCTCCATTTGAAAGCGCCTCTTGCATTCAGTTTGCAGCAGGTCCCATGTGGCTCTTTCTTCCACTAGGAGGTCGAGGTACCATTCTGAGGCTTCATTGGTTAATGCCATGGGGAACCAAGCGACCTTGGTTTCATCTCCACCCACTCGGCATGCGGCATCAAAATGCTAGAGGAATCAGGTTGGATCGCCCCTACCAGTATATTTGGGAAGTTTGAGTTTTTGCCTAGGGGACACCTGCCTTGATTGTTATTATTGTTGCCAAAATTGTTGCAATTAAAGAAATTGTTCCCGGTCGTGTGACCACAGCTTGTTTTATGGTGTTAAAACTTTCCTGTTGATTCTGTCCCCATATAAAAGGTACTTTATTTGAGGTCAGATCAATCAATGGTGATACTATTTCAGAATATGCTTTGATATGCCTTCGATAAAATTGGACAAATCCCAAGAATGATCGCAAAAAGCGGTCAAACTCTGAGAGATTGGCCAAGTCAGTATCGCAGCCACTTTCTTTGGGTCTATTTCTACCCCCTTAGGAGTAATTATGAATCCTAAATATTCAAGTCCTACCATACACAGTATAGTTTTCTTTTTATTTACATAAAGACTGGCTTTTCTCAAAGTACTAAACACTATTCTTAAGTGTTCATGATGCTCAGTAATACTTTTACTGAATATCAGAATATCGTCAATAAAGTGTACTACAAACTTTATGATATACGGATGTAGTAAATCGTTCATAAGCATGACGACTGTGAGGAGAGAAGATTGGTATTTGAAGCACTTGCTCGGCTATCTTGTGTGAAGTTAGCCATGACTCCACAATGTACAACGGCTACATGTAGTGCCCATGTGGCACTTGCATTAGTTGCCTACTTAATCAAGATTGAAACCCAAGTGTCAAGCTTTGATATCTTCATATGGCGATCATAGGGGAGCATTGACCCTTATTCTCTAACACAAGTTGTATTAGACATTGGAAAGAGTTGTGAAGTCCTTGGCATAACAATTCTGCTGTGAGGTCTAGTATCAAAGCCTAAAGGTTCAACTCTTATGGTCTACTGAATGAAGGATATGTATATAGATCAATTTGGAAAATGCACAAACTCATCCTCTAAAAAAACAATTAATAGTGCAGTTTCAATCTCATGACAATCAGTCACAAGGTTGAAAACCATAAACTCCATCGCGTATAGCAAGGATTAGCATGATAGTCACAAGGTTGAAAACCATAAACTCCATCACCCATAGTAGGACTAGCTACTATGATATCCCCAACAATGTCATCAATGGGTATAGACAATAGCATAAATATATGCTCTCCTTACAATAAATAGTGCAATTTTAGTATGCATCCCTACCCACATTATCAAAGCCCAACCATGGCTATGGACCAGAGTATAACCATATGCTTTCACACATACATATCCACACATCTGCACATACTCTAAGAATTCATTTATAACAAAGGTCTTCATACTGTGTTTATGTCGACATTCCAGAGGAGAAGGGCAAACTCAAACTTGAAAAAGTCTAGCATTAAAGGAGAAGGCTAATAAAAAAGTAGTCCACATTCTCTTCATTCCAGCTACAAGTACTTGTTCATCCATAACACATTCAGATGAGCCTCAATAAAGACTTCCATCTACACAGAGCTTATTACTTCTGCCTTCCAAAAAGCATTCATCTTAACAAACATAAATAAGCAATACGATGTGAACCAAACCAAAACAAGTCAAAGAAACCCTGACATAATTTCAGCCTTTAGGAGCGAGTAAAAATGCAACAAATTTGCAATCATCATTGATCACCTTAGGGACAGGCACTCAAAGGATCTGAAGGAAGAATATCATAAGAAACTCCAGCAAAGCCTGTGAGTAAACAATCTCATTCAGTGAGAGGCACGGACTGGAATCTGTGTGAACCAGAGCACAAGTCTAGGATGAGCACAAGAACAAAGCAGGAAAAACACCTATTTCATTAAGTTTGGACTTTTTCTGTTGTTTTTGGACGAAGCCCAAAAATCCTTCCCAAATGAAAAGTTTACTTTGTGAAAATATCCTTCCCAAATCAAAATTTTACTTTCTGAAAATATTCTTCCCAAATCAAAAGTTTAGTTTGTGGCACTATCATATTCACATAAAAATATTGTTTTTTCAATCTATACTTTTGCACCAACATGCAAGAAATTCTAGCTATACTAAGTTATTTGTTAGTTTAATTATTTTTAATATTTTTCCTTGACGTGATAAATTTATAAATCCATGAAAGGAGACTTAAATATTTCATGAAAATAACATTGTCACTCGCAATATGCACAAAATTTTTAAAACTTTTAATAAATAGAAAAAAGACATGATGCCATAAGACCCAAGTTTTGTATTGAACCAAAGAATTATAATAGCAATTATAGCTATCATTATATGATTACATTGAGAGACGTTGCTCTCAGCTAGAGTCTTTATATCCAAAATGATATAGATTGAACATATGTTTACAATTTAAATTGTTGCTCTTAAAGAGCCTCAATTCGTGCCATCTTTATAATTTGACTCCCCATTGTCTTATTGCTCAATGTCACCACAATCCCTTGCCAGGTGCCATCTGCATTAACTCCCACTTGTCTTGCCAAGCCTTGCCCCTTGGGTGCATTGACTCCCCATTATCTTATTGCTCAATGTGATAGTCCCTTGCCAGGTGCCATCTGCATTAACTCCCTATTGTCTTCCCAAGCCTTGACCCTTGGGTGACATCCAGTGCATATTTTGACTCTCATTTGACATAGGAGGTGATGACTCTGATTATAATTGTCTTGAATTGGCTTCTTGCCTAGTACCCAAATAAAATCCTTCAATGGACTTCAATACAAAGCTTTAATCATGGACATTCTTCATTTGCACTGTCTTCTTCTACTTCCTCCATGGCGAGCATCCTTAAAAATTCTTGTATATGCAAAATACTTTGCTGTGGTATTTTTATTTTTCCTTCTACCTCATATGCCATGCGCTTCTTTGATTTCTTTGCCCTTGAATGCCAAGACACTATGATTGTCTCCGTCGAAACTTGAGAGACTACTTCATCATTTGGGACCCACTCCATTATACAATTAGCATACAATGTGTTGTTATCCATATTCTCCTTCCTGCCCTTTGGCTCATACCATACCACTGTAAATGTTGTAGCTCTCCCTTGGTCATCTCTTTGCACATCAACTACTTTTGCAACCCAAAACTTCACATTCTCATATTCATCATCCGATGGCCGAACCATAATAAAACAATCGACCTCTATATCTACTTGTGGCATAAACTCTCTCTTCTTCAGTCCACAATATGGATGTGGGAGTAATGATACAAATTCATTTTCAAAGACTAGAGCTAGGCGCAAATCATTATGAACATTTGGACAAAACATATTGCATTCTTCCTTGACATCCTTTGAGCCTCGCATTCTCTCAAGGTCCTTTATTAAATTTCATGTCTTGTTAATTACAGTGGTAGTGTGTTCTCTCCAAGTAGGCTTTGAATCAGGATATCTCCGGAGCATTTCCTCTTTGTATGTAATAAATGCTTTTAATCCTTCTATTTCATAGTTAGACCTCTCATTGAATTCTTGTATAGGAGCCCATGTTGGATACCTTTCCTTGCTGGGAATTGAAGTTAAGAGACTATAAGGTTCTTCACGTTCCCATTTTGTATCATGAGAATACTGTTGCCATTGCATTACGGGTTTTTCATCTTGAAAAAAAAAACGAAAGTAGTGTGGATTGGTATGACCTGTCAATGCATCATCACCCGTTTGTATGAAAGGTAGAATGAAGCTCTTCCAATCATACATTCTTTCAAGCCTCTCACATACTGTACTTTTCTTATGACCACCAACTTGCCTACCACATCTTCTTACCAAGTCATCTATTGTCTCCACATCCTTGCATTTAAGCTCCCTTGAGACTATGCTAAAAACTTGATCGATATCCTCATGTGTATGCCCAACATACAAAATTCCACATTCGACCTCATTGAAGATTTGGTGAGCAACTAGCATGGAGCAGAATGCAAACATGAGTACATTCTTAATTTCTTGCCAGCAATTATTAGCTTGTATTCTCAAAGTCGGTGGTAGGTGACCTTTTTCTGCATGTACATTGCAAATTGCCTTCATAATAGATGTTACAACTTGATTGCTATCATGTAGATGCAAGGAATCAATCCATATATCTGCAAAGAACTAAATTCCATGCACTAACACTCCACATAGATGTGTCTTTAGAAAGTGCTTTCCTTGTAATTTAGGTGGAGTGGCAACAAAATGAGGCAATGTTGTCGTATTCTGGTCCATGCTGGCACATGTAGCCATCGGGATGCGAAATAGCTTGCTCCTTCCAAAATGCATATTTTTATCTGGAATGTCGAATAAGGTCATGATGAGATTTTTGGTTTTTTTTATATAACTCCCTTTGATTTGGACATGTTGCACTCTCAATCGCTCGCTTTAAATCATCACAAACGTTGCACTTTGACATTTTTTGCCTCCTTGGGATTTTAACATATCCAAAGTAACTCTTCTTCCAAAGAGTATACAAAGTATGAGAAGAAGCTATGGCATCCCCTCTTTGCCTTTGCTTTTCTGCAATAGAGTCAAATACTTCGAGCTTTGTCAAGCCCATTGGAAGGTGCATTTCAGTAATCACGTCACCGTTAGGGAGTTTGGTAGATATATGGGGTTGAGGTAAAGCATTTTCATGTATGAAGTCTTGCAAAATTGCTGCTGCCTTGACAGTTGAGATTCTTGATTTAGACCTTCCTCTATTACCGTGAATGCTAAATTTGTTGCCGCCCTTTGCCTTGGTGACTAAATCCCAATATGTACGATGGGATAATCCAGTAATATTGCGATATGCCTTATTGCAAATCTTTTTTCTATTTATGAGAGGTTTTAACTTTTGTCTTGAACTTAGCCTTTTATTGCCATTCTGAAGAAAGCAAGAGAGACTTGTGAGAAGGTATTCATTTCTTTCGCTTCCTCTTCTTTGCCACACGTGTCCTCTACATTCCCTGATGTCTGCAAGATCAATGAAGTGCATACATCTTCGCTTGCAACATAGATATCCCAATGCATTTAACATGTTCTCCTCCTTCATTACTCTCTTCCTCTTTGGTTGCTTTTGTGGATCTGCCTGGATTCGCTTTCTCTTCATGTATATGTATGAGCGTTTTCATTCCTCGTGCACGTTATTATCTGTAGTTATGCACTTCTTCTTCTCACATTTGTTTGTAACCAAGCATCCACGATTGGTCATTGCATCCTTGGCCATATCACAATCAAAGTTTAATATTGAATAATCCTCTGCCTTAGTGTCATGCACAACCATAAAAAAACATGGTCCTAGGTGTGTTAATCAAACAAGTACTTATCAAATGGGGGCTCCACTTTGCACGCAAGTTTGTTTCAACTAGGCTGAGATGCGTGCAAAGTATTGTCACTATCAGATATGCTTTGCATGGCCGATCACACATTATACACCGTTTTTCCCCTAGTGATATGCACATTTGCAAAAAAATACACCCTTAGGTGTGTTATCTGACCAAGTACTTATCGGATGGGTGTGCCTCTTTGATAACATTTCAATACCACCTGGGTTGAGGTGTAGGAAAAGTGTTGTGCCCATCGGATATCCTTTGCATGGTCGATCGAGCATTAAATACTATTTTTGCTCTAGTGATGGACATCCGAAAAAAACACGTTGCTAGGTATGTTATCTGATCAAGCACTTATGGGATGGGCGTGCCACTTTGCTGTAAGTCAATTCCACCTAGTTGAAGGTGTGTGCAAAGTATTGTGCCCATCGTATATGCTTTGCATTGTCGATCAAGCATAAAACTCCGTTTTTGCCTTAGTGTCATGCACAACCATAAAAAAACACGGTCCTAGGTGTGTTAATCAAATAAGTACTTATCGAATGGGGGCTCCACTTTGCACGCAAGTTCGTTTCAACTAGGTTGAGATTCGTGCAAAGTATTGTCACGATCGGATATGCTCTGCATGGTCGATTATGCATTATACAACATTTTTCTGGTAGTGATATGCACATCTGTAAAAAAACACATCCTTAGTATGTTATCTGACCAAGTACTTATTGGATGGGTGTGCCTCTTTGAGAACATTTCAATACCACTTAGGTTAAGGCATAGGAAAAGTATTGTGCCCATCGGATATGCTTTGCATGGTCGATCGAGCATTAAATACCATTTTTGTCTTAGTGTCATGCACATCCGTAAAAAAACACGTTGCTAGGTGTGTTATCCGATCAAGTACTTGTGTGATGGGAATGCCACTTTGCATGTAATTCAATTCCACCTAGTTGAAGGTGTGTGCAAAGTATTGTGCCCATCGGATATGCTTTGCATTGTGGATCAAGCATAAAACACCGTTTTTGCCTTAGTGTCATGCACAACCATAAGAAAACACGGTCCTAGGTGTGTTATTCAAACAACTACTTATCAGATGGGGGCTCCACTTTGCATGCAAGTATCTTTCAACTAGGTTGAGGTGCGTGCAAAGTATTGTGACCATCCGATATGCTTTGCATGGCCGATCATGCATTATACATCGTTTTTCGCCTAGTGATATGCACATCCACAAAAAAACATGCCCTTAGGTGTGTTATCTGACCAAGTAATTATCGGATGGGTGTGCCTCTTTGAGAACATTTCAATACCACCTAGGTTGAGGTGTAGGAAAATTGTTGTGCCCATCGGATATCCTTTGCATGGTCGATTGAGCATTAGATACTATAATTTGCTCTAGTGTCATGCACATCCATAAAAAAACACGCTGCTAGGTGTGTTATCTGATCAAGTACTTATGCGATGGGAATGCCACTTTGCATGTAAGTCAATTCCACCTAGTTGAAGGTGTGTGCAACGTATTGTGCCTATCGGATATGCTTTGCATTGTCGATCAAGCATAAAACACCGTTTTTGCCTTAGTGTCATGCACAACCATAAAAAAACACGGTCCTAGGTGTGTTATTCAAACAAGTACTAATCAGATGGGGGCTCCACTTTGCATGCAAGTATCTTTCAACTAGGTTGAGGTGTGTGCAAAGCATTGTCACCATCAAATATGCTTTGCATGGCTGATCACGCATTATACACCATTTTTCCCCTAGTGATATGCACATCCACAAAAAAACATGCCCTTAGGGGTGTTATCTGACCAAGTACTTATCGGATGGGTGTGCCTCTTTGAGAGCATTTCAATACCACCTAGGTTGAGGCATAGGAAAAATGTTGTGCCCATCGGATATCCTTTGCATGGTCGATCGAGCATTAAATACTATTTTTGCTCGTGTCATGCACATCCAAAAAAAACACACTGCTAGGAATGTTCTCTGATCAAGCACTTATGGGATGGGTGTGCCAGTTTGCATGTAAGTCAATTCCACCTAGTTTAAGGTATGTGAAAAGTATTGTGCCCATTGGATATGCTTTGCATTGTCGATCAAGCATAAAACACCCTTTTTGCCTTAGTGTCATGCACAACCATAAAAAAACACGGTCCTAGGTGTGTTATTCAAACAAGTACTTATCGGATGGGGGCTCCACTTTGCACGCAAGTCCATTTCAACTAGTTGAGATGCATGCAAAGTATTGTCACCATCCGATATGCTTTTCATGGTCGATCACACATTATACAACGTTTTTCCTGTAGTGATATGCACATCTGCAAAAAACACGCCCTTAGGTATGTTATCTAACCAAGTACTTATCGGATGGGTGTGCCTCTTTGAGAACATTTCAATACCACCTAGCTTAAGGCATAGGAAAATTATTGTGCCCATCGGATATGCTTTGCATGGTCGATCGAGCATTAAATACCATTTTTGCCTTAGTGTCATGCACATCCGTAAAAAAACACACTGCTAGGTGTGTTATCCGATCAAGTACTTATGCAATGGGAATGCCACTTGCATGTAATTTAATTCCACCTATCTAAAGGTGTGTGCAAAGTATTGTGCCCATCGGATATGCTTTGCATTGTGGATCAAGCATAAAACACCGTTTTTGCCTTAGTGTAATGCACAACCATAAAAAAACACGGTCCTAGGTGTGTTATTCAAACAACTACTTATCAGATGGGGGCTCCACTTTGCATGCAAGTATCTTTCAACTAGGTTGAGGTGCGTGCAAAGTATTGTGACCATCCGATATGCTTTGCATGGCCGATCATGCATTATACATCGTTTTTCCCCTAGTGATATGCACATCCGCAAAAGAACACGCCCTTAGGTGTGTTATCTGACTAAGTACTTATCGGATGGGTGTGCCTCTTTGAGAAAATTTCAATACCACCTAGGTTTAGGCATAGGAAAAGTGGTGCCCATCAGATATCCTTTGCATGGTCGATCGAGCATTAAATACCATTTGTGACTTCGTGTCATGCACATCCATAAAAAAACACGCTGCTAGGTATGTTATCCGATCAAGCACTTATGGGATGGGCGTGCCAATTTGCATGTAAATCAATTCCACCTAGTTGAAGGTGTGTGCAAAGTATTGTGCCCATCGGATTGTAAAGAATAAGGGAGAGAGATAGGAGACTCAAGTTCAGCTTTCTTCACAACACACAAAAGAGAGAGGACACAAGGTTGGAGGGTGAAGCCTTTCTTCACTTTTGCACACAACAACAATTCAATAGAAGAGGGAAATACCCTATATGTCAAACCCTAGAATACGTGGTTCATATGTGAACCCAAACCAAAAACATACGTGGTAGTCTAACTACACCACGAGTACAACTAACATAGGCGATGACATAAATGATAGTCTTCCAGGAGATATATCGGGGGTAGAGCTTGATATCTCAACACTCCCCCTCAAGCTCAAATCCATCTCACGTACACCAAGCAAGCTCCTAAATCTGCGAAGCTTCTCGGTACCCAATGCCTTCGTAAAAATATCAGCCACCTGCTCCTCAGTGCTGACATAGACAAGATCAATCTCACCAGCTAGAACCTTCTCTCTCACAAAGTGATAATGCACCTCAATGTGCTTCGTTCTAGCATGATAAACTGGGTTATTAGCAAGCATGATGCTGCTAATTTTGTCACAATGAATGACAACTGCTGCATGAATTGACTGTCCCATATCTGCAAGTAGCTTCCGTAACCAAGCTACCTCACATGCAGCCATTGCTGCACCCCTGTACTCAGCCTCTGTGCTCGACAAGGCAACTGTTGGCTGCTTCTTGCTGCTCCAACTGATGGCACCACTCCCAAGGGAAAACATAAAACCACTAGTAGATCTCCTGTCTGAGACACTACCAGCCCAGTCAGCATTTGTGTATCCATGTACCTGTAATGCACACCCAGCTTCATAAAACAGTCCATAATGCAATGTGGACTTCACATACCGCAGTATGCGCCTAGCCGCATCCAAATGTGGCTTCCTCGGTGCTTGCATAAACTGACTCACCAGCCCCACAGCATAGCTCAAATCTGGTCTGGTTGTTATAGTCATGTAAATCAAGCTACCTACTATGCGCCTGTACATAGTAATATCTTCAAGAAGCTCACCTGTCTCTGCATTGAGCTTCACATTCTGCTCCAATGGAACAGAGATAGGCTTACAGCCTGTCATCCCATATTTGGACAGCATGTCCAAACCGTATTGCCTTTGTAACAGCCATATCCCACTCGGGGATCTAATAACCTCAATGCCCAAGAAGTAACGCAGCTCTCTCAAATCCTTCATCTCAAATTTTTGCTTCAACAGCAGCTTCACTTCATTAATGTCTGCATCACTATCACCTGTAATAATCAAGTCATCAACATAGATGACTACAAGCACAATCCCTCTGTTTGTCCTTTTCACATAAAGTGAAAAATCTGAATTGGAAATCTGAAATCCAATAGTGACAAGATATTGCCCTATCTTGTCTGACCATGCCCTCGGCGCCTGTTTTAAGCCATACAAGGCTTTGCGCAACCTGCATACAAAATCGGGGTGTGAATTATCCTCATAACCTTCTGGCTGCATCATATAAACCTCTTCCTGCAAATCACCATGCAAGAAGGCATTTTTCACATCCATCTGATGCAAAGACCATCCCTTTGCAGCAGCCATAGCAATTACTGCTCTCACGGTTGCCATCCTTGCAACTGGGCTGAAAGTTTCCTCATAGTCAATTCCATATGTTTGCGCAAAACCTTTGGCAACCAATCTTGCCTTGTACCTGCTAATAGACCCATCAGCATTGTGCTTTACTTTGTAAACCCACTTGCAGCCAATAGCCTTCTTATCATGAGGCAAAGGCATCAAATCCCAAGTGTGGTTTGCATCCAAGGCAGCCATCTCTTCATCCATAGCTGCTTCCCAATTTTTATGCCTTGCTGCATCCTCAAAACATGTGGGCTCTGGCTCCTCTAGAACCTTGACCATATAAGCATAGTGATGTGCTGTATACCCATCATATCTCAGCCTGTCAATTGGATACTTAATACGAGTGGACCTTCGTACAACTGGATCAGTTGCAGGAGTCTTTAAATCATGCCTGCTTTTCCTTGCACCAGGTGTAACAACAGAAGGAATCCCAAGTTCCTCATCAAGGCTCATTTCAGAGCCGCTTGACTCTCCATCAACATGAGAGCTACCAGCAGACACATCAAACACTGGAGCATGGTCTACTTTTTCTTTTCCCTTATGTGATACCTGCACAACACTATCAGGGCTGCCATGTGACGATTCACTAGATCTCAATCTCCCTGTCCATGCATTAGATCCACTAGTAGAGGACTCTCTGGGTCCACTCAAGGCTTGAGATTGCTGCTCTGCATTTATTGCAGCATTCCCATTTCCTGAATCTGCATCTCCTACCATAACAGTTGGTGCATACCAGCTGCTCATTTCATCAAAAACAACATCTCTGCTCACTTGCATTTTGCGGGTGGAAGGGTTATAACAGCGATACCCTTTCTGGTGTAGAGCATATCCAATAAAGATGCATTTTTCTGCCTTTGGATCCAGCTTTGTTCTCTTCTCATCAGGAACATGAACATAAGCTATGCAACCAAATACCTTCAAGTGAGAAATATCTGGTTTTTGGCCTGTATACATTTCTTCAGGCATCATGCCATGGACAGCTGCAGTGGGGGTTCTGTTCATAATATAAACAGCAGTTGCTACTGCTTCAGCCCAAAAATAATCAGGCATGTTTTTCTCATTTAGGATCGCTCGTCCTACTTCTGCAATATGCCTGTTCTTCCTTTCTGCAACCCCATTCTGCTGAGGGGTAGACCTGCATGAGTACTTCCTTTGAATTCCCTGTTCTTTCAGATATTCACAAAATTCTTCTGAAAAGTACTCTCCCCCTCCATCAGATCTTAGCACTTTAATATGCACACCTTTCTCTTTTTCAACCATGGCCTTAAAAGCCTTGAAATGGCTGAACACTTCACTTTTGTGCTTCATAAAATAAATCCACACCTTCCTAGTGTAGTCATCAATAAACGTCACATAATAATGGCATCCACCAATAGAAGCAGCTTTGGTTGTCCAAACATCTGAATGGATCACTTCCAAAGGTCTTCTACTCACCTTAGCATTTTTGGGAAATGCATGTCTGGCCTGCTTACCCATTTGGCATGCTTCACATACCTTTTGCATTCCCTCAACTTTGAATTTAGGCAAACCTGCAACAATGTTTTTCGTTTGCATAGATTTCAGCCTTTGTATATTCACGTGCCCAATGCGCTTGTGCCATATCTCAATATCTGCAATGACACCTCTCCCATGCGCAAACATAGCAGCTTTCACCTCAGGCATATCAACATCTAAGGTGAACATTCTGCCATTTTTGTTGCCTTTTGCAACCAAGCGGCACTTATTTTTTAAGTCCTCAACAAAGCATCCATCAGGATTAAATCTAACCTGCAGACCTTGCTCAACCATCTGGCCAACTGAAACCAGGTTCTTAGTGATTTTTGGAACATGAAGTACATCTGCCAAGTACTTCGTTTTGCCATCCTGCATAGCCAATGGCACTTTACCAACCTGCGTAATTGGGTGCGCAGTATCATCACCTGTTTCAACATAACCTGGCTTATCCAAATTTCTAACATCATGAAACCACTCACCATGACTGGTCATGTGGTTAGAGGCACTTGAATCAACATACCAAACATCATTGCAAGCTGCAGCATCTCCTGACATGGAGTTAACCATATGCTGCATCACAAAAAGGTGCTCATTTCTGTCGTCACCATGCCCACTTAATGATGCATAGTTGCTTTGCTGCAACTTCCCACTTTTGATGTCATTCTGCTTTTTATAGCATGTATTCTCCTTGTGTCCAGGCTTTCCACAATAATAGCATTCTGTGCTGCTATTTACTTGCTGGTTCCTTTGCCATGAACCACGGCCTCTTTGGCTCCCCCTGCCTCTAGAACTACCACGTCCTCCTCCATAGGACTGGTTTTCCTGTTGTTGCTGTTGGTTCTGATTTCCTGCACGGCCACCAAAACGGCCTCTTCCTCTACCCCTGCCTCTACCTGTATTCGAGTAGAAAGCAGTCTCTTGAGAAGTTGAGGTGGCTGAACCACCATTCCTTTGCTCTTCACTCAGCAAGAGAGCAATAAGTTCCTGAAAATCAGGAAATGTTTCACGGACTCCAATGGATGTCCGAAACTGTGCATAATCTTTCCCAAGACCATTCAAGGTCACGGACACTAAGTCCTCATCATCAATAGGTGCTCCAATGGAGGCAAGAGAATCTGCAAGGCCTTTCACCTTCAAGGAATACTCATTTATATTCAGATTTTTCCTTTGCACATTGTGCAACTCCTGCTTTAGCTGCATCTTTCGTGCTTTGGTATTTGTGCTATACAGCTTCACCAATGTATCCCATGCCTCCTTAGGCGTCTCTACATCCTGTATATGCACAATTATAGAATCTGAAATGCTAACAGACAGCCAATACAGGCATTTTTTGGCTTTTTCATGCCATTCTTTAAAGGCCTTCAATTCAGCAGGAGTGGGAGCAGCACCCAAAACTGGTTCTGCAGTTTCACCACTGATGTACTCCCAAACTCCCTTTCCCATAAGGAAGTTTGTCATCCTGAACTTCCATGCTTGGAAGTTGTTCTTGTCAAGCTTCTCACTGACAATGGTAGACAGATTCTCAGACATTTTACAAATCACGAATTGCAACAGCAACCTGTAAACACAGCAAATGCCTCACAAGGGCAAATAGCAAAACTTCTGCAAAAAGCCTCACAGGGGCAGATCTGCAACACTGACGAAAGTGGTATTTCACCACACAGTCACTTCCTAGTGACGATTTTGCATCAACAGGCAACAGGCATGAATCTGCAACTCCCAATATCTCTGCACACAGGCATACGATGCAATTTCTGTGGCATCTTTCCACCGACTAGTCGCGCAGCAGTGGTCGCACAGCGAAAAACAGGGCCTTTTTCTGAGTGCCTGCGAAGAACTTCCGCCTTCAAAACGGGCCCCGAAACGGCCTCAAATCAAAAAAATAAAGCCACACCGCGAAGGGCCTCTAATCTGAAACAGTGCACTCCTGCACTTCTGGCTGTGCTACCTGCAGAGATTTGCTCCCAAACTCGAAATAGGAAAGCAACACTGGTCCTCTTACCAGGACACCACAAACTTGGCTTGCTTTCTTGAGCTCCTTACCACAAACAAGGCTCTGATACCATGTAAAGAATAAGGGAGAGAGATAGGAGACTCAAGTTCAGCTTTCTTCACAACACACAAAAGAGAGAGGACACAAGGTTGGAGGGTGAAGCCTTTCTTCACTTTTGCACACAACAACAATTCAATAGAAGAGGGAAATACCCTATATGTCAAACCCTAGAATACGTGGTTCATATGTGAACCCAAACCAAAAACATATGTGGTAGTCTAACTACACCACGAGTACAACTAACATAGGCGGTGACATAAATGATAGTCATCCAGGAGATATATCGGGGGTAGAGCTTGATATCTCAACACGGATATGCTTTGCATTGTCGATCAAGCATAAAACACCGTTTTGACCTTAGTGTCATGCACAACCATAAAAAAACACGGTCCTAGGTGTGTGAATCAAACAAGTACTTATCGGATGGGGGCTCCAGTTTGCATGCAAGTCCATTTCAACTAGGTTGAGATGCGTGCAAGGTATTGTCACCAACGGATATTTCTGACCAAGTACTTATCGGATGGGTTTGCCTCTTTGAGAACATTTCAATACCACCTAGGTTGAGGCATAGGAAAAGTGTTGTGCCCATCGGATATCCTTTGCATGGTCGATCGAGCATTAAATACTATTTTTACTCGTGTCATGCACATCCGAAAAAAACATGTTGCTAGGAATGTTATCTGATCAAGCACTTATGGGATGGGTGTGCCAGTTTGCATGTAAGTCAATTCCACCTAGTTGAAGGTATGTGAAAAGTATTGTGCCCATCGGATATGCTTTGCATTGTCGATCAAGCATAAAACACCCTTTTTGCCTTAGTGTCATGCACAACCATAAAAAAACACGGTCCTAGGTGTGTTATTCAAACAAGTACTTATCGGATGGGGGCTCCACTTTGCACGCAAGTCCATTTCAACTAGTTGAGATGCATGCAAAGTATTGTCACCATCCGATATGCTTTGCATGGTCGATCACGCATTATACAACGTTTTTCCTGTAGTGATATGGACATCCGCAAAAAAACACGCCCTTAGGTATGTTATCTGACCAAGTACTTATCAGATGGGTATGCCTCTTTGAGAACATTTCAATACCACCTAGATTAAGGCATAGGAAAATTATTGTGCCCATCGGATATGCTTTGCATGGTCGATCGAGC
This sequence comes from Dipteris shenzhenensis, assembly GCF_047967505.1. Taxonomy (NCBI): domain Eukaryota; kingdom Viridiplantae; phylum Streptophyta; class Polypodiopsida; order Gleicheniales; family Dipteridaceae; genus Dipteris; species Dipteris shenzhenensis. The sequence goes on from NC_141610.1 coordinate 45,467,575, forward strand.
ATTAAATACCATTTTGGCCTTAGTGTCATGCACATCCGTAAAAAAACACACCACTAGGTGTGTTATCCGATTAAGTACTTATGAGATGGGAATACCACTTTGCATGTAATTCAATTCCACCTAGTTGAAGGTGTGTGCAAAGTATTGTGCCCATTGTATATGCTTTGCATTGTGGATCAAGCATAAAACACCGTTTTTGCCTTAGTGTAATGCACAACCATAAAAAAACACGGTCCTAGGTGTGTTATTCAAACAAGTACTTATCAGATGGGGGCTCCACTTTGCATGCAAGTATCTTTCAACTAGGTTGAGGTGCGTGCAAAGTATTGTGACCATCCGATATGCTTTGCATGGCCGATCATGCATTATACATCATTTTTCCCCTAGTGATATGCACATCCACAAAAAAACACGCCCTTAGGTGTGTTATCTCACTAAGTACGGATGGGTGTGCCTCTTTGAGAAAATTTCAATACCACCTAGGTTTAGGCGTAGGAAAAGTGGTGCCCATCAGATATCCTTTGCATGGTCGATCGAGCATTAAATACCATTTGTGACTTCGTGTCATGCACATCCGTAAAAAAACACGCTGCTAGGTATGTTATCCGATCAAGCACTTATGGGATGGGCGTGCCAATTTGCATGTAAGTCAATTCCACCTAGTTGAAGGTGTGTGCAAAGTATTGTGCCCATCAGATATGCTTTGCATTGTTGATCAAGCATAAAACACCGTTTTGACCTTAGTGTCATGCACAACCATAAAAAAACACGGTCCTAGGTGTGTTAATCAAACAAGTACTTATCGGATGGGGGCTCTAGTTTGCACGCAAGTTCGTTTCAACTAGGTTGAGATGCGTGCAAATTATTGTCACCAACGGATATGCTCTGCATGGTCGATTACGCATTATACAACGTTTTACCGGTAGTGATATGCACATCGACAAAAAAACACGCCCTTAGGCATGTTATCTGACCAAGTACTTATCGGATGGGTGTGCCTCTTTGAGAACATTTCAATACCACCTAGCTTAAGGCATAGGAAAAGTATTGTGCCCATCGGATATGCTTTGCATGGTTGATCGAGCATTAAATACCATTTTTGCCTTAGTGTCATGCACATTCGTAAAAAAACACGCTGCTAGGTGTGTTATCCGATCAAGTACTTGTGCGATGGGAATACAACTTTGCATGTAAGTCAATTCCACCTAGTTGAAGGTGTGTGCAAATTATTGTGCCCATCGGATATGCTTTGCATTGTCGATCACGCATAAAACACCGTTTTTGCCTTAGTATCATGCACAATCATATAAAAACACGGTCCTAGGTGTGTTATTCAAACAAGTACTTATTGGATGGGGGCTCCACTTTGCACACAATTTTGTTTCATCTAAGTTGAGGTGCGTGCAAAGTATTTTCACCATCGGATATGCTTTGCATGGTCGATCATGCATTATATACCATTTTTCCCCTAGTGATATGCACATCCAAAAAAAAACACGCCCTTAGGTGTGTTATCTGACCAAGTACTTATCGGATGGGTGTGCCTCTTTGAGAACATTTCAATACCACCTAGGTTGAGGTGTAGGAAAAGTGGTGCCCATCGGATTTCGTTTGCATGGTCGATCGAGCATTAAATTCTATTTTTGCTCGTGTCATGCACATCCGTAAAAAAACACGCTGCTAGGTATGTTATCCGATCAAGCACTTATGGGATGGGCGTGCCACTTTGCATGTAAGTCAATTCCACCTAGTTGAAGGTGTGTGCAAAGTATTGTGCCCATTGGATATGCTTTGCATTGTCGATCAAGCATAAAACACTATTTTTGCCTTAGTGACAAGCACATTTGTAAAAAAACACAGTCCTAGGTGTATTATCGGATCAAGTACTTATCTAACCGACATGCCACTTACTCAATAACACCTAGGTTGAGGTGGGTGCAAAGTATTGTGCCCATCGGATGTACTTTGCATGGTATATCACGTATTAAACTCCGTTTGTGCCTCAATGTCATGCACAACCATATAAAAACACGCTTTTAGGTGTGTTATCCGGCCAACTGCTTATCAAATGGGTGTACCACTTTGCATGCAATGCAATACCACAATTGTTGAGACTCATGCAAAGTATTGTGCCCATCGGATATGCTTTACATTGTCGAACAAGCATTAAACACTGTTTTGGCCTTAGTGTCATGCACAACCGTCAAAAAACGCGGTCCTAGATGTGTTATTCAACTAAGTACTTATGGGATGGGCATGCCACTTTGCATGTAAGTCAATAATATCTAGGTTGAGATGTGTGCAAAGTATTTTGACGATCGGATATGCGTTGCATTGTCGATTAAGCATAAAACAACGTTTTTGCCTTAGTGTCATGGACAACAACCAATAAAAAACATGGTCCTAGGTGTGATATTCTAAAAAGTACTTGTCAGATGGAGGAGCCACTTTGCAAGAAAGTTGATTTCAACTAGGTTGATGTGCGTGCACAGTATTGTGTCTATCAGTTATGCTTTGCATGGGGGATCACACATTATACACCGTTTCTCCCCTAGTGTTATGCACATTCGTCAAAGAACACACTCTTAGGTGTATTATCATACCAAGTACTTATTGAATGGGCGTTCCACTTTGCATGGAACACCATACCACTGCTTTTAAGGCACGTGCAAAGTATTGTGCCCATCAGATATGATTTACATGGTAGATTGAGTATTAAATGCCGTTTTTGCCTTGGTGTCATGTAGAACCGTCAAAAAACATGATCCTAGGTGTATTTTTCAAACAAGTACTTATCGGATGGGGATGCCACTTTGCACACAAGTCAATACTGCCTAGGTTGACGAACGTGCAAAGTCTTGTGTCCATTGGATATGCTTTGCATAGTCGATCGCACATTATACACCATTTTGTTCTTAGTGCTATGTACAATCTCGGGGGGGTCACTATGTATAAACCCTCTATATCACGTGCATTCAAGGCCTATATTTAAAATCCCTTATCTGTAAAACATTTCATTAATAAAATGTAACCCTTTTCTATACAAATCTGTAAATTTTTTCCAAAACTATTTTAAATAGTCCCTTATGTATATTTATTTTTGTAAATTTTAGAAATAAAAAAAATCCTTCTGTTGAACTCACGTGATAGGGTTACATATGATGAGTGACCCCCCGAGTGTACAATCGTCATAAAATACGTTTGTAGGTGTGTTATTCAAACAAGTACTTAGGGGATGGGTGCACCACTTTGTATGCAAGTCAATACGACCTAGGTTGAGGCGTGTACAAAGTTTTGTGCCCATCGGAGAAATGTAGATGTGATAATATTAGAAAATTCTCGGTATGTGTATATGTGTGTGTGTGTGTGGCAAACAATTTTGATACAACAAAGTAAACACCTGGTGCACAAATTTTGCACTTCATACCTTGAGTATTGTGTCAAAATAAAATCTGAAATAAGCTTGTTGATGAGGATAAATACGCCCTTGAATAAAAGCAGTGTTGTTGTATGACCACAATAGGATCGCTTTGACACCTGTGATTTTGCCCACATGTAAGTTTGCAAATAGTATAAAAAATCATATAATAATATATTAATAGTTTGCAAATGTGTATAGCAAGTGAGTAATGGGAAGTGGAAGTGGGAGTGAGGAGGGAGGAGTGGAATGGGAGAGGGGAAGTAATAGGGGTGTATGATAATAAGTATAAAAAGTAGTATAATAATATATTAATAGTTTTCAAATGGCAAGTGAGTAATGGGAAGTGGAACTGAGAGTGGGGATGGAAGAATGGAATGGGAGAGGGGGAGGTAATAGGGGAGTAGGATAATAAGGGAGTGAAATGAGTGAGGGGAGTTAATAGGGGATGAAAAAGAGGAGGGTGAGATAGGGAAATATGGGATTTTGGGAAATGGGAGGAGTATGGGACGTGGTGGAAATGTGGGATGGGAGTGGTGGCAATGCCTCCCTCCCTCCTGCCTCTCTCCCCTCCCTCCTCCCTCCCCTCCCTCCCCTTGGCAGCCTCCATGGCCACCAGGATCCCCCCCTCCCTCCCCTCCCTCCTCCCTCCCCTCCCTCCCCTCCCTCCCTCCCGCCTCCCTCCCCTCCCTCCCCCTGGTGGCGGTCGCCAAGATCCTCCCCCGCTCCTCCCTGCCTCTTCCTCCCTCCTCCTACCTCCCTCCCTCTCTCCCCCTACCTCCGCTCCTCCCTCCCACTCTCCCTCCCTCCCTCCCCTCTTCCATGACTCCTCCCTCCCTCCTTTCCTCCCACTCATCCCCCTCCACTTCCCTCTTCCTCCTGGAGGCCGTGGCCTCCAAGGCTTCTCTCCTTCTCTCTAAACTTTCTCTCTCTAGTTCCTCTCTCTCTTTCTTTCTTTCTCTCTCTTCAAATTTTAAAAAAAAAATCTAGATAAAGAATTAATCAAAAAAAATCACAAGTACCTGGAAAAAGTTTGTAAGTTTGCTCTTTCTTGCTTTCTTGCTCTTCGTTCCTTGCTTTCTTGCTCATCCTTGCTTTCTTGCTTTCTTGCTTCAATGAATGAAATGAGGGGAGAATGAATGAAGAAGGAAGACTATATATAAGAAAAATTAGGTTTTCCTCCTCCTCTCCTATTGACTTTCCATTCCTCCCCTCTCTCCTATTGGCTTTTCATTTCTCCCCTCTCCCATTGGCTCCCATTACTCCCCCTCTCCCATTGGACCCCCATCCCTCATCCTAATCTTCCATTGGCCCTCCCCCCATCCATTTCTTCTTCCTCCGGCATAATACATAGGTCGAAACTATTATTTATGCTTGTTTTGCATCAAGACTGCTCCAACTGCCACATCAAAAGCATCTACAAACACATGAAAGGGCAATTCCCAATCTAGAGGCTATAGGATAGGAGCTACTAGCAACATCTTCTTTAAAACATCAAATTCTTGCTGCTACTCCAATCCCCATACATATTTTACTCCCTCTCTTATCAATTTAGTGAGTGGCATACACACATGTGAGAGATTCTCAAAAATCTGCTATTCCATTTGATCTGGCTAATAAACCAAGATAATGTTTTTACATTCGTGGGAAACAAACCTTTCTACATGATAGATACCTTTCTTAGATCAATAGCCATTTCATCTTCAGATATAATGTGCCCCAATAGCACACCTCTTTCCACAACAAAAGCATAGTTGCTTGGATTCAAGCTCAATCGAGCCATCCAACATTTCTCAAAACATAAACTGAGATGATCTAAATGGTTTGATCTTTCACCAAAGACTGTGAAGTCATCCAAGAATACTCTCAGGAAGGAGGTAAGGTAATCTGCAAACACCTCTTGAATCCATTTCTAAAAACTTGATGGAGCATTCTTCAAATCAAAAGTCATTACATTGATTGCAAATACTCCCCATTAAATGATAGATGCAGTTTTTTCTTTGTCCTCCGAAGCCATCCTGTATTTGATCGTAACCACCACTAGATCCATCCAAAAAGCTATAAAACTCATGGCCTGCCATAGCATCCAACAGGGTATCACAAAAAGCTAAATGGAATGGATCAGTAATAGTTGATGCATTCAGCTTCCTATAATCCACACATATTCTTAGCTTACCATTCTTTTTTGGACTACAACAATAGGTGACAACCAATGACTCTATCCAAAGGATATATGGACCCAACTTTTAGAAGCTTGTCCGACTCCTCTTTAGCTTGCTTAGCATAACTAGGATTCATTCTATATCTTTGCTGAACAATTGGAACTGCATCTTTTTTAAGATTTATCTCATGTTGGAAAAAAGAAGGATCAACTCCCTTCATATCTGTATAATGCCATGCAAAAATGTCCTTGAACTCCAGCAATAGCTTCCTTAGTTTCCCTTTCAAAGGTTCCTTCAGTTCAGTGCTGACGCAAACCATCTTTGGATCTTCTTTGTCACCAAGATTCATGTCTTCAAGCTCATCTTCTTTCACCCTAGCACTCTTGCTCATATGTTCTTCAAAGGCATTTGCTGCTTGGATTACTGCTTGAATATGAGCTTTCATACCTCCCTCCAATATTTCTTCATTAGCATCAAAGTCATTTGACTTCTTTTGAGCCACATCCACTTTTTGGTTAGAATTGTCTGGCTTGTTGGGCTACATAGTCAGAAATGTGTTAGAATCACTCTTCTTATCATTTGTGTACTTCTATAGAATGCCTACCACATCTACTTTAAACAATGGTACTAATGAAGGATTTCTTCTTAATAAATAATCCTCTTCATTCTCTTCCAACTTGGCCACCATATTAACGCCCTCTGCTCTATGGGTTGCATATGTCTAGGAAGAGTTCTCTTCGACATAAAGACAAGGTTTGCCTGGTAGCATAGAGTAAGAACTTTCTTTTTCCTCCATTCTCAATCCCACCCACAAAACTTATTGTAAATGGCAGTCCCCATATATCAATTTGCTGACCTCACTATACCCAATGGTTGGATTCTCTTCTGATCAGCCATTCTGACCTAAAAAGGTGCTAGAACAAATTCATTCTCACAAAAGCACTTATACAACTCTTCTAAAAGTATGTTAACACTAGATCCCCCATCAATAAGTACTTCAGGAATTATTTGTCTTTTGTACTCCTCATCTATTGTAGGCACATTATAATCAACATCCTCCACCACATAGGTATAGGTTTCCACATCTTCTTCATCTTCCATTCTTACTCCCACTTCAGCTATAGAGGGTTGCTCCTTACGAAAATTCTGGCACAACTGTTCTTTAAAAGCAAGTACCAGGTTAAGCAATGGGTCAAGTATTATCTGGATCTTTGAATGCAACAATTCTCTGAAAAACTCATCTTGTCCTCCTTTTCAGATTCTTGTGCTTCATCTTTGATCAATAAACTCTGCTCCCTTTTAGGTGCATCATTTTCTTCTTCCTTACTTTTAGATTACTATTTACTACTTTCAACTGTTTTCAGGTTCTTGTCCGATACAGTCTGGTTGTTTGTTGAAATCTCCTTCTTTGTTATGTCACTCTGAGCAAAATCTTCCTAAGATTGTACTTGTTGTTGTTTTGTTTGTTTGATCTCTACTATTTTAGCATGACTCTTAGCAATATCATTATTCTCCTTCATCCGACCTGCGCATCTGGTTGCTATCTGGCTATACTTTGGCTATTCTCCATTGATAGCCAGAAGTGAGCCAGGTCATTATTTCCTTTACTCAACTCCTCCTTTTGATCTTTCTTCACTTCATTTTTTGTGTATATCACCTTTGAGGCTACATCCCTAACTTCTTGCTCTTCCTCCCAATCTACCAATTGTTTAGGATCAAAATCCAATGGCTTTTTTGTTTGAACTTCAGTCTTAGCTCCCGCTTGTGATCACTAAAGCATCAGTATTCATCTGAACAATGGACACCTCATCGGTATTCATCGGTATATTCAGCTGAACTATGGACACCTCACCTTCCTTCCGACACTCTAAACAATCACACCCAACTTCAGGATATTGAATATCATGTTTGCTATGAATCTTTGTAACTGTCCTTATAATCTCATCTTGGAAGATATCTTTGGATTCCTCCACAATTGTCTCAAGAATGACAACATTTACACCTACTAGTGGTTGTGGTGGAGGGTTTGCAATAAGTGTGGGAGTGAAACTCACAATGGGAATGCCACTTTAATTTTTGTGTTTATACCATAGTTCACACTGAGGGCCTTGGCAATGTCCATCCTTAAGCCCACAATAAGTGCATGCTTGACTATTTTGTCTTTGTCAAGTGTTTTAGTTCCGGTTCTATTGTCTTCTAGGTGTTGCATTGTTATATCTTGGGTTAGCTTGTGCTCCCACTTGATTAACAACCAGTGCTTGGGTAGCTTGCTCTACTGGATCCATATGAGAAGGCAACCTCTCCTTGTAGTTTGCATTATACCAACACTTTTCTTTATCATGATTATCTTTTCCACAGTATTCACATGGTACCCTCTCTTTCTTTGATTCTACTCCCATATTCTTCAATTGTTCCTTGATTATCTTCTCAAGCTTAGAGTCTCCTTTAGGATTGCTTTCTTCTTTTTTCTTGGTTTTAGTATTAGACTTTGCTTTAGACTTCTTGTCTTTTCCTTTTTTCTTCCTCTTTTTTCCTTCTCCTTTCTCATCCAAATCTTCGTCGGAACTATCATCTTTTGAAGTATCACTCTCCTCAACCTCCGAGTTGGAATCCTCCTCTTCATCTGATTCAAAGTCAAAGTCATTATGCTTTTTCTTCTTTGCCTTCTTTTCTTTGTTCTTGAAACACCAGATCTTCTTGCTATCCTGTGGCCAACTTGAACTAGATTACTAAAATCATTTGCTCCAGCAAGTTGGTCATTGCCTACTACTACGGTCCACAACTCTTTGTTGAGCCTTTTGCAAAAATAGTCTCCCAACTATTCTTCAAAAGGCCTTTGCAGTGCTGCAAGCCTTCGATACAGGTTTCTAAATTTTTGTGCAGAATCCTCCACTAATGTCTTTCTGCTTCATATTGCGAAGCCTTTTAAGCATTGCCTCTGGTGTCTTTTCCTTTGGAAATCTTCCCAAGAAAGATCCCTTCAACTCATCATATGTAGCAAAGTGTGGTAGCCCATACTCCATGAACCAACTCATTGCTCTCCCTTCCATTTTGGCTGCAACTTGCTCCTTCTTTACTACATCTACTGATCCGTGGAAACTGTTCGTCGTCATGAGGCCATTGTGGCTTAGCAAGTGATGGCCACCACGAGGCCATTGATGAGCCACCACTTCAGGAGCGGCATAGCTCTATTGACTGGCAGTACCAAGATGACCAAAGGAAGCAGGCAATCATCGATGAATTGAAAAGACAGTATCCTAACCCCCCAAATTGGGAGTTCAATTCGGATTACATAAAAGAGCACATGGGGGTCCTCTTGAGGCATCGTAGGTCAACCTTGCATACTTCCATCGCAAAGGGGAAGGCTAAACCTAGCTGGGCAGACAAAGCTGACTAGAAGTTTTTCAAGAAGCAGTTAAGGGACCATCTCGAACTGTTCAAGGATTGGAGGAGGGCTGCAAGGAGATGGCTAGACTCCGTAGAGGTACTTCGCACTTTAGTGCAGGTGGATGGTTAGCGTTCGAGGCAACCATGGGTAAGTCTTCTTCTTCTCATTTAATGTATTGTTCTATTTGTTTTACTACATATTGCATGCACTTTATCTAACTCTCGTAAATTGGGCCCACACAGCAAGCTGCGATGGGTCGCCTTCGAATAGACATAGAGACGAGACGCGGGTTCCACATAGGAACAAAGCCATGGCTTATTGAGCAAGAGGCACTGGGAGTGACGGTCGATTGGGATGAGGTGGCTGCTCACAGGGTATAAGTCTACTCCTACTTGTAATCTCACTTTTTAAAATGTTTTATTCTTTAAGTTTCAATCTAATTTCCAATTAATTTGGTTTCACTCTTAGAATCAAAGCTCAAACGTCCCATAAGCGGAGGTGAGCAGTGATGACGAGGGATTAGGCTTACATAGCTTCGACGAGGGCCAGGGATTAGGTGCAACTCATGAGGGACAGGGATCAGGCGTAGCTCACAAGGGATAGGGATCAGGCCAACGCAATGAGAATGAGGATGAGGATGAGGATGATGATTCGGATGAGCAGCAATCATAGTAGTAGTTTTCATATACTTCACCCTATATATGCTTCTGTATGTCAGCTCATTTGAGCGATTTTGTATCACCCTTTTCGAAAGGGTAAGTTTGTAACGAACAATGTTGTATATATTCGACATGTGTATGCTTCTATCGCTCGACTCGTTTGAGCGATTTTGTATCGCCCTTTTCACAAGGGAAATTTTGTAACAAAAAACATTCTTTTGTAATTACTATAAAAAAAGGATTAATGGGGCAAAAAAGGGCTTATTGCTATGGCACTGTTTAGCCCCACTAATGTTTTTCTTTAGCTTCTATTAATCGTCGCTATATAGCAACATTTATCAGTGTCGCTATATAGCGACACTTATATAGCGACCATTCTTTTTTGACGCTAATAGCGACGTAAATATTGACCTTTGCGCCTGTCAAAAAAAAACTTTTTAGTGTAAAAAAGATCGATATTTCCGTCAAAAAAGGGCTTGTGCCTTGTAGTGTATTAAGAAAGATAGGAAACTATGCAAAGATGCCAGAAGAAGGACTATTAGGGATTTCGAAAGTATTAATTACCTTTAAAAACCCCTCACGATAGATGAACGCAAACAAGCAGTTGATGTGATTACTGAGGGTAAGACGCTTGGGGAAGACGGCCTTCTTGCCAAATTTTATAAGGCCTTCTGGGATTCTATAGGCCCTCGGCTTCTCTAGGTTTTGAATGAAAGTCTTGTTTCTTCCTCCTTACCTGCTCACATAAATGGGGGAGTCTTCAAAATTTTCCCCAAGGACGGTCCCAGAGATGAACTTATGTACTACAGACCCCTCACCATGCTGAACTATAGCTACAAGATCTTTGCTAAGACCCTCTCCCTACGCATTCAAAACAAAATGGACTCCTCACTACAAGACATAGGTCCTTTTTCGATGAAAATACCGACCTTTTTTACACTAAAAAGTTTTTTTTTGACGAGTGAAAAGGTTGTTATTTACGTTGCAATAAGCATCGGAAAAGAACGATCGCTATATAAGCATTGCTATATAGTGACACTAATAAACATCATTATATAGCAATGCTGATAAACGTCGCTATATAGCAACATTGGTAAACATCGCTATATAGCAACGATTAATAGAAGCTTAAAAAAAAACATTAGTGGGGCTAAACAGGGCCACAGCAAGCCCTATTTTGCCCTACTAATGTTTTTTTATGTAGTAATTACAAAAGAATGTTTTTTATTACAAAATTTTCCAATAAAGGTCGCTATATAGCGATGCTCTTTAAAAATCGCTATATAGTGACATTTGCCTAAAGTCACTATATAGCGACCCTTTACAAATCTCGCTTTGATTACCATGATAATTAGCACCCCGCACGCACTAATCGTCGGTCCTTAGGCATCAGAATAGGACCCGTGTGTAGTAGTGCCTGGATCCTCATAGAACAAAAGGGGTTCATTAAAGGTAGACATCTTCTTGAAGCAATTATCAAATTTGGGAAGGGTGTGAGTGTGCTAAATGTTAAAAGCAAGACACATGCTTTCTTAAAGTTGACTTTGATAAGGCCTGTGACTGCTTGGATTGGGATTTCCTTATACATACCCTCTAGGACATGGGCCTTCCTCCAATCTTTGTGTCTTATGAGACTGCTCCTCACCTATGCTTCAACCAAAGTGTGTCAATGGAGAGCTCGGGTGGGTCACTCATCATATGTAACCCTATCACATGAGTTCAACAAAGGGATATTTTTTATTTCTAAAATTTACAAAAATAAATATACATAAGGGACTATTAAAAATAGTTTTGGAAAAACTTTACAGATTTGGATAGAAAAGGGGTACATCTTATTAATGCAAAAACTACAGATAAGGGATTTTAATAAATAGACGTTGAACGCACGTGATATAGAGGGCTTATACATAGTGACCCCCCCGAGATGGAGAGATGAGCCACTCCTTCCCTCCCAAAAGATTCATTAGACAAGGTTGCCCTATTGTTCCCCTTCTATTTGCTATTGTTGCAGACTCATTGGGCTGGCTTCTTCAAAATGAAACTGAAAATGGTTCTATTAAAGATATTGAGCTCTCATCAAGAAAGCAACTTATCTGCCAGCAATTTGCAGATGACACTAGCTTCTCACCTAAGAACACAAGACTGGACATCCAGAACGTTTTGAAGTGCCTTGATGTGTTTTGTGAAGCCTTGGGCTCTCTCATCAACCACTCAAAAACAGGGTATGCTACTTTAAATGGGAGTGAGCAAGAAGCTTTGAAGGAGCTTGGATGCTTCAAGGTTCTCCATCGCTTTGTCTTTCGCTTGCTTAGGATCCCTATGGGTTTCCAAATATCAATGAAGCAAAGATGGGAATGGTTCTTATGCAAATTCAAGAAGAAGCTTGAAGATGAAGAGGGTTTCAAGCAAATTTGGTGGGAAGAAGATTAGTTCTTAATCATTGCTTTTATCCTATAGCTATTTTCTATCTTTCCTCATGGCTTTCTTCAAAGGCTTGCCTTGAGAGGTTCATCAAGCTCTATAGATTCCTTTCTTTGGGGGGGTCCTACTAGGTTGTCCAAATATGGTGGTCTTTCTGCATCAAACCAAAAGGGGAGGGAGGTTTGGGGATAGTAAACATAGAGCAAGCTACTCATAAGCTTGCTGCCTCCTAGATTGTAAAGGCTATTTTGCACCCTTTGGATGATTGGTCTCTGTTGTTACTTAGGAACGCTACTCATGTATAGCCTATCAGAGCTCCTAAGTGGAAAAACTTTCCTCTTCTTTCTACTGCTCCTCAAAACCCTGCACCACAAAAGGATGCCCCTTTGGAGATCGTTGTGGTCTGCTTTTGAGAAAATAAAAAAGATTCATTGTGTTTACAGGAAAGGGTGCTTTTATGGCTCTTGATTGAATTTGGGTCTCAATGATCTTCAAGGACAAGCCGATGACTGATGAAGATTTAGTTAAAGCCAGCTTGTTATTCACAAAAGCCCTTCAACGCTGGGGTCAACTATGGGATAGATGAAACCTCACATGGAAGTGCTGGTAGGAAATTTGGAGAGAGTTCTCTCTCACCAACAATTAGTAGCACTTATTCGTGAGCAAAATCGCACTCTAGTAGGGTGATACATAATGGAAGGGAGCTCTCAATTGGTTTATAGGAAAGAATCCAGTTGGGTAGGCTGTTCCCACTTTTTTCCCATACCTACGCCAACCTCCTATATTGCTAAAGTATATAAGGAACTAAACAAAAGGTGGAAGTTTGGTGACATTGCTTCCACTTGAAAGAATTATTTTGAAGTCATCTGGGACAAAGGCACTCTAGAGAAAATCTCAACTCTGCTCTGGATGATTCTCCACATGGCCGTTTAAACAAATAGAATAAGTCTAAAAACTGGGAAGGGTGATGGATGCTGCAAACGATGCCTAGGAGTACGGGAGGACGTTTGTCACCTTTTCGTTGCTCGTCCTCATGCAAGGAAAGTTTGGAAGCTGGTACACAAGGCTACAGGGAAACCGTTAAATTGGAAGGCTATTCTAATAGGGGAACGTGCCAAAGCCAAGAAGGACGTGTGGCACCCTATAAGGGCACAGGCTGTGTGGCTCATATGGATAGCTAGAAACGGTTTTCAGTTTCACATGATTATTTGTACTGATAATTTGTTTGCTGATTGGTGGGACAAGAACATACGTGCTTGCACAAATCCATTGAGCTCTATAACGAGTCCCACACCCATCTGAATATGGAAATTGAGCTTCATGCATGTAGCTGTGTCGAAGACTCCCACACAATTATTGTCATGCTTCCGATTGAAGATGAAAGTCATGTTTTTGCAAAGAAAATCCCTCTCAATAGCCCAGCACCCTCAGGTCCCTCTCCTCATGACATTGGTACCTCACCTTTAACTCGAGTTGCTGTTGGTACCCCTCCCTCGACTTTTTTTGTTGGCTCCCCTTCGCCCTGTGATGTTGTTGTTAGTACCCCTCCCTCGACTTCTGTTGCCATTGGTCCCCATCTGCCCTCTGGGGCAACTATTGGTACCCCTCCCTCGACTCCTTCTATTGGTTCCCCCACTATTTTTGAACCGTTCTTCCAAGTGTACCCTCCAAGAAAGAGAATGGCACGGGCCTGGTCAGATTGAGCATGAGCATTCAGATATAGGTATTGTACCTAGCCCAAGCTGCATGGATCCTACAAAATGCACGTCTTCAAAGAGTCCAGGCATTGTAAAAGCTCAGTAAACCTGATGGTGAAGGATGAAGAGGCTTGAGCACCTGTTGTTTTGTGAATTCTGCAAGTCACCTTAGCTGTGGCTATGAATCTCTTTTGGATTCAAGTGAATGTAACCTAAATATGTAAATAATATATAAACTTCCTTTCTGCACCAATAAAAACAAAATTTACTTACAATTACAAAAGATTAGAAAATGTTGTGAATAGCATTTTCTGTGCCAATAAAAACAAAATTTACTTACAATTACAAAAGATTAGAGAATGTTGTGAATAGCATTCTAGTGTCTTCATTAGAAGATAAATTCATATGTGTATAGAGGATGAAAATGTGCACCTCTATATATGTATGTATTTGCAACACATACTTGTGGTGCATTATAATGTGGCATCAATGTCGATCCTTTGTCATAAGTTTTTTGCACCACATAATGTGTGATACATGAGTTTCATGTGTATCACTACAAAAGAAGCCAGTAAGGTGCATTTGGTGTGTGTGATTTCATCCCGCATGACAAAGGTAGCATTACCACAATTGCATGCAATTTAGCTAAAAGAAGAACCAGTAGAGTGACAACTTGAGCACAAGGCATTACTTTCGAGATTCGAATGGATATAGAGAGTTATTTCTTCTTCCCGTTTCCAGGAAGGGAAGATCAATTGGGATTCTACAAAAGTTTATTCATGAAGCAAGGCATGCACACAAAATTTATTTTACTACTGGGAGTAGAATGCAAACTTCCTCCCCCAATAATACTAAAATGAACTGCTCTATCCAAGTTTCCTTGTTGAGTGCCATGCAAACCCTATAGTATAGAGACTATGCTTTAATCGTAACCGATCCAAATCAGGAGAGGGCTCCTCACACTGTAAGTGTCACTCTCCCATATGAGCGATGCTGATAGCATGGAATTATAGATGGTATCTCCATTTTTAATTCCTGGTGCCCTCATCTTTACCTGGAACGATTGCTTCTCGTACATCTTGCTGAATGACAATACATTCGGTGATATTTCCACTTCCATGCCTTCCGGCAACACTAGCTTTGCAACATATGTTGAATTTCCCTCGCTCCCTACATTCGTTAGTGTCCTGTTTGTTACATACCAATCTTCTTTCATAAATACCGGTATGCCTGCTGAGATCGTTGGATAGTTTAGATTAACAGGATTTGTAGTGTCGGCAGGGCACCCCAGATTGCTGTTGCCTGTGATTGACAATACTTGGGTGGCGTTGTAGCCATGGCTGCATATAAATAGCACGTAGTCCTCGTACGTGATGTCATATATCAATCCCGGATTTATTGCTTTCGTGGGGTTGATTCCTCCAGCACCATAAGCCATTTCCAGGTCTGAGTTGAGGGGATTAGTCGGGTCGAATGGTATTGCTGCTCACCACGAGTCTTTTGTTGATCAAACTGATTGGATCACACAGCCAGCTAAAAAGAGCAGGGAGCAACTAACGAGTTATACCTGTGGTCATGAGCGCAGACTTGATGGCTGCAGGGCTCCAGTCCGGATGGAAAGATTTCACGTATGCGGAAGCTCCAGCGACATGTGGAGTAGCCATGGACGTCCCAGAGATTATATTGAAAGGTGCAAACCGCGTATCGTACGTATTATCTGATGTCAAGGAAGCATTCATTGACCAAGCTGCAAGGATGTCCACTCCTGGCGCGGCGATGTCAGGCTGTTTACAATTTCAATTAGGTGAGGAGAGCAAGAATGCAATGACGAGATTCTTTGATTGTGTTGGAAGGCGAACCTTTAGGATGTCGCTTGAGTAAATATTTGGACCACGGGATGAGAAGTAAGCCATAACGGGGGCGGGTAATTGGCCGAGGGCAGTTTGACAAGGCAAAATTCTAGCGACGGGTGAGCTGAATACGTGAAGAAACAAAGAAATCGTGAGAATGTTAGAGATGTGCCGGAACGATTTGGTATGCATGATGGTAGCTAAGATGTCCAATTACCTGGTGCTGTTGACGTATGTTTTGATTTTTTCTGCATCGGAAGGCCCGATAGTACCTGTAGGAAGGAGAAAGGCAAAAGCCACCACGTCCAATCCTGCCCCTGCAAAAATTAAACCTGTTCCTCCTGCTTGCTTCACGTTCAAGTCCACATATCCGCCGGCGCCTCCTACTTCGCAATACACGATCTTCCCGTTCACCTTCTTTTCATCCAATACCCCATAATCGCAATAACTATTCCCCCACACATAATTCCCATCAAGTTATTCATCTGTCAAACTCAATCCACAACTAATATACATGCATTGTTCCAAAACATCAAAGCACTGCTATGTAGATAAGCATTGCCCCAACTGTGTTTACCTCAGATCGGAGGTTGAGTTGGCGAAATCAGCCTGCGCTCCCGTTATCAATGGATACCATGTATCGTTCATCTCGAACGTATTAATCGCTAAACCCTACAAAAGTGTATTTCTTTAAACATCAGAGAAAGGCATGCACCTTTTGGAAGGCCGTTTGTGCAAGTTTCTCAGCTGCGCGCACAAAGCTGAGTCTATGTCTACCTGAATTGTGACATTGTTTCCCAACATAATGTTCGAATAGAACTTTCTGTCTATGGTGCTAGCAGCAACGGTGAAGATCCATGGTGCTGCATTCACAACAGGAGTATCTGTACCTCCATTGCCTGCGGCGGCTGATACTACGATGCCTCTCACCATTGCGTGAAAGGCACCGATGGCAAGACCATCTTTGTAGTAAAGGGTTGGGTAATCTTGACCCAGTGAGATCGAAATAATGTCTACACCATCGTAAATAGCATGATCCATTCCCTCAAGAATATCCGCATCAGTACATAAACCTCCTGACCAACAGACTTTGTACATGGCAACTCTTGCTCCAGGAACTCCTCCTGTTGCGGTGCCTTTGCCGAGGCCGTCAAGGTTGGCCCCTTCCACCGCTGATCCAGCAGCTGTAGAGGACGTGTGGGTGCCATGCCCATCGGAATCCCTGGCTGATAAAAAGTTTGAGGACGTATCCACTGGTCCGTAAGCTGCTACAAAACCTTTGTAAAAGTATTTCGCCCCTATAAGTTTCCTGCACAGAAAGTCACGACACCCTTGATATTTTGCAAAGCGATAGCTTTTGGCAACGGATAGTTAGCCTTCCTGTCGAGAGAAAGAACTCACTTGTTGCAATTCTGAGTGGTGAAGTTATCTCCGGTTTGACATTCACCTCTCCAACCCGATGGAATAGGCCCGCAGGATGAGTCGTTAAACATCTGGGATTCTGGCCATACTCCTGCAATGGCAAACTTTAACAATATTAGGATCCCGCTTTGAAAATATTCAAAGCGCTTAGTTATTGGAGTGTCGAAGCTATTTTGGCCTTGTGTCGTAGCAGAAGTCGAAATGCCGATCACTTCAATCCAGAAATTACCAGTGTCGAGGACCCCAACGATAATGTTGCTTTCAACCGTCGTATTTCTTGGGGCCGAAGATGTTAAACCCACAAAATCCCAGGACCTCGTAGTCAGCAATCGCCTTACTTGGCTGGGGAAGACAGACACCACTCCGGGCAATCCTGCGTGAACACTTGCAGGCAGTTTGCTCGTTAGACTAAGGGTTAATTTCTTAGTGCAATAATAGAAACCCAGGGACGCCATTGACCTTTACCTTCCAGAGCCTCGGCTTCTATAGGGGAGAGCTTGGCCGAGAAGCCATTGAAGCTCTTTGTGTAGCTGACCACGAGGGAGCTACGAGCTACGTCTTCTCTGTGGAACAGAAAATGCACAGAGTGCCCGCTAAATCAAGCCTTCACTTTGGATTTAAATCATACAGAGCGTATCAATTTAAGTGGAAGGCAATATTGAGGATCTCCTATGCCTGTTCAACGTCTTTCGAGGTCTCGTTTCTTTTTACAATGGGAGTGCTATGAGATTTCGTGATTAGCGCACTTTTAATAGTGGAAATCTTGAAGGTTCTACGGTACCTTGTCTTTACGGATGAAAGCATGTTGACATGGGTATTCACTATATCCTCATTCGCCAATCCTTCTGGGAGAGCTCCTAAATATACAATATAGAGCTGGACAGAACTTGCAATGTCAAACATGTGCGGTCTCAAAAGAAGGGGTTGCAAGGCTGAAAAACACATAGAATGCTTAATCTACTTACAAACCTTGCTCTCATTGCTAGCATCACGAGAAAATCTGGCGTCCGAAACCAAATTGAAGGCACTCAGCAAGGCAACAAAAAGAAAGAGATTGACCAGGCGGACAGATGAAGGAAGCATCATGTTGGCAACGTATGGGGTGCTCGTTGCTAAAGAGGTTACGCGCCCAGTCATGGGGGCAAGAGAAGTATGGCTATTATACTGCGGCCATCGGTTCCGTTCTTGGAAGTGCAATGGAATTAAGAGAAGCCATGCAGATGGAAGGAACCTTCTGTTCTTCTTTGCAGGCTAAGCTGGCTAGCGGAAAGAAGCTGTCTGACGAAATGCGGTACCTTCTCGCATCTTTTATGCATGCTGATCTCAGGGTATGCAGCAGCTCTCAAGTTTGGTTAATATATTATAGATTATCGAGATTATCATGATGCGATATTCATCCTATAAGCATTTGCAATGTATATTTCCATCGAAGCAGACAGGAATTCCGCGGTAGTTTTATTCATGGACGTCTTCTATCGATATTCGACAAGCGCGTTGGCAACCTCTGTTGTGGAACGAATTGATGATCAAGTGGTGAAATGTGGAATCATCTGCCACTGATAGACCGTCTTCCGTGCGGATTCGCCAAAGATAGTTTGGAGTTTAGTGCAATGGGTTGCTGTGCATGATCTGATATTCTACTTTCTGAAAGAACAAGAAAAAGATAAATCTCCATTTACAAGTTTGCCAATCATTAACAACCCAATAGCATTCAATGCTATAGTTAGTTGATGTGTTGAGGTCCATTATAACCGGTGATTAAATTCCCACGCGAACAACTAAAGTTTTAAAAATCCTCCCGATTTATGTGGGCATAAATTTGGCATCCAATTAATATACAATTGTCAGCTTCCTCCTCGTGGTCTCCCTAGATGTCATCATCTTTGGCATGGACCTTCTTTACCTCATCACCTCATCGTAGAATTCTTCCTTAATTTCATGTAACATGAAATCATTTCTAGGATCCCCTTAATTGCATGTAACATCAAATCATTTCTAGGATCCCCTGAATTGCATGTAACATGAATTCATAAATGAGTATTTTATGTACAAAAGTGGGCACCTTCTACTTCCTTAGAGCATGAATTGCAAACAAACAATCAAATAAAATGATGAGGGACTTTTGGCACCTTAAGGTTTTTTTCAAAGTATCATTTTAAAGCATCATTTTCATGCTTTCAAATCAAAGTGAGGCTTGAACTAGTCTCAAATTATCTAAATAGTTGACCCGAACTTTTCATGCAATGTGACAACCATATCTCTGCAACCCTTGTGAGTCTGATGTTTGAATTCTTGTTTTTACATCATCTCAATCCAACCTCTCCATGAAGAGTTATTGCATCTACAAAAAGTGACAAAATAGATCTCCGCTCTAATACCATGTGAAAAGAGAGAGAGAGAGAGAGAGAGAGAGAGAGAGAGAGAGAGACCATGAACAATTGCTCCCCAACATGAGTATTATTCATAGTGCATACATATATATAGTTAATATCTATGTTACCTTCCAACTAATTTTATAGTTATGTATGTGGAATTTGCATTTCTCTTTCAATTATAGGCTCAAGGCTACCTAATGTATTATAGCCTCATAGAAAAGTGGCAATTGCATTCTGCTTTCAATCAAAGCAAAATGTCAAGCATGTCATGGCAACTTCATGGTGCCAAATCACTATAAATTTGATGTTGAAGTTTTATTTGTTTGAATGAGGTCTAATATTAGTTATGGTGCAACTATGGCATATGACTGTTTATGCCCAAAATTGTAATAGGTCCATGATATCTATAGATCAATTAAGGACAACAATAATGTCAAATGATTTTCATCCTTAGAGTAACACTTTCTTCCCGCACCAGGATTTTTTTATGTCCTTAGGTATACCAATCTTTGTCTATGATTCTATAGCACTAATGTGCAACAAGGTTTCTTCAAACTAATAGATTGTATAACATAGATTGACTACAAACAAGAAAATAAGAAAAGGATTATCTTTGTAAGAGATTCAAAAACATTTTTGATACATCCAAAGGAACCCTTGTTATGCTATTGAATTAGTTTAATGAAATCCTGCATGGTATTTTGAAAGAATTTGGCGATGATGTCAACCAGGGTGAACGGCCAAGGATGAAGACATCGAGGGATGGTGAGGTAAAAGAAGCATTGGAAAGTAGGGAGACCATAGGGGAAAGGTCGGGGGAGACTCTTTGATATATTGTATTGACTACAAACAAGAAAATAAGAAAAGGATTATCTTTTTAAGAGATTCAAAAACATTTTCGATACATTCAAAGGAACTCTTGTTATACCATTGAATTAGTTTAATGAAATCCTCCATGGTATTTTGAAATAATTTGGCGATGATGTTAGCCACACTGAACGGCCAAGGATGAAGACATCGAGGGATGGTGAGGTAGTGGAAGCATTGGAAAGTAGGGAGACCATAGGGGAAAGGTTGGGGGAGACTCCTTTTAGGTCTATTGTATATTGGATGCAAAATTTGTCCCTACATAAATAGGGAGATTTTTTCAAAGAAGGGATTGTCTTTACTTGTTTGTGTGGGAATGTAGATGCCGACCTCAACACATCACCCAAATCCAAAGAGCTCTGTAAGTGATGCTAGATTTGCCCAACCAAATCCAAATTAAACAATGTCCGAGCAATGTCCATAAAGTGCACCTACAACAAAACCCCTAGCTTATAACGTCGGATCGGATCAATGCCATGGAGATTTAGCTCTTTGTAAGTTTGTTGTTCTGATCAATCAGACAGCTTACACTTAATTTACTTATGTTAGCGAGCATCCTGGTAATTAATTAAATGATCAGTTCTTGCTGAAATCCGGTTGCACTAAACTCCAAACTACCTTTGGCGAATCCGCACGGAAGACGGCCTATCAGTGGCAGCTGATTCCACAATTCACCACCTTCAATTCTGCCCAGAACCCAGGTTGCCAATGCGCTTGCCAAATATGCTATTAACAATAGGACACATCCATGAATAAAACTACCACGGAATTCTTGTGTAATTTCGAGAATCGATATTAACGAAACTTCAGAGTTGCTGCATACCCTGAGATCAAGCAGTTCATAGCATGCATAAAATATGCGTGGAGGTACCGCATTTCGTCAGACAGCTTCTTTCCACTAGCCAGCAGCTTGTCCAAGATAGCCTGCAAATCGAAACAGAAGGGACTTTCTGTGCATGACTTCATCCTAATCCCACTTGCACTTCCAAGAACTTAACCGATGGCTGCATAATAGCCATACTTCTCTTGCGCCCACGACTGGGAACGACCTTAGCAAGGAGCACTCCAAAGGTCGCCAACATGATGCTTGCTTCATCTGTCCGCCTGGTCAATCTCTCTTTCTTCGTTGCCTTGCTGAGTGTATTCAACTTGGCTTCGGGCGCCATATTGTCTCCTAATGCAGGCAATGTCCAGAAAAAGGTTCGGAAATGGATTAAGCTTTCTATGTGCTTTTCATCCTTGCAGCCAAGACAGCACATATTTGACATGGTATGTTCTGTCCAGCTTTATATTGTATATTTAGGAGCTCTCCCAGAAGCATTCGCGAGTGAGGATATAGTGAATTCGCATGTCAACATGCTTTCATCCGTAAAGACAAGGTATAGTAAAAATTCCACTATTAAATATGCACTCACGAAATCTCCAGAACTTCCATTGTAAAACGAAATCAAACCTCGAACGACCCTGAAGAGCCATATAATCAGATCGTATCGCCTTCCATTTTAATTAACATGCTCTGTAAGATTAAATCCAAAGTGAAGACTTGATTTAGCTGGCACTTCGTGCTTTTTCTGTTCAACAGAGAAGACGTGTCTCGTTCCTCCCTCGTGGTCAGCTACACAAGGAGCTTCAATGGCTTCGCGGCCAAGCTTTCCCCTATGGAAGCCGAAGCCCTGAAAGGTAAAGGTTAATGTGGTTCCTGGGTTTCTATATATTGCACTAAGAAACCAACTCTCCGTCTAATCAATAACCTGCCACGTTTTCACGCAGCAATGCCCGGAGTGGTGTCTGTCTTTCCAAGCGAAGTAAAGCGATTGCTGACTACGAGGTCTTGGGACTTTGTGGGTTTAACATCTTCGGCCCCTAGAAATACGACTGTTGAAAGCAACATTACTGTTGGAGTCATGGATAGTGGTAATTTGCCGGATTCAAGTGATCGGCATCTCGACTTCTCTTACAACACAAGCCCAAAATGTCTTCAATTTCAATAATTACACGCTTTTGCCACTTCCATATGAAAGTTGGAATAAATTCAGATTGGAATGTTAATACTTTTAAAGTTTGCCCTTGTAGGAATATGGCCAGAATCCCAAATGTTCAACGACTCATCCTTCGGGCCTATTCCGTTGGGTTGGAGAGGTGAATGTCAAACCGGAGATAACTTCACCACTCAGAATTGCAACAAGTGAGTTCTTTATTTCAAAAGGAAGGCTAACTAACCGTTGCCAAAAGCTATCTGTATATATTTATGGCAAAGGATGTCGTGACTGGTTTCGTGTTTAATCCTCTTCAATTGAGATTGCGTGGGCCATGTTTCTGTGCAGTAAACTTATAGGAGCGAAATACTTTTACAAAGGTTATGTACAAGCATTTGGACCTGTGGATAGATCCTCAGAATTTCTATCAGCCAGGGACGCAGATGGGCATGGCACCCACACCTCGTCTACAGCTGCTGGGTCAGCGGTAGAAGGGGCCAACGTTTACGGCCTCGGCAAAGGCACCGCAAGAGGGGCAGTTCCTGCAGCAAGAGTTGCCATGTACAAAGTCTGTTGGGGAGGCGTCTGTACTGATGCGGATATTCTTGAGGGAATGGACCATGCTATTTACGATGGCGTAGACATTATTTCTATCTCAATTGGTGGACTTTTCCCAAGCTTTTACACAACAGACGGTATTGCCATCGGTGCCTTCCACGCAATGGTGAAAGGTATCGTAATATCATGTGCGGCCGGCAATGGAGGTGGTTCAGGTTTTCCAGTTGTGAATACAGCACCATGGATCTTCACTGCTGCTGCTAGCATCATGGACAGAAAGTTTTATTCACCGATTATGCTGGGAAACAATGTCACAATTAAGGTAACCATGTAGGAATTGGCACTCAGATTTTAAGGATCGCGTGTTTCGACTGCGTATAGATGCATGGGAACATGCAGCGGTGCAGGTCTTTTACTAATTTGACGTTGAAAAAAAAATCCACTTTTGCAGGGTGCAGCGATTAATACGTTCAAGATGAACGATACATGGTATCCATTGATAACGGGAGCACAGGGTGATAGCGCCAACTACAGCTTCGATCTGAGGTAAATACAGTTAAGACAATGCGTACTTAGCCGTCAATTTCACGTTCTTCTACTTTGGAAAAATGCGTATTTATTACCCGTTGCAGCAGTTGATTTCTTGCTTCCATGTTCTGATGCATATGGATTGCTTGACTGGAAATTCGTGGCGGGCATAGTAAATGCGACGTTGGGGCATTGGATGAAACGAAGGTGAAGGGAAAGATCGTGTATTGCGAAGAAGGAGGGTTCGGTGGAGTGGACGTGAGCGTGATGGAAGCCGGAGGAACAGGTCTAATTTATGCAGGGCGAGAATTGGACGAGGTCGCCTTTCCCTTTGTCATTCCTGCAAGTGAAGTTGGGTCTTCCGACGCAGCAAAAATCTTAGCATACATCAACAGCACCAGGTAATTGGAAATCTTAGATACGAATCATACGATCATGCACACCAAATCATTCCTGCCCATCTCTAATGTTCATTCTCATGATTTCTCTGTTTCTTCACTTATTCAGCTCACCCGTGGCTAAGATTTTGCCTTGCGAAGTTGCCTTAGACCAATTACCCTCCCCCGTTATGCCTTATTTCTCATCTCGTGGTCCAAATCTTTTCTCCGCTGACATCCTCAAGGTTCTCCTTCCAACTTAAATCAAGATTTTCGAATTTCATCCTTGATCTCGTAGCAAAATTAGCATCCTTACCTAATTGAAATTGTGATTGTATGATTGATTATGAACAGCCTGACATCGCTGCCCCCGGAGTAGACATCCTGGCAGCTTGGTCAACGTACGACTCCTTGACACAATATAATAGTACGTACGATCAGCGGTTACAACCTTTCAATATAATCTCTGGGACGTCCATGGCCACTCCGCATGTCGCTGGGGCTTCGGCATACGTGAAATCTTTCCATCCGGACTGGAGCCCTGCAGCCATCAAGTCAGCGCTTATGACCACAGGTATAACAGCTCATTAGTTGCTCCTTGCTCTTTTTCGGTGGCTATGTGATCCTATTACTTTGATTAATCAAAAACCCATGTTGAGCAGCAATCCCATTCGACCCAACCATTCCCCTCAACTCAGACCTCGAAATGGCGTATGGTGCTGGAGGGATCAACCCCACGAAAGCTATATATCCCGGCCTGGTATACGACATTGCATACGAGGACTACGTGCTATTTCTATGCACCCATGGCTACAACGCTACCCAAGTATTATCAATCACTGGCAACAGCAATCTAGGTTGTCCTGCCGACACGTCGATACCTTTTGGTCTAAACTATCCGACAATCTCAGCAGGCATACCGGTATATATGAAAGAAGATTGGTATGTAGCAAATAGGACACTAACGAATGTGGGAAGCGAGGGAAATATTACTTACGTAGCGAAGCTAGTGGTGCCGGAAGGCATGGAAGTGGATTTATCACCGAATGTATTGTTATTCAGCAAGATGTATGAGAAGCAATCATTTCAGCTAAAGGTGAGGGCACCCGGACTTGGGAACTCCATCACTCCCAATTCCAGGCTATCGGCATCGCTCATATGGGAGAGCGACGCTTACAGTCTGAGGACTTACAGTGTGAGGACCCCTATCCTTATCTGGACCGCTTACATTTAAAGCATTCTCCCTCCCTATACTTCTTATTGTCTCGGGGGAGGGAGTGTGGATTGTCCCATTCAAGCGAATAAGCTTGTTTTGCATCCCTTTCTTCTAGAATAAACTTTCGATCAGAATCCCACTCTTCCCTTTGTTGAAAAAGGAAGAAGAAATAACTATTAGTACATCCGTTTTTCAATAGTCATGCCTTGTGCCACAATTGCCAAGTGTTGCTTCTTTCATTGCATAGCATGCAACTATTGCAATGTTACCTTTGTCATGAGGCATGAAATCACACCAAATGCACACTATAACTACTACTAGCTTCCTTTCTAGCAATAACATGGAAATTCATATTTGCCACCAAAAACTTATTTTAAAGAATTTACATTGATTCTGTGTTATAATGCACCATAAGTATGTATTACAACTACATACATATGGTATACATATCTAGAAATGCACATTTCCATCTTTTACACACGTGAAATTTATTTTCTTTCTAAGAGACTATAATGCTCTTCATAATATTGAATTTGTTTTGTTGTACAGGTAGCACTCACAAGTCTTTATGTATGACAATTGTCTCTGGTTTTGATATGTATAAATTTCTTTATGTTTTTGTAATAATCGCAAATATCCATGCAATTTTATGGATCATCATATATATATCCATAAATGTTGAATGTTTCAATGCACGTATTAGTTAGTATTGTCTAATGGTAAATGTATTAAAAAGATAGTAGCGAAAGCTATCACTAAGAATAACAATTGCCATGTCCAACAAAAAGCAATATCATAAATAGAGTCGCTTATTTTTTACCCAATCTATTGACGCAAAAGCTCTATCTTTAGGTGGATTTCCAAAAGATTTTATAAGATATCCATAAATGTTCAATGTTGAGATTGTTTTTTTTCTAAGATAGGCTTTAAACTCACATGACACATACTCACTACCTCTATCTTATCTAAATTTACTTTCTTCACTGCTTTTCCACCATAGTCTTGAAGTCCTTGAACCTTTCAAATACCTCATACTTGGCCTTAAAAAAGTATATCCATCCATGGATGATTTTTTCCTCTTAGTTTTGTTAAAAAGCGAAACTTTTATATTGGAGTCGAAAGTTTGTATGGCGTAATAAAAATAAAGGATGAAACATTCACCAAGTTTTTAAACTTTTATGGGAAAATTTTTGAAGTTTCGACAGGATTTACAACCTTTTCTATAAATTTCAAAAGAAAAAATATATAATTATAATATGTTCTATTGATATTAAGAAACTAAAGAAACTTTCTTGATAAACTTTCACCAAAATTATATATTAATATATAAGTATAGCTTCGATAAAAACATTACTGTGACAAAATATGAAGAGGGGAGATGAGAAGAGTGGAGATGAGAAGAGAGGGCACAGCTAGAGAGCATACCACAAATGACTAACTGTACACTAGATTTAGTTGAAAAGGTAGAATATATACAAACCCTTTTAGGGGTAGGGTTAGGACATCTAACCCTTTCCTTTATAGCACTCTATTTGTGTTAGAGCTATGTGCATATGATCACATGATGTTGAGCTGGTCTCTCAACATGACCTTCCCTTAAGATCAACATCATGAAGTAAGCCTTCCCTCAAGATGATGATTCTAGGAAATCGAAGAAGGACTGAACATTACATTCCATCGTGTCCCTTTAATGGGAATGTCCTTCCTCTGCATCAAACCAAGAACTTGTCAATGCTTCTCAAAAAGCTCTTTACCAAGTGGTTTGGTAAAGATGACTGCAACATTTTCTTTGCTATCACAATGCTGCAGTGTGATGTCACCAAGTAACACTCTTTCTCTGATGAATTACTCTCTGACATCAATGTGCTTGGTCCCGGAGTGATATATAGGATTCTTGGCCATCAATGTACTTGGTCCTACAGTGATATACTAGATTCTTGGCCAATGCTTGAGCTGATTGATTATCGTAGTATATTGTTATTGGCTAATTTGATTCATCAAAGTAGTGTATTTCTAACAATAGTCTTCTAAGCCATATAGCCTCACATGTACCTGTAGTGAGTGTTCTAGATTTTCCATTTGTTGAAGACAAAGAAATAGTTGGCTGTTTGTTTAACAACCATGATATAACACCTTAACCAAGGAAAAATGCATATCTACGTATCAATCCCTTGGTCTCATGATCTCCGGCATATCACTGCCACAGTATCCATGCAACCTTGAATGACTTCCTTTGTATTGTATTCCAAACTGTCTTGTACCTTTGATATCTCAAAACTCTTTTGGCTGCATTACAATGACATTGTTTTAGATTTGACATAAAATGTGCAAGTGAGCTTACTGCATAACAAATATATGGCCATGTGATAGTCAAATATATATGAAATCCGATGAGTTGCCAATAGTACCCATCATTGATGGTAGCTAGCTTTTCAAAATCTTTTGTAAGTTTCAAATTTTGTTCCATGGGAAGGGCTGCAATCTTGCAATCTGCCATATGAAACTTCTTCAAGAGACTACTGTCAACATAATTCAATTGACTCATAAAGGTGTTGTCTGAATCTCTCCAGAACTCAATACCAAGACAATAATGCATAAGTCCAAGATCTTTCATGTCGAACTTTGCAAATAGGTCTTGTTTTAACTTTATGATGAAGCTATTCTTGCTTCCGGTCACAATTAGATCATCTACGTACAAAAGTGCAATAGTAATTTCTTCCCCTTGAACTTTGTAGCAGATAGTATGATTCGCATTGGATTTCATGTATCCTAATTAGCAAAATACTTGTCGATTCTACTGTACCAACTTCTGGGTGCTTGCTTTAAGCCATAGAGACTTTTCTTGAGATGGCAAACTTGATTCTCCTTTCCTAATTTAACATAACTTGCTAGTTGTTGCATGACATACTATTCAAATTTTTTGGACTTGTGTAAAGTCCAATTTGAGAAATGGACTAAAAAACAGTCCAAAGATTTTGAATATGCTAGTAATGTTGTTTTTTGGACTAGATTTGACAACTCAAAACAAAAGATCTAGTGATTAAGTACATACTTCTTATGATGTGTATCTTACTAAGGATAGATAGTATACTCTTCTATTGCTTAAAATGATCATGAAAATCTTGCTATTAAAGTATTTGCGAGTACATTGAGCTACTATTACCTAAGAACATCAATACATCACCAATTCTCTTTGAAAGGTGATGTACATGTATTCGCCTTCATTCAAAAACTTTTCAATGTTTACATTGAGCTACTATTACCTAAGAACATCAATACATCAATTCTCTTTGAAAGGTGGTGTACATATTGACCTACGTTTACGTACTAAGAACATCAATGCATATAACCAAATCTCTTACAAAGGTGGTCTACATAAACATCTTCATAACTTCTCATATAAATTGAGCTACTCTCACGTAAGAACATCAA
This sequence comes from Dipteris shenzhenensis, assembly GCF_047967505.1. Classification (NCBI taxonomy): domain Eukaryota; kingdom Viridiplantae; phylum Streptophyta; class Polypodiopsida; order Gleicheniales; family Dipteridaceae; genus Dipteris; species Dipteris shenzhenensis. The sequence goes on from NC_141610.1 coordinate 45,495,921, forward strand.
AAGATGACCAAATAAACACCTTTATGTATAAGTGGTGTGCACACACACCTTTATGACCATTTCTTTTAGAAAGGTGGTGTACATAAACCCCTTAAAAAGGTAGTGTACATAAATCCTTTTATGTGTAAGTGGTGTACATATACACCTCACTTGGTATTAAAAAACACCCTTAACTATAAAAATATATTGACATAAAGTTTAAAATACACCATTAAGTATAAAATGGAACTCATAAACTATCTTTATACACAATAATGAGAGTAAAGAAATCAAAAAGTAGTTAACTTTTTATTAGATATTCGCTTTACATAGAAGTTCAAAACTTGCAAAGTTCAAAACTTGTGATTACAAAGCTGTCAGCCATCATGTTCCTCAGTACCAATGTCCTCAATGCCAGCAGGGTCCTGACTAATAGGCTGCTCTAAGATAGTACCAATGTCCTCAATGCACCCTTGACTATCAAGGTCCTGACTAATAGGCTGCTCTAAGACTGGAGTCTCAGTAGTAGGGTCCTGGCTAGTATCGTCATGCCTAGTAGTCTGCTCTTCAGTTCCAAGCACCTGACTAGTAGGCTGCTCTAGAGTCTCATGACTAAGTTCCCGGTGAGTAGGGTTTTGGCTACTAGGTTCCCGACTAGTAGGCTACTCTAGAGTCTATAAGGTCATGCTTGAAGAACCATCTATGCCTCCTAGTAACTCCTCCTAGTCATGCTTTGCCTCATCCATACCTTCTTTGGGTAAGGCTTCCTTGCTTGATCCACTTGCATGTCCTTCACCCAAGATCAAGGGTGCCTTTCTCACTTTTAATTTCAAGGGAAGTGCTTCCACCTCTTTAGCCTTACCTTTTCCTATGATGTGCTGTACTACTACTTCTTACTGTTGCGGGCCTTCCCGTATGATGAGTGGAACCTTCTTGACTCTAGTTGACAATTGATCACCCTTATTCTTTGTGTGGATTTCTTCTCGGTGTCATCTTGATGCAGAGCTTTCATCCTCATGATCACGTGAGCTAGAATCATCACTCTCAAACTCACTATCCTTTTCTTCAACATTTTCCTCTTCAAAGAAGGAGTGCAATTGTAATATGTGTCAAACAACTCAATCTAATGGGGGGTATCAATGACATTTACATTTCTACCTTGGCATAGCAATTTCTCAGCAGCGAAACCCATCAACGAAACCCATTCGATACAATGCTCCTTCCCACCCATCATTCAATAAATTCTTTGTCATGAATCTCTAGTATCACATCAGGATCCATTGGCTTTCTGTAATCCACCATCGATGCATCAAGCTTAACCTTATTGTCCTTGAAGTAATGTTCAAGCTCGAGAGTCCTTAAAGGAATTTTGATGAGATTGCCACCATCCCTGGATAAGAAACTCCAGTGGCTTCTTCTCCCTTTTTTGTTTGAGTGGATGCACAAATTTTCCAAGAACACCTATAAAAAATTATTTAGAAATGACTTAAAAGCTATGAACATGACTAGCTGGAATGTGGCCGGGGCATTACAAAGGCAAAAATACCCCATTCTATAGCAACTGCTATTTTTTATTGGTCTTTAGGAGCAATTTGTGCTTGGTTATAGCCACTAAAACCATCAAAGAAGCTATATATCTTGCAACCTGCCACCTTTTCCAACACTATTTCTGTTAAGGGTAGGGGATAGTGATCCCTAATTGTGGCAGCATTCACATTCTTTAAGTTTATGCATATTCTAAGCTTCTTGTTGCATTTAGGCACGATGATGATGGGTGAAACCCAATCATTATGCTCTATCTCATAGATGAATCCAACATCTAGGAGTTTTTCCAGCTCGTCATAAACCATGGTGCCATACTTAGGATTTGTTCGATAAGGTCCACATACCTTAGGGTGGGCACCTTCCCTTATAGGTATCATGTGTACTGCCACGTCTGGTGAAATTCCTTTCATCTCTTTGTATAACCATGCTAGGCAATCATAGTATTCCATTAGGAGTGCTTTGAGTTTGGTTTCATCTTCCTATCAAAGCTCTTTCCCAATGAAAACTAGTTTTTCTTCCTCCCCTTCAAGGGCAAGGTTTATTGTGTGAGTTTTTGCCAATCCCTCATAGATTGGAGTTTCTCCAATGCTATCGATTTCTTGAACTTCAGATTCTCTTAGTGGTCTTGGTATTCCTATGGGGACACTACCACGTGTAATTCTTGAAGTATTCCAGCACTTCTCGAAGATCGTCCTCTGATGGTGTTGAACTAGCCTTACATGTGCTATGGGTACTAGGGGGCATAGTATCATTAACCAATTTGTTAGGCTCTTGGTGACTTTATTTTTCTAAAGTCTCTTGATTGAGCTTCATCCACACATGTGGCTTATACTTCCAAAACTTCTTACGTTGGGAATTATGGGATAACTTTTCCACTAGTAAGGTGTTCCCAAGTAAGGGTTCATTTGCTGCACATACTCCTTCCAATCCCTCAGGGGATCATTCAAGAGGAGGTAGCTAAGATTTTGAGGGAGATGGCTTTGCAAGATACAGTTCGACAATCCTTGTTTGGACTCATTCGAATTCATTGAAGTGTTCGACCATGGCTTTTCTGTGATTTCCTCCTCCAACTTTCTTACGGGATCTTCTAATATTATTCAACTTTGGAGGTTCAATTTTTTGATGCTCGACTGCCATTAGGGCATGCAAAATGGCTAAGTCATTGTCATATACTTGATCTTCAATTTGAGCATTCTCAACCTTAGTTTTGAGTCCCCAAGAAAAATCTGAGTTATCATTGGTATGAGTTCCTTCTTCAGGTTCATTATCCCACTCGAGGTCAGCCATAAAGAATGGTACCTCTAGATTGATTGGTTCTTCATGTGTGAGTTGAGGATCTACCTATATCACCTTAGCATCTATTTGTGAGAAGATGGGGTCTAATGAATGGCAGTTGTCGATGGTTGCCAATGTTTGTATCCAATTACTAACATTGCTTTGTGAATCACTCGCTATGGCATGTACGGGAGCTAATTCGCTTGAGATCATTGTTGAAGAGGTTTCATCCAATGCTCTAGGCACAATTGGTTCTATTGCTCCTATCCAGATATTGACCTTGACTGTGGTGTTGCGATTTTGGATTGTTCATCTAGCAGTTCCCCAATCATGGAGGATTGATGCTTTCTGCAACCAAGGACGTCCCAATAAGATTTGATAGGATTTCTTGGGGAGATCCAAGATTGTGAACTGTAGGGAAAAGCGGACTCTTACGACTTTTGTTGACTTGTGAATTAAAGGGAAAAGCGGACTCCTATGACTTTTGTTGACATGCCATTCACTATTCCCAAGGGTTTTGCCCATGAATCATTGGCAAGGCTTATGTTAAAATTTGCCTTTTGCATTGGTGGGAGACCCCATTCATCGTAGAGCTCCTTTGATAGGACATTTACACCTGCTCCACCATCCACTATGGCTTGGACTTCATTATATGCCTTGTGGATCAAAGGCATAGTAATGTTGCCTATGTCATCTCTCTCACCGATCCACACAGGGATATCTTCGATGTCTTCCATAGGTGGAGGGGGATTTGTGAGTTCAATCCAGCCTTTGAAACTCTCCCAGAGATTGGGATAATTCCGTAGTAGGATTCCAATGGGAATTGCAACTTAGGATGCTAGAGAGTGTGGGTCCTTCAAGTTGACGTGGTGGTACATTATGTTGCAGAGTTTGTTGTTGGAACAGAGGCTCGAGTACAATATCAATACTCTGTGAGGTCAAATCATGGATTGGATCTTGAGCTTACTTCTCAACGTCAAATTGAGCTTGTTCCTTTTGTACCCATTGTTGAAGTGCCTGAAAATGAGGCTTCTCCCCTTTTGGATTTGGGTATGTTTCTTTTTTTATTTGAGGCTCAGGAGCTGATGTGGATGAGCTTGGCTACTCATTGCTTGGTGGAGGTAGAGACACTTGTGCAATCTTCTTAAGAAGTCATCTTGGTGGCCTCTTTCTGCTGGCATGTAATTACATTCATAGGTTGTGAAATTACACTTGCCAGCCCCAAACTTTAATGGTCCACCCCAACAATGCCAATTAGGATGCTAGGCTTAACCTCTGTTTGTTGTGGGACCTTATTTTTCATGGGACAATCCATACAAGCATGTCCTATGCCACAATCTCTGTAGAGTGGTTGGAAAGTAGCGAGGCTACCATGATGAGGACACTCTGATTTTCTCCACAATCGTAGCACTTGATTGGCACTCAATATGTGTTGGGTCGTACTTGATTTGCATAGACTAGTATTAGACCTTCTGTACCTTCTACATAGTACATTGGGTACTTGGCTTCTTACTCGAATGGCGAGTCTACTTCCTCGGCTTGCAGTTGTATTGAAACTTCTGGAGGAGCTGGATTTGGTGCTCTTGGATATGGTCGTGGATTCAGCCCATGAGCCACTACATTTTGACAAGTCGAGTGAACTCAAAGCTGTCCCCCACATGTCTCAGAATACATGCGGAGTGCATGTGCCAATGTACTATATTCTATTGCCACAGTTAGTGATCACTTCGTGGAATGATTGTGCCCCCTGGATAGCTTCTTAATCTTTGAAAAACATCATCTCTAGATGAGCCTACCATATGGCCACTTCCTTCCCTCATGCCAAATATCACCTCCACATGCAGTCATACAATGCTTGTTATTACATTACTCGGACATGTGTCGGAAATGAGTCAAAACTCCTTTGAAATTGGATTCGAGTCAAACCCCCATTGGATCATTTGTCGGTCAGACAAATGTCAGACCAACTTTGTGTGGCCAAATCAGCTGTGTGTTGAAAATTGGTCGGAACTCCAACTGGTCAAAACACGGACTTCCACCCAGTCGGAATGCACCATTCCCTATGTAGCCTTCAATCATTTTCTTAATCCTCCAGTAACACTACCACAGCATCCTTATGTATGAATAAACCATTTTGAGATTCCTCCATGTTGACAAACAAGTGAGTCATGGACTATAGTCAGATTTGAGAAACTTGCTAGAACTGTATTATATGCATCACCCCCAACTATAGTCTCATCTTCATCCAATCCCCATACATATTTTACTCCCTCTCTTATCAATTTAGTGAGTGGCATACACACGTGAGAGATTCTCAAAAATCTGCTATGCCATTTGATCTGGCTAATAAACCTAGATAATGCTTTTACATTCTTGGGAAACAAGGCTTTCTACATGACAGATACCTTTCTTAGATCAATAGCCATTTCATCTTCAGATATAATGTGCCCCAATAACACATCTCGTTCCATAGCAAAAGCACAGTTGCTTGGATTCAAGCTCAATCGAGCCATCTGACATTTCTCAAAACATAATCTAAGATGATCTAAATGGTCTGATCTTTTACCAAAGACTGTGAAGTCATCCAAGAATACTCTCATGAAGGAGGTAAGGTAATCTGCAAACACCTCTTGAATCCATTTTTGAAAAGTTGATGGAGCATTCTTCAAACCAAAAATCATTCCATTGCTTGCAAATACTCCCCATTCAGTGATACATGCAGTTTTTTCTTTGTCCTCCTAAGCCATCCTGTATTTGATCGTAACCACCACTAGATCCATCCAAAAATCTATAAAACTCATGGCGTGCCATAGCATCCAACATGGTATCACAAAAAGGTAAGGGAATGGATTAGTAATAGTTGATGCATTCAGCTTCCTATAATCCACACATATTCTTAGCTTACCATTCTTTTTTGGACTATGACAATAGGTGACAACCAAGTGACTCTATCCAAAGGATATATGAACCCAACTTTTAGAAGCTTATCCAACTCCTCTTTAGCTTGCTTAGCATAACTAGGATTCATTCTATATCTTTGCTAAACAATTGGAAGTGCATCTTTTTTAAGATTTATCTCATGTTGGAAAAAAGAAGGATCAACTCCCTTCATATCTATATAATGCCATGCAAAAATGTCCTTGAACTCCAGCAATAGCTTTTTCAGTTTCCCTTTCAAAGGTTCCTTCAGTTCAGTGCTGACACAAACCATCTTTGGATCTTCTTTGTCACCAAGATTCATGTCTTCAAGCTCATCTTCTTTCACCCTAGCACTCTTGCTCATATGTTCTTCAAAGGCATTTGCTACTTGGATTACTGCTTGAATATGAGCTTTTAGACCTCCCTCCAATATTTCTTCATTAGCATCAAAGTCATTTAACTTCTTTTGAGCCACATCCACTTTTTGGTCAAAATTGTCTGGCTTGTTGGGCTACATAGTCAAAAATGTGTCAGAATCACTCTTCTTATCATTTGTGTACTTCTATAGAATGCCTACCACATCTACTTCAAACAATGGTACCAATGAAGGATTTCTTCTTAATAAATAATCCTCTTCATCCTCTTCCAACTTTGCCACCATATTAACTCCCTCTGCTCTATGGGTTGCATATCTCTAGGAAGAGCTCTTTAACATAAAGACAAGGTTTGCCTGGTAGCATAGAGTAAGGACTTTCTTTTTCCTCCATTCTTAGTCCCACCCACAAAACTTATTGTAAATGGCAGTCCCCATAGATCAATTTGCTGACCTCTCACTATACCCAATGGTTGGATTCTCTTCTGATCAGCCATTTTGACCTAAAAAGGTGCTGGAACAAATTCATTTTCAAAAAGCACTTATACAACTCTTCTAAAAGTATGTTAACACTAGATCCCCCATCAATAAGTACTTCAGGAATTATTTGTCTTTAGTACTCCTCATCTATTGTAGGCACATATTAATCAACATCCTCCACCACATAGGTATAGGTTTCCACATCTTCTTCATCTTCCATTCTTACTCTCACTTCAGCTATAGAGGGTTGCTCCTTATGAAAATTTTGGCACAACTGCTCTTTAAAAGCAAGTACCAGGTTAAGCAATGGGTCAAGTATTATGTGGATCTTTGAATGCAACAATTCTCCAAAAAACTCATCTTGTCCTCCTTTACTTTTAGGCTTCACTTCAGATTCTTGTGCTTCATCTTTGATCAATAAACTCTGCTCCCTTTTAGATGCTTCATTTTCTTCTTCCTTACTTTTAGATTACTATTTAGGGAAGTAGCAAGCTAAGGGGGTCCACTTTTTGTTCACTCCCCAATCCTTAGGAGGTGGAAAAACAAGCTTTTTAGCACACAAAAATGCAAATCTCACCTACTTCCCTATGGATCTAGTCTTTGAAGTCTTCTGACACAACATCACACTTGCTATTGTGCACACAATCGTATAGTCTAATCGAAAATTCGATGCACACACAAAAAATTTCTTTGTGTCACACGGCATGGTTCCAGGGTGGTCACACGTTTGTCATGAACAGAGAGTGTCATATTAAATTCTAAATTTCTCACTCCTTTTAGATTAAATGTTATTGAAACTTTGTAAGTGGTCTCTTTGCATTATGTAGAGCTTAACTTGATTTATTGGTAATTTTTTGAATGATTTATCTAATTATAAATAATTATTTATAATAAATAAAGTCATAAAATACATGCATTTTAGTAGTATTTTGAATAATTAAGCAAATCCAATTCAGTGGAAGGTTAGTAGGCACATAAGGGTGTGTGGTTGAATCATCAAATCCCAAATCCAACAGTTAGATTTAGGAAGATTGAAGTTTAATTTTTACTTTTACTCCTTAGAGGATCAACAAAGAATATTAAAAATAAATCTAGTAATTCTCAAACATAACCAAACATTTCAAAAATGTCAATATTTTTAGTCCTCTACATGATGAATAAGAGGAAAAAATTTTGGTTAAGTTTGAGTAAGGGAAACGTACGATATGGCCTCCAACAGTTAAATCTCCCTTTTGTGGGGGAAAAAGGGCCACCCAAGCCTAATACCAAGACAAGGTAGGCTTGGTATTAGGCTTGGTGAGGTAGGCTAGGAGCATCACCGACCCTAGTGGCAAGCCTTTGGAGTCTACATGCTGCCCATGTGGAAGGCTGAGTCATCAAAACCATGCCACGTTGTTAGACCACGTGGTGCCATCTCATCAAGGAGATGTGACATCACTCCTTGCCATGTCACCTTACATTGCCACACGTGCTGCCACATGTGCCACCTCATCATTCCACATCATGAGCCATGAGATCACACAATGCCACCTTGGCATACCTCCTCAACCTTGCCACATCACCAATCCCTCCACCTCAATTTGCCATGTCAATCTACCACCTCATGAATGCCAACTCATCATGCCACATCACCTTTCAATGTCATGGAAGAGACTATATTACCACATCATGACCATGCAGGAAGAGACTATATTACCACATCATGACCATGCATGGTGCCACATCAGCCAGATGTATACACATGACGATGTGCAAGGCATACAATACCTCGATCGAGGTATATGACCGAGGACACCTAGGGATACCTTGATTGAGGTTCATACATGCGTAATGCACTGAATACCTCGATCGAGGTATAAGGTCTGATCGAGGTATATGATCGGGGCTCTGGGTATTTGAAGGTACAAAACTTAGCCAATTAGTATCAATCTTAGCACCAAAACTTAGCCAATTAGTTTCAATCTTAGCACCTCTCCACCAATAATAATGAAGAGCAATCTAAGAGCAATCTAAGAGCAATCTAGTGGATGAGTTGAGGCTCTCTATAAGACACCACGTTTTGGTTCATTTCACCCATTCTTAGCCATTCTTGCCTCCTCATCACTTTGTCACACCTTCCATCCTACTTTCATTGAGAATGGGTTCTCAAAGCCGTAGAGCTAGTAGACGTGAAAGATGTAGGAACCCCCCCCTAAATCTCATTGACGAGGAGTGCAAGCGGAAGGCTCGTGAGTGCAAGAGAGCCTCTAGAGCTCGAGCTCGAGCTCGCGCTGCCACCACTGATCCACCTCTAGCTCTACCTCTACATCCCACCTCCACCCCCACCTCCACCCCCACCCCCACCTCCATTGTCCCCCCATCCTCATCCGCTCCCCTACCTCTAGCCTCCACCCTTCCCCTAGCCACCTACATTTTGGCCTCCACCTCTACCTCTTCCCCCTCCACCCTCCCCCCTCCCCTTCCCCCTCCCCCTCCCCCCGCTCCACTTGGCGCCTCCCTTCCCCCGTCCACCCTACCATCTCCCATTGATCCCCTTGCCCCACCTTGCAGCAGCAGTGTTGCTTCACGACGTGACTTGCCGAAGTCCACTATCCGTCGTCGTACTAGCAAGACTGTGCAGTCTTTTTTTTGTGACCTCACGCCAACTTCGCAGTCTTCTCTTCTCATGTCCCTGATTGATCACCCTGACTTGGTAGAGTGTAGGAGGCTTGCTGGTCTTGGTGCACGTAGAGATAGGGTTGTATCTAGCGAGGTCCTTAGCAGTGTTCGACGTTCCTATGCTTCTATTAAGCATAGGAACTCCAGTGATGCCTTGGCAGCACGTCGTGCTATTGTGGCTGCCATTAGTAGACCTCATATGATAGGCCATGTGTGTACCGCTTCACGTCTTCTTCAGATTGCACCACGCACATTGCGAGCAGGCATCATTAGGAGGCAGAGTCTAGAGGATAGTGAGACTGATGCTCTTTGGGCTTCGAGTGGTCGTGCACCTCGCAGCGATCGATTGTTGGATGATTCCACTAGGTCCTTCATACAATAGTTTTGGGAGGAGCATTGCAGAGCATCCCCGGTGTTCAAGAAGGCATTGCGGAAGAGGGTGTCACGCGGTGTGTACATTGAGCATGGTGCATGTTTTTTGGAGTGTACCCAGACTGAGTTGTACACTCAGTTTGTAGAGGCGCACCCGGAGTTCAAGATTGGGCAAGGATGATGCCACTGAATGAACATCCCCCCTAATCTGTCCTCCCACCGCTCGCAATGCCGGTGCAGGGATGGTGTGCAACTCTGGTGCCTCGCATCGACGCCGACGAACACCTGCAATCTGATGCTCCTGACGCCCCATCCTACCACGTCCCGCTCCTGGACGGGTACTAAGGTAGTCCACCCGATGACCAAGCACAAACTCAGCGTATAGCTACATGGCAAACGACCTGGCTATCTGACGGTTGTGAGGCAATCGACCACCATTCGCAGCGAGATATCTCGGATAAATGTGTGCTGCTATGATGGGGTGCCTACAACGTAAAATATGCAAGGGGAGCCTTGATCATGGTCGCATCGTCTCGGTGTGACCATCCCAAAACATATCCTCCAAGGCCTGCCTGTGATGTGACTCATGCTCAAACAACTGTCGAATGGCTCTCCAATCCAAGCCAACACCAGTGATCTCCGCCTCAGCCTGTGCCTGAAAGCTATCCACAACGTCCTCAACTGTGTCCAATCGACCCAGAGCCTCAATAACTGAATCTAGACTCGCAACCAAGTGAGGGGGTGCCCTAGCATCCTGCAGTGCCCTCATCTCAGCTCTCAGCATCTCTATCTGCATACGAATAGTGGTGCTAGAACCTGTGCGCTGGCTGGCGCATGCACAAAAAAAACACATGGAAATTAATATTCTATTTGGGTAATGAAAATAATATTCTATTCAATATGACTTATAATCTATTTACGTAATGAAAACTATTTGTACGTACTCCTTGATGAGGTAGGATGTCGTTGGGATCATCCTATGCACCTACCGGTAGATGGGCCAAATGTGTGGCTCAATATTAATCAATATTATTAGTAATTCTTAATTTTGATTGGAATTTTTTCAAACTCTAGTTGTTGCATTTAAACTTAGATGTCTCAAATATTTTTTCCTTATATGTTTCCCTTTTTTCACTTTTTATCCAATATGAAACTTTTCCACATGTGGTGTAAGGACCACATTGTCCACTTATGGCCCCTATACTAAGGACAAATAGTGGAGAGGTTTGGTTAATAAGACCTTCTTTGAATGCTTTACTGCCTTGGGTTTGCAATAGATATGGAGGAGATAGAAGGATACCTAATACATTACTTTGAATGATACACAAGCAAGGCGCATCTAGTATTTCTCGGACCACACATTAAAAAAGAGAGCGGGTTCACACTGCAGACCTTTTAAAGCGAGAACTTTGAGAAAATAATTAAGCCTTTTCAATATTATCTATTTTGGTTGGGCAATCCACCTCAACTAGTGGCCATTCCTATAGATCATCACTTGGTTCCCATGCTTGGGGAGAGAGAAGACCTTTGGACAATCATAAATTACGTATGTGTTTTCGATGCGCTGGTGCATTTACAAGATCCAATTAGCCATATGCTTATGCATCTAACCACTCTAGTGTTGGGGTCTTTGCCCATGTGGTGTGGTGTTTTAGGGATAATGCCCATGTGGTGTTTTATATAGCCTACTTACTCTACCTAAATTATGAAACAACTCTTAACCAACTATATAATCTATAATATTCCACATAAACGATGATTTTTTAAAAGATGGTTTTGAAGACTAAAATTTAAACGTTTTTTTATTTAAATAAAAATAGCACCAATTTTAAAGATAGCATAGAACCTACTTTAATCTCTCTTTTTCTTGTTCTTGTTTTCTTGTTTTCTTGTTTTTAATACATGATTTTCTTATTTTAACAAAATTCTTATTTTCTTGTTCTTGATACATGATTTCTAAAAACAAAATTTAAACGTTATATTAAATTCAAAACTTCAGTAATTTGTAAACTTCACTTATAAATTTTTTTTAATAGATTATTTCAAAAAACAAATTATATACTTTTTGACATTTAAATACTAACTTAAACTCTTATTTTCTTTTTTTTTTAAGATCATTTTTAAAAATAAAATTTAAATGTTTTTTTATTTAAATATAAATAACACTAATTAAAAAAATATCTTTAATCTCTTTTTTTTTAAAGATGATTTCAAAAAACAAAATATATACATTTTTAGGCTTTAAATAAAAAATTACGTAATTTCAAAAATAATTTAAAAAACTTTAAAATGCATTTCAAATTTAGAAATATTTTATAATTATTCCTATAAACTAAAATTTAAACGTTTCTTTATATTAATAAAAATAGCACTAATTTAAACTTTAATCTCTTTTTTTTTTAAGATGATTTTAAAAACAAAATATTCACATTTTAAATAAATAATTACGTAATTCTAAAAATAATTTAAAAAAACTTTCAAATGCATTTCAATTTTAAAAATATTTTATAATTATTCCTATAAACTAAGATTTAAACGTTTTTTATTTCAATAAAAATAGCTCTAATTTAAAAAAATAACTTTAATCTCTTTTTTTCCAAAGATGATTTTTAAAAACCTAATTTTTACATTTTCACATTTTTAAAAAAAATTTTAAATGCATTTGAAATTTGAAATATTTTATAATTATTCCTATGAACTAAAATTTAAACGTTTTTTTTAATAACTTAAATCTCTTTTTTTTCAAAGATGATTTTAAAAAACAAAATTTTTACATTTTCACATTTTGAATTAAAAATGTCATAACTCAAAAATTGTAAAAAAACTTTTAAATGCATTTCAAATTTAAAAATATTTTATAATTATTCCTGTGAACTAAAATTTAAATGTTTTTTTAGTTAATTAAAAATAGCTCTAATTAAAAAAATAACCTTAATCTATTTTTTTTCAAAGATGATTTTAAAAAACAGAATTTTTACATTTTCACATTTTGAATAAAAAATGCCTCATTAAACGTTTTTTAAATTTAAAATTTTCACATTTTAAATTATAAATGTCGTAATTCAAAAATTTAAAAAAATTTACAAATGCATTTCAAATTTATAAATATTTTATAATTATTCCTATGAATGTTTTTTTATTTAATAAAAATAGCTCTATTTTAAAAAAAAAAATTTCATTTTCACATTTTAAATAGAAAATGTCATAATTCATAAATTTCAAAAAAACATTAAAAAGCATTTGAAATTTAGAAATTTTTTATGATTTTTCTTATAAACTAAAATTTAATTAAATTCTACCAAAAAGAAAATGCTACATAACAAAAACAGAAATATAGAACATTTTCACATTTTGAATAAAAAATGCCTCGTTAACCGTTTTTTAAATTTAAAATTTTCACATTTTAAATTATAAATGTCATAATTCAAAAATTTTAAAAAAATTTACAAATGCATTTCAAATTTATAAATTTTTTATAATTATTCCTATGAGCGTTTTTTTATTTAATAAAAATAGCTCTATTTTTTAAAAAAAAATTCATTTTCACATTTTAAATAAAAAATGTCGTAATTCATAAATTTCAAAAAAACATTAAAATGCATTTGAAATTTAGAAATTTTTTATAATTTTTCTTATAAACTAAAATTTAATTAAATTTTACCAAAAAGAAAATGCTACATAAAAAAAACCCTACCTGGACTCTCCCACTCCGGCTCCGTCCATCTCCGTCGATGTCCGTTGGTGGCTCTCCGTCGCTCGCGCAATTCCGTCGACGTCTCGCAAATCCGAAATCGGTGGATGAGGAGGAGCTCGATCGAGGTATGCGGAATGAGGGGGGTCGCTCTCCTTTTATAAGAAAAATTAGGGTTTAGCTACCTCGATCGAGGTATTCTGCATGCATGCCACGATACCTCGATCGAGGTATTGTGACATGCCCATACATCTCGGTACATCTACCTCGATCGAGGTATTGTGACATGCCCATACATCTCGGTACATCCACGTCGATGGAGGTATTGACATGCCACGATACCTTGATCGAGGTATTGTGACATGCCCATACATCTCGGTACATCCACGTCGATGGAGGTTTTGACATGCCATGATACCTCGATCGAGGTATGTCAGCAGCAGCCGGATGCCAAGTCATCGGTCCAGCATACCTCGATCGAGGCCTCGATCGAGGTATGTCATTTGCCCTGTCGGCTACCCTGTCGGATGGCACATACCTCGATCGAGGTATGCTGGACATGCCACCTTATCTCGATCGAGGTTGAGCTGGATTGCCAGAATACCTCGAACGAGGTAGATGTGGCATGTATAGGTGGCTTGCCAGCAAACCTCGATCGAGGTAGAGGCTCGGTCTGATGAAAAAAGCCCAGTACCTCGATCGAGGTATTGGCTTGGCTCGGTTGTCCTCGTGTGTGATTTTCATTGGAGCTAATACCTCGATCGAGGTATTGGAGACCGAAGCAAAACCTTTGTATTTTCACTCGAGCGGGTGTCACCACTCACCCAAAAGTGGTCCGGAAGTGGACACCCTTAGCTTGCTACCACCCTTTACTACTTTCAACTATTTTCAGGTTCTTGTCCAATACAGTCTCGTTGTCTGTTGAAATCTCCTTCTTTGTTATGTCACTCTAAGAAAAATCTTCCTAAGATTGTACTTGTTGTTGTTTTGTTTGTTTGATCTCTACTATTTTAGCATGACTCTTAGCAATATCATTATTCTCCTTCATCTGATCTGCATCTGGTTGCTGTCTGGCTATACTCTGGCTATTCTCCATTGACAGCCAAAAGTGAGCCAGATCATTGTTTCCTTTACTCAACTCCACCTTTTGATCTTTCTTCACTTCATTTTCTATGTATATCTCCTTCGAGGCTACATCCCTAATTTCTTGCTCTTCCTCCCAATCTACCAATTGTTTAGGATCAAAATCCAATGGGTTTTTTGTTTGAACTTCAGTCTTAGCTCCCGCTTGTGATCACTAAAGCATCACGATTCAGCTGAACTATGGACACCTCATCGGTATTCATCGGTATTCAGCTAAACTATGGACACCTCACCTTCCTTCCGACACTCTGAACAATCACACCCAACTTCAGGATATTGAATATCATGTTTGCTATGAATCTTTGTAACTGTCCTTATAATCTCATCTTGGAAGATATCTTTGGATTCCTCCACAATTGTCTCAAGAATGACAACATTTACACCTGCTAGTGGTTGTGGTGGAGGGTTTGCAATAAGTCTGGGGGTGAAAGTCACAATGGGAATGCCTCTTTAATTTTTGTGTTTATACCATAGTTCACACCGAGGGTCTTGGCAATGTCCATCCTCAAGCCCACAATAAGTGCATGCTTGACTATTTTGTCTTTGTCGAGTGTTTTAGTTCTGGTTCTATTGTCTTCTAGGCGTTGCATTGTTATATCTTGGGTTAGCTTGTGCTCCCACTTGATTAACAACTGCTGCTTGGGTAGCTTGCTCTACTGGATCCATATGAGAAGGCAACGTCTCCTTGTAGTTTACATTATACCAACACTTTTCTTTATCATGATTATCTTTTCCACAGTATTCACATGGTACCCTCTCTTTCTTTGATTCTACTCCCATATTCTTCAATTGCTCCTTGATTATCTTCTCAAGCTTAGAGTCTCGTTTAGGACTGCTTTCTTCTTTTTTCTTGGTTTTAGTTTTAGACTTTGCTTTAGACTTCTTGTCTTTTCCTTTTTTCTTCCTTCTTTTTCCTTCTCCTTTCTCATCCAAATCTTAGTCGGAACTATCATCTGTTGAAGTATCACTCTCCTCAACCTCCAAGTTGGAATCCTCCTCTTCGTCTGATTCAAAGTCAAAGTCATTATGCTTTTTCTTCTTTGCCTTCTTTTCTTTATTCTTGAAACACCAGATCTTCTTTTTGTCCTTTGGCCAGCTTGAACCAGATTATTAAAATCATTTGCTCTAGCAAGTTGGTCATTGCCTACTACTACGGCCGCAACTCTTTACTGAGCCTTTTGCAAAAATAGTCTCCCAACTATTCTTCAAAAGGCCTTTGCAGTGCTGCAAGCCTTCAATACAGGTTTCTAAATTTTTGTGCATAATCCTCCACTAATGTCTTTCTGCTTCATATTGTGAAGCCTTTTAAGCATTGCCTCTGGTGTCTTTTCCTTTGGAAATCTTCCCAAGAAAGATCCCTTCAACTCATCATATGTAGCAAAGTGTGGTAGCCCATACTACATGAACCAACTCATTGTTCTCCCTACCATTGTGGTTGCAACTTGCTCCTTCTTTACTGCATCTACTGATCCCTAGAAACCGTTCGTAATCCATCGGGTCTCGAACTACCCTACATGACTATCAAGGTCTTGTGTTTTTTTCCCTTCAAATTTTGCAGCTTTCACCAATGGATTTGGGTTTGACATGATGAGCTTGTCTCCTTCTTGGTTGAGGTGGTAATGGATTGAACAAGTTTCTTCGAGCTGCAACACAAACTCTTGCTACTACATAAGATCCATAAGTAGTTCTAATGAAAACTTTGGATGGTGATGCGAGGGTCCTCCACTTCTAAATACTTTGAACTCCGAATAGTATCCATAGAAGATCCTTCTCTACTCAACACATAGTCGACATCCTCACTATTTTCTCCATCTTGTTGTTGTTGTAGGTCAGTTTGACTCAAGGCTTCAGACCTGACTCTTGCCCTAGTAAAATAGGTGTCGCCTCTTCGGGTAGGAGTCTCTTGTTCTCCTACATCCGACATTCACTACCCGATCCTCCATGAAGGAATTGATCACCCTCTACTGGGAGCTTGTTTGATCTTCTTTTGCTATATTGTCTTTCACACCAACTACTTATAGATCTCCCATCTTCCATCAATTCCCTTCCAAGATGGAAGCCACCTCTTCATTGTTTATTTGTGCCCAGTCGTCATTCCTTCTTTGTTGTTCTCCTTTGTCAATTTCATCAAGATCTTCGTTAATACTTGATTTACTATTTACACTTGCCCATTCCCTTGTGGGTTGCGAGCTTGTGTCCGCTTCGTCTTGCTCTCTTTCTTCATTGCCTTGCTATCACTTTTGCACATCTTCCTAGCACTTTCTGATCTATGGCATCAACCTTCATTGATCCTTTCCATTTCAAAGGCTTTTCTAAACTCGAAACAATTGTAGGATCACCAAATGTGTTCAGGGTGGTTATACCCAGAGCATTTCTACATCAGACTTCAAACAAATACTTCCCATTGAGAGTTCAGATACAGAGTCAAAACTAAATCATACAGAAGTCAAAACAGATGATAACTCAATACCGCATTGAAAATAGTAGATACAAATCAAAAAGTGCTCTATGTATTCATCATTATCAGATCATAGGAAAAGATCAGAATAGAACTAATAAACATAGCATCATTGCAATCCAATCCATCTCTGAATCTGGTCAGACTACTGAGACTCATAAGCCCGAGTATAGTAGCTACATGCATATAACTGAATAACTATTTTAGTACACTCACTATGACAACTAACACCTAGGAGTACTATTTAAGACCAGAGCTAGTTATAGGTGCCTAGCTAACCCCTAACAAAGATCGCACCACTCGTTGACTGGGATGGCAATAGGCATGAGGGTGGAATATCCTTTGACGAAACTAAAGTTCCATCAATCATCAATTTGGCCTCGGTTCTACATTTTTTAACAAATGTGTATATGGTAGACCACCATAACATAGTCGTGCCTAACCTTCTACTCTGACTCTTGGATCCTATGCAATACTGCACCAATAAGCCTACTATTTCTACAAGGAACTCCTCCAACAGTAGCACAATCCTATGCAGAAGACTGGCAACCCCATGATCTTCACACACCTTAGATGCCGTGGCCTACCAACCAATATGGAGCCCCTGACCACAACCCATGCCACCTCCAACCAGTTTCAATTGTAGTTCCACCTGATTAAAGAATAGCGAAGTGACGATTGTAGCAAGAGATGTCAAAATCCACTACTGAATGGGCCAAACTAATGGTGGAGATGGATAAAGAAAAAGCAACAAAAATAGCCAAGAAGGGGCTGATCATCTCTCTCTCTACCACTCAGGCTGGGACAACAAGTCAAGCAAACCATCTCTTTGTCTACCACTCAGGTTGGGACTACAAATCACCTCACCCATCATAACCACTCAAGTTTTGGACCAACAACAACATCCAAAACAGCAACCATGGTAGTAGGAGCTAATCGAAGGTCAACTCTACAATGACATCTTCTTCTCCTTTGATGACACTACTGGCTCGAGCACCTAGACTACTCTTTGCGACATCTCAAAGAAAACGGAGTCATTGTTGTCCTTGTTCAATGGAAAGGCCCTTATGCCTAAAGCAATAGGTCCCTCTAGTGCAAGTTGCATTGATGTCCAAGAGGCACTCGATCATTGTGCATCTCCCACCTACAGCTCGCCAACCAACAAATATAAACAACTCAAGGAGTAGGCACCGAAGAAAGTCAATCTAATGGAGGACCAATTCATGGAGTTCTTTGTTCATGGTATGCAAATGGCCCACAATATCTACAAGAGTCACCATGAGACCCTCGCTCAAGAAAGTATAGAACTGCTCACTTGGGAGCTCGGAGCTCGAGAAGGCCAAGTTTGCCAGCCTTTAGGTAGTAGGAGAGGCCCTTGAAACAACATCTAGACCAAAGCTGCACTGTAGCCATGATCTTAAAGGACCAACTCATAGCAGAGAAGACACACACTGATAGTCTCGAATGCAAAAGTGTTGAGGCCGAGCTGGATAACTTGGAACAATTTTGTGTGACCACTGAGAAGGCCCATGCCACTCAACAGAAATAGATCAAGGCCCTCCACTCTGACCTCCATGCCCAAACAAAAAAGTACAACCAACTCTATCATTAGATAGAAGAAGATAAGTACCAACCGCACAGGTTGAGTTAGACAGCCAACTGAGAGCGAGCAACATGAAGAGTATGATCAAATCCTTCAAGCTTGAGGAGGTAGAATTTTGTACAATGAATGTCTTTCTATACCATCCTAATAATATTCTCATCCTATATAATAAGGGTCTAGACATGCAGTGCATGCTCAAGGATGGGCTTCAACCATTTTGAAACCAAGCATGTCGCCTACCTCACCCAGTTACTAATCGAAAAAGAGTCAGGCATAGCTATAGCCGTCTTAAAATTCCACCACCCACCTTGACAGCATGCACTTTCCCCAACCCTCCACCAATATTAACCATCCACCTACCTCCCCCCTTAACACTTACCTTAATTTTCCTAAACCCTCCACTTCCTCCACCTCCAGATAGCTATCTACATCACAACCCTCAACAAGCACATACCTAGGGTCAATGGAGTCCTCTGCAAGACAATCCCAAAACACTAAGTTTACCTTAGAGTAGGTCCAAAACATACTCTGACCAGTGTTGATCTCAGCTAATCCCCTTCCATAGGAGTCACTTTGACTGAGAAAAACCACTTCCCAACTTAGGGTGAGGACTAGATGACAAATGTAGACCTTTCAAAGACATCACCGACCTCGGTCTATGGAAGGAAAAGCTATAGTGTTTTGATTTGTCCAAGGTTGTGGATATAATGGAGGTCTAGTCCTTGACCACTTTTATTGAGAAAAGCACGCTATCAATAAGCCAAAGGCCCAAGGCAAATAGAAGTTTGACTTGTCAAAGGTTGTGGATATAATGAAGGTTCGGTCCCTAACCACTTTTATCTTATTTGTTTGTAGGAGGGACCTTTGTCTGGATCAAAGACTAGGTCGTGATAGATATTTAAATGCCATTCTTCATCTATTGAAACTCTTTTGGGGTATCTCGTAGCAAAATGATCAGTAGTAAAAAAAAGTGGATTGAAGAGATGGCTGTAGGATTTGAAACTTCGGCATAATATTGATGAAATTTTGCATTTGGTAGGTGAGGCTGTATGCAGTAGCCATCTTCAAAAAGTTGAAGTGAGGAAAATTACAACCGACTTTGGGGTGCTCACTTGGATCTTTAGAAAGAGGCTCAATTTCCATCTATGAGATGGAGATGCATATAGGTGGGATGGATGTGGCAGTCCCCAAAGGCATTGTAGTACATCTGCCAATAGGAGCCCCATTTTCCATTTTGCCATATCTCAACAACTACTTGATAGGCATTCCATCGTCTAAGCAGTAAAGTGTTTAGGCTTACTCAAAAACTCTTGATCCAAGAATAGATCTAGGAAGGGGGGCATGTTGACCATCAAGGTTAAACATTGTCACATTTTGCACCTTCTTGCAAACTCTTGTATGTAGGGGTTAAAGGCCACTGTACCTTAACTCGGTTCTATGGGGGTTAAAGGCCATTGTACCTTAACCCCAATTATGTGGGGGTTAAAGGCCACAGTAACCCTGGTTATGTACAATTCTCAGACACATATATATATGGATGACATAGAAGATTAGGGTGTTTTGCACCCACCAAAACTTATGTGACTCTCTCTTCTGTCTCACCCTCTCTCTCTCTCACCTTCTTCCATTCCACTTCCATTGTTGAGATCTCTCAACTGGTATCAGAGCACGGGTGTTCTAGCTGAGCCCGAGTGTGAGCCTGGAGCTCAAAGTCTGCTGCTACAGCTCTGTGGGAGGAAGGAGAAGCTCTGTTGGGTGTCTTTACTTGCATCCTATGTGCAAAGACCTTGTAGAAACCATTGTAAAGCTCTCTGAGTGGTTTCTTTGCAAGCCAGTAGGTGGTTTTGGAGGCAAAAGACAGTCTGTTTTAGACCTAATAGTCTTGTGATGAAGATATCTTTCTCTAGAAGCTAAATCTCACCTGAGATTAAAGGAAAAGTTATAGAAGACTTTGAGTACTTTATTTTTTGTTTTTACATCTCTGTCATCCGATTTTCCAGTGAAAAGTTATAGCTCCTGCAAAAAGTGATGAAATTCATTTTCCTGCGTGGATTTTGTGTGTTGGATCTCCATATCCAAGCCTCCATTTGTAGTTCAAACACTCCTAGTGGATTTAGAGCAATCCAAAACTTCTACCTATGAAGCTGCTTCTGATTCTGTGAAGTTCTAAAGCTATGGTGAAGCTCTGTCTACTCCAACATATTCATTTTGTCATTTCCTATGTGAGGGGGATCTCAGTTGTCTGTCCTGTTGGATCTGGGACTACTTGAAACATTTGAGTTGCTTACCATTCCGTGAAGAATCGAGGGAGTTGTGCTTCTCTATGTTTTTCCATCGTCTCTTTGAAGGAACTTTCTCAAAGTTTCCAAGATCTTCTCATTGATTGCCATGTAGCATTTTGGTTGAGGTTAAGTTTCCTAAGGTTCATTTTTGCAAGTAGATGCAAGGGTTGACTAGCTCTTACTCCATCCTTGGATGAGATTTTGGAGTTGTGGCAGAAGAGATATATTTGCAGATTGTCTTGCTGAGTTCGATTATGCAGTGACACCCATGTTTTGAGACATCCCAGGTTCTATTTTCACTAGCGGTCATTGTCATGAGGCCATGATTCTTAAATATACCTTATGCAAATCACTCTGGTTGCAGTCTAAGTTGCATGCGCTCATTTTTTATTTGTATTGGGTTGTATTAAATGCTTTATAGGCCACTTGGATGCATTGCGATCTATGTTGGATGCACTAATAGGACCAGATTGCCTTGTGGGATGCTTTATTGATGGACATTTAGCACACATATGCTATTTATGCTGAGGGAAAGCTTTGACACATTGTAGTTGATGCACTCATAGTGCTATGCTATCTTGGATGAGAAATTATTAATGTTTATGCCCATGGACGGTGTTTATGCTTGAGGCGTTTGGCTCTTATTGGCATTGGGTTTGCCATTGTTTTGTCATTGCAGGTTAACATTTTCTTTTGGGGCAAAAAGCCAAAGGAGTTTCCTACTCCGGTCACACGTGATGCGCATACCAAGAATATGACCTGCAGGTCCCAAATCCTTCATGTCAAAGGCCTCATGCAACTTGGCCTTCAATGCATCAAGCTCATAAGTGTTCTTGCTAGCCAATAGCATATCATCCACATAAAGTGCCAAGATTATCAGGCTATGATCCTTAGCTCTTTTAGTGTGGAGGCAGTGATCAATCTCACTTCTTCTAAAACCCTGGGACCGAATGAAAGCATCCAACTTGTGATACCATTCTCTAGGCACTTGCTTAGAGCCATAGAGACTCTTTTTTAACTTGCAAACCAAATTTTCTTTGCCCTTTTCTTCAAAGTATTCCGGCTATACCATGTAAATTTCCTCATGCAAATCCCCATGCAAGAAAGCTGTCTTGACATCCATCTGCATAAGCTCCATATCCTCTGTTGCCACAAGTCCAAGTACACATCTAAGTGTGGTCATCTTCACAACTGGAGAGAATATCTCATCAAAGTCCACACCCTTCTCTTGCTTGGACCCTTTAGCAACCAAATGGGCCTTGTACTTAGGCACATCATCACTTGTGACCTTCATCTTGTAGACCCATTTACATGGCAATGCTTTCCTTCCATGTGGCAAAGAAACCAAGTCCCAAGTCTTATTCTTTATGAGTGAACTCATCTTTGATTGCATACCATACTCCCACTTGCGTTGATCCTTGTTCATCATAGCCTCTCTGTAGTAAGAAGGCTCCCCACAATCAGTAAGCATCACATAGTCTACCCCTTGAACAAATTTGTTAGGTGGTCTAGACACTATAGATTTTCTTCTCAAGGGCATTTCAGCTTGTTGTCCCACCTGCATATTAGCCACATTTGGTTCATCATTGCCACCAATAGATGATCCATCATCTACCCTTGATTTTGTACCTGTGGGAGTACCTCATGGCACCATTTCCTGGACATTCAGTGCATGGACAGCTTGCTGTCTATCAACATATGCAGGTGGATTCACATTCTAGAAAGTGATTCTCCTCATTTCCATATCCCTCATGGGTGTCTTATGCATCTTCTTCTCATTGAAGACCACATCATGGCTTTGTATGATTTTCTTTGCTTCTGGATCCGAGAGACGATAGCCCTCCGCCGATAGCCCATCTCTCCACTTTCACCATAACCCAGAAAGATGCATTTCTTAGACTTAGGATCTAGCTTCTTCCGAAGCTCTTTTGGCACATGTGCATATGCCTCACACCCAAATATATGCAAATGAGAGTAAGAGGGCTTCTTGTCACTCCATGCCTCTTCAGGAATACCACCATCCAAACTCTTGCAAGGTGATCTATTGATCACATGCACTGCAGTCTTCATTGCCTCAGCCCAAAAACCACCACAAAGACTTGCATTGGAAAGCATACATTGCAAACTTTCCTAAATGGTGCAATTCATCTGTTCTGCCAGTGGATTCTGCTCTAGAGTATGAGGGGACATGAGCTCCCTCTTGATCCCACGTGTATCACAAAAATGCTAAAAGTTGTGATAGATATACTCTCCACTATTATCAGTCCGTAGGCATTTAAGTGTTCTACCTGGCTAATTTTCAGCCAAAGCCAACCAATTTTGAAATACCTAGAACACATCGCTCTTCCGAGCTATAGCATAATCCCAGTTGCATCATCAATGAATGTCACATACTATTCAGCCCCACCTAATGACCGTGTAGGCATGGGTCCACATACATCTGAATGCACCAAATCAAGCCTTTCAAGCTCTTTGTTTCCCTTTCTTTTATGGGCTGATTTAGTCTACTTCCCATAGAGACAGTGCTCACAAAATTCAAAATCTAAAAAACTCAAATGCGGTACATAACCCAAACAGCATAAGAGTTTCATTCCATCTTGGCTCATGTGCCCCAACCTGCAATGGCACAAAGAAGTACTTGGCTACTCGGTTATTGCAACAACATGTTTAGACACCCCTGATACATGTAAGGGATACAAAGTCCCACACTTGGCACCCCTGGCCAAACCATAGAGCCCTTTTGAAATTTCCATCTCTGAAAGCCAAAAGTGGTATGAAAACCAGCATCATCTAGTTGACCCGCTAAAATGAGACTCTTGGTCATCTTAGGCACATGTCTCACATTTTTCAAAACAAATGCAAACGCATTTGCAAAAGAAAACCTTATGTCACCTGCTCCCACTATGTCACATGCATAGTTATTTCCAAGATGCACACAACTTGTCTTTCCACTGTCATAAGTGGAGAACTATTCCTTATGGGGAGTAACATGGAATGAAGCACCAGAATCCAAAATCCAATCCTGGGAATATGCATCATCTGAAGTGGTAAGCAAGTATGTAGGTAGACTAGACATGAAGAGAATGTCATTGTCACTATCATCAGTGACTGCATTAATCTCCTCGATCTTCATCTTTCCTTTGTCCTCCTTTGGACTCTCTTCCTTCTTATTTGCACCCCAAATTTGCATTCTTTTTATTATCCTTTTGATCTCTTTTCAGCTTGTAGCAATCCTTTTTCATGTAGCCCTTCTTGCCACAGTGTAACACTCAATGTTCTATGCCTTGGATTTGCTACGAGACTTCCCTCTTTCTTGGGACTTCCCCCTGAACTGTGATCTGCCCCTTTGCACATTTAAGGCTGCATCCTACTTGTTGCCATCCATAGACTTCCGTCTAATCTCCTCGGCCAACAAGCTACCCACAACATCGTCAAACTTCAATACTCGACCAGATGTAGAGTTACTGACAGCTGTACGGATGGTATCCCATGAGGATGGCAATGAACATAAGAGGAATATTTCCTTAGTCTCCACATCAAAATTCATTTTTTGAGCCTGAAGCTAGCTATAAATAATATTAAATTCATTCAAGTGAGAAGCAATGAACACCCTTTCCTTCATCTAACAACCTCTTCATGAGGTAAACTTTATTAGAGGCAGTTTCCTTCTCATAAGTGGCACAAAATTTTTGAAGGAGTATGTTACAAAAGTGTTGCATGTTTCAATATGGAGGGGTGGAAGGAAATAAGTACTTCATTGTCTCCATATGTGAAACTGAGTTAGGCAGATAGTCCCAAATCAGATGAGGGCCATGATGTCCAAGGTTCATCAATGGTTGGGAGTCTTATGTATGCTATGATAGCTACTAGACCAGACATTACATTTGTAGTGAAAGTTGTTAGCCGGTATATGGCTAATCTAGGAAAGAAGCATTGGGACAGAGTTAAGTGCATCATGAGGTACATGAAGGGTACTAAGGAGGTGTGTATCTGCTTTGGCAAGAGGAGAGATGCATGTATTTGGGTACACAAATTCAGACTATGCAGGGCATGTGGATAGCAGGAGATCCACTTCTGGTTATGTATTCACCTTTGTAGGTGGTGCAGTGTCATGGATGTCTCGTGCACAGAAGTGCATTGCTTTGTCTACCACAGAGGCCGAGTATGTTGCAGCCACAGAGGGTTACAAGGAGGCTATATGGCTTGGTCGGCTAGTAAGAGATTTGGGGATTCATACAGGTGTACCGACATTGCATAGTGATTCCATGAGTGCTATTCAGCTAGCATGGGTCTTTCATGCAAATACCAAATACATTGAGTTCAGGTACCATTTAATCAGGGAGGTACTTGAGGACAAGCGCATAAAGCTTGTCAAGGTTCATACAGATGATAACCCTACAGATATGCTGATGAAGAGTCTACCTAGTCAGCGGTTTGAGTATTGTCATGTATTGATGGGCATTGGATAGTATGCTCATTGGTTGTTCTCCCTGAAAGGCACATTAGCCTTTAAGTGGGAGGTTGTGGGGGTTAAAGGCCACTATACCTTAACCCCAGTTATGTACAATACATTCCTTCTAGGATCAAAACACCTTGCATCATTCATGCTTTGTCCAAAACATGATTGCCTTGAGTTTCCACACAATAATAATTTGAGATCACAAAGAATCTCATATGAGAGAAGAAGCGGCGAGATTTGCAAGAAAAATGCTAAAAATAGAGCAAGAAGAAAGCAGAGCAAATCTCATTCAAAAATCTTGAAAGTTTCGAAAAAAGAAAAGTCGATTGGGAGGGGAAATGCAGTTAGATAAGGGAACTGATGAGATTTTGGCATGAGATTTTGTCCCATGATAGGGAGAACAGAGAAATGAGCTTCTCGCTCAAAAGAAAGGAAAAGATTTGAAAATAAAACTGGAGTAAGAAAAATTCAAAATGGAGCGCAAAACTGAGGGAGAGGGAATGAGAGGAGTGTGGTAATTGGATGGGAGGATTTGGTTTTAGGACAAATTGTGCAAGTTTGGTTGAGAAACTAGGTTTTTCAATTTGGCTACTGTTCAAAAATGTGATCAGAGAGTGGAGGTAGCAAGTGGGAGGCATACATCAAACTTTGGGCCTTTGAATAAAGGAATAGAAAAGTCATGCCATTTCTAATATTTTATTACCCTCTAGTATCTAATATTTTACTCAATTTTATTCACCTTATCCTTCCATGTTACCAACCCAAGGGCTCTCTTACAGGGCCCCTTTTTTAGTCCAAAATTTTCATAATGTCTCCCATAATGATTCAACATAGTCTAAACAAAGTCTACCACATAAATACAAAGGTAGTTTTTTAACTCAAATGGTAGTTCTTGAAAGAAAGAAAAGTACATCCATAAGTGCCAACATACACAATCATTTCTATTGAAGTACACTTCCAACATCATAAGTTTCAAATATTTAGACATTCATTTAGCTCATCATAACCATAGGAACAAACATTCTTTACTCAATGCAATCAAAGGTTTCATCACTTTGAAGTTTAGAATGATCATTACATAATACCACACTCATAATCAACTCATCAGTTTATAATAATCCACACATAATCAACTCATCATATGCTTTATGAATATGACTCAAGCCTCTTTGCATTCACACTTTAAATAATAGTTTGAACATGAATACCTTGCTTTAACCCATCCCAAGACTTAAGTTCAATCCTTGAACTGGACAAATGATCCCCATGATCTTTCTTGCAGTTAAAACTAAGGGCATAGGCAAAAAGAGCATGAAAATTTGAGCACTTTACCTTTTTGACAATATAAATCCAACATTCCTATAACCTCAGGGGGGTCACTATGTATAAACCCTCTATACCACGTGCGTTCAAAGCCTATTTCTAAAATCCCTTATCAGTAAAATTTTCATTAATAAAATGTATCCCTTTTCTATACAAATCTGTAAATTTTTTCCAAAACTATTTTAAATAGTACCTTATGTATATTTATTTCTGTAAATTTTAGAAATAAAAAATATCCTTCTGTTGAACTCACGTGATAGGGTTACATATGATGAGTGACCCCCCCGAGCCTATAACAAAGTTATGAGTGCTTGAATAGTTGATAGGTTCCTTGATTAACTAGATGTGACTTTAATGGATGTCAAGGTTCATTATTTGGGGTAAATAGTTAGAGCAATGGATTGTGGGAAAGAAGATCATGTGTTTGAGTTTGTTGCAGAGCTATGCATTAAGAAAAGGTATATCTTTTGCTAATCTCCCTAATGCCATGTGTCATAACCCTAGCAAAGATCATCAGAAGATAGACAAAAGCAAATTGGCCTCTTGCAAACAATGTCTGATCTAGGTACACAATATTTGATGATCAAGTAATCCTGACTCAACACCTAATACATACATACATACATACATACATACACACACACACACACATACATGTGTGTGTGTGTGTGTGTGTGTGTGTACATATATATATATATATATATATATATATATATATAAAATTTAAGGAGAGGTTTCAATGTGGAGCAATTTTGGAGGTCCGAAGAGAGGAAATGGGAGCTTCGTGGAGGTTCGAGGGGGTAGCCAGAGGTTCGGAAGGTTTTGGAGCTTCAAGAGGTCGAGCCAACACGATGCGGTAGACTGCGAGACTCAGTGGGCAAACTACATGGTGCGTGTAGACCCGATGATGTGGCATGCACTAATCAGTTCATGAAAGAGTCCATGTGGCATTATAACTCTGTCTCCCACCATGTGTCCCGATCATGTCACCCCAAAGCACCGTCATCTGCCATGTGTTTGCACCTACCTGCCAACTCTAGTCCACCTCTGCCATCGCATGCAGCTATGACTAACCAATTCCTGCACGTACTAGTTGCTTGGCCATTCTACAGGATTTTGCTTACTCGAGAGTTGACAAACTGTACTATGTGTTTTAGAGACAGAGTCAGTGCCAGTCGACTAATGATGTGGTGACAAAAATGGGTCCCGACGATGAGAACAAGTCTCAAAGACTGATGACATGGCATTGGAGATCGATGACAGCATTAGAGACGACAGATGACTAGTAGAGAACTGATTACTGATGATGTGGTGTGGCAGACGGACAATTGAGAGAGAGAGAGAGAGAGAGAGAGAGTATTTTATATATATATAATATTAGATAGTACATAGATATAATATAATATAAATATATAAAATTATATTATATATAATTTATTCATTTATATTCATATTTATATTTATATATATATATAAATATGAATATACTTTATTTTTCCATTTCATGTTTAAGTACACACTCACCTATATATAAATATATACATATACATAAATATATTGATATAAATATAAATGCTACTATTGATTGCTCTTCTCAAAGCATGAGGGATGTTGCTAAGAGATCAAAACCCCTTGCCATCCATTTTTGCTAGCTTTGTTTTCATATTAATTGCAAAAAGAGGAGAAGAAAGCAAAATATTTTGAATCTGGGCTGTCCACAGCAGAGACTAATACTAGGTATTGTGCTATAAAAAAGATCTCATGAAGGTTGAAGAGGCAATTCTGAATTAGATTGAAAACCCGATCCGAATTGTGAGACGAATTTCAATGTGAAAAGGGAGTTATGAAGAGGAGGCCAATGAGCTATAGTTGGGGAGGAGTTGCAACAACACTTCACAAAGGATGTACATCTGACTTTGCAAAACAAAACCAGTTATGTTGCTCATTGCGACAAGCTTCATGCATGACATCTATTTATGTTTGATGATACCACACTGTCAAGGGTGATCTTTTAGGAGTTCACAAATAAGTAGCCAAATAGGTGGGTTCATTGTGGCACATAGAATTTGATGCTTGAAACCACCTTCCATTGAATAGGAACTACATTTTGGTGAAAAAGCTCCACTAGAACAAGTTGGCCATGCGCACATTGGCCGCAAAAATGAACTTTGATTGAAACATGGTCAATTTGGTGTCTTGCAAGCTGACTACATGGGGTGACTACTCTAGGAATTGTTGATGATCTTCATGAGAAATAGCTTCTCTTGAGCTTCTTTCATGATAGGTGACGAGAGCATACTATCAATTAACATCGCACGTTTCTAGAGGCCATTCATAATTCATGGGATCATGCCGGTAGTGATGAGACTACAGTTTGTGCATTGCTTCTTCATCTCTTTCTTTGAGTGTATGGCTACTCCCAAGCTCTAGCAATTAATAGGTTTGCTCAATTCAATGATCAATCAACTAGCAAGTTCTAATAAACTTTCCATCCTTTCGTAGCTGTTGTGCAATTCTACCTTTGCATAACATTGCAATGGTAGCTCTTTAGTATTAGGAATGATTGAATCAAGGGCAATGATTTTCAAGCATTGACATGGCTATACCATTGACTTACTTAGCCATAGCACAAAAATTTTTGAACCTACAATCTCAAACATTTCATCTTTCTCAAATTGGTTAGTGAGTGCATATTGGTTAGATTTGGCAATATCCAATGGCAAAAACTATTGCGAGAGTTATAGTAGTAGAATGCCTTTGGTTTGGGGCCTTGGGGCCTTAGTGCACTGATCTCCAAGACACATATTTGCCTCTCAGACATTTTGAGTCACATGTTAGCTATTGGAGAATTAGAGAGTATGCATATCAAGTGCATTTACTCATATGAATATGTTCCATTGCAAATGCATGTACTTTGATGCATATATGTCATGTATTAGCAACCTACGGAAACCATGGTCTTTTCTTTTTTTCTTTAGTTTTTTTTTTTTTGGTAGGCACTCCATTCATTTATTCCATACACCACCAATATCCTTGGTCAAGTAGATGTTGTTTGTTCCTTGCCATTTGTAAATGCTTTTATTTTTTTGCATATGGTTCAATGCGTATAGGATTCAATGCATGTATGTTTCAACACATATGATGACTTAATAAAGAAAGGAATTGAAGTGGAGGAGATATTTAGCTCTCTTATATGCATCCTCAAAAAAAATTAAAAGGTGTCTAGAATCTAAAATTTGGAAAAGCACTATCATATATTTTGGTATGATTTTGTTCTATTTGGGACTGCATTTCACCATTGGTAATTGTACCACCTACTCGCTTCTTTTATTTGGTTAGGTCGGTGATATTTGTTCCTTGGCATTTGTAAATGCTTTTATTTTTTTGCATATAGTTTAATGCATATATGATTCAATGCATGTATATTTCAATACAAGAATCATGAGATGGAAAAGTGTACATTTCTACTCTGACAAAACCTAATGGCAATGAGCCTCTAACACTATATGAAACAAATTGGAGGTTGATTGTCTATGCATCACCTATAATGTCCCTATAACCAAGATTGAGTGAGCCAAGCAAAGTGGTGCCTAGAGTTGAAATTTTGTTTCTTGAAATTAAAGACATTTAAAGATTCCAATTTGAGACCTAGCGAGTGGGTCTCCACCACGTGGTAAATGGGTCATGCTACTCGAAATTCATAATAGTTCATAATAGTGTGTACTTAAAATTGAATACACATTTTTTAGTAGCCTAGGAAAGCTGCCAAATAGCCAAAGGCCAGAACGCCCCTGAGTGTCTTAGATAAACTTTATGTGCATCTCTTAAAGGTATGTGACTCGAGATGCTTTCGTAGCTATGTAGGATAGTGGGAGTGTTTTAGTTGGTGGTGCCACCTTTCTGCCTGCTACAAGCTGGTTTAATGGCTTTTAATCCCTGTTTCTACCCCTGCTGGAGGCTCTATTTGAGATCCAAACATTTATAGAGTGTTTGAAGGCTTTTCAAAATTTTGCTCGATGACTGTTCATTTTGTAGTCTTACTTTCAACACCTATTTCATTAATTTTGGACTGGTGCACTGTCCAAATTCGTTTTGTGAGATAATTTTGGATAAAGCATTTAAAAAAAAGAGGCTCTTATAAAACAAAACTTTGAGTCAAAAAGTAAGATTTTTAAAAATCAAATTAGAAAAAATGACGTGACGCGTTATTAAAACTAGAGTACATTAAAAAAAGAGGACATCACATTGTTAAAAGAGACAAAAAGTAAGATTTTAAAAAATCAAATTAGAAAAAATGGCATGACATGTTATTAAAACTAGAGTACATTTTAAAAAAAGCATGACACATTTGTACAAGAAGTAGATCATATAACTCAAAGCCATATGGTGTTAAAAAACACCTTCCATTAGCTCAGCCTAGAAGATCTCATCTTTGTCTCTCTTGTCTATTACAACTTTACATTAGAGAACTAAAAAGTCTTTGTGGAACTATAGTTACTTTAGAAAACACATAAGTCTCTATGGAATTAAATTTCCATCACTTGACTATTAAGTCATTAGAGAGAGCATATGTCCTCGAAAGTGCCTACTATGGCATTGGCTTCATGAAAACAAGCAGACTTTAAACTTGCAAGCCATGCGTAACCAAGGCTGGCATCTCAAATCTCCTCATAGATCTCCTCACAACTTGTTTTGAATCTTCCGCCGACTTATAAGCATTCAATAACTCTTCTTTTCTCTCTTGGCTTCCCTCATCTTCACCATTTTTTTCAATACAGTTTCTAGCCACCGCCATATCCTGTACGAAAATTTAACTCGTTAGCATAAGAAGTACGTGATTAAAAGAAGCGAAAAAGAAAGCTAGGGATATTCACCTCTTCTACTGAGTTCAAATCAAGCAGCCATGTGCATAACATATCCTCCTCGAATGATTTTCCCTTCATTGGTCCATACAAAAGAGATCTAAGATAGAATTTGAGTTCAGTAAATGAAGTCGGGTAGTAACTAGTCATTGTCTTAGAGGGAAAGTGGGAGAAGGAGAGTGAGGGATGCACAGTGAGCTACCCCTCCTTCAAGAGTGATAGAAAGTAAGGGAAGACGTAAAGTGAAAGACAAATACAAGTTCATTAGAAGGACTAGGATGTAAGAAATAAGAGAGTGTTTGTGGAAGGACTACGATGGAAGAATACAAGTGCACTAAGGCATGATGTGTTCGCTATGATAAGGATAAGGGTTGGAATAAAGTGAGAGAAGCACTGGAAATGCTCTACTTCAAGTGAGTGGAGACTGTCCAACTGAATAAAATTTTGCAGAGCATTGGGATTGATGTACTTTAAGTGAGTGGAGCATTGGGAATTGATACTTTGGAGTGAAATATATTACAAATATTACATCATCACATATTCATATCAAAATTCTCATCACAGAAGGTTATATTTCCAAATAATCACATCATCACACATTCATATCATAAAATTGTGTGCATGAAATAAATATATAAATATCATGACTAAATGCCACTTAAGTAATAAGTCACAAATTGGTGTATAATCAACAAAAACTACATCATGATTCATACATTGCAACAAATAAATGTCAACCATAATATTCATGGAATAAACAACATCATGAGAATATGCTCCTCATGCATATATACAAACACAACATCATACATGCATCACAACTCTTCTGATGCTTCTAGTGGAGACTGTGGCAACTCTTCTGATGCTTCCAATGGAGGCTATGGTGCTCTCGATGTACACTCAGTCTCTACTTCTTCTGTAGTATGTAGTGCTTTCGGAGTAGACTCGCTATCCTCTTCCTTAAATGCAAGCAGAGGCTGTGGCAACTCTTCTGATGCTTCCAGTGGAGGCTGTGGTGCTGTAGGTGTACACTAAGTCTCTACTTCTTCTGTAGTGTGCAGTGCTTTCACAGTAGACTTAGTCTCCTCTTCCTTAAATGCAAGCTCTAATACTGCTTCAGTTGCACATTGTATTCTAATGGCAGCAATTAGGTCTCGAATGATTTCAGCCCTAAACAATTGTATATCCTCCTTTGAATATTTGAGCTCCAAAGAGTATTCTGATGAGATCTGTGGCTTAAGTGAGAAAATTTCTTTGAAAATCAACATGCAGTTACAGGCAACTCTCCACCCACAACTATGCCCATCTTCTTGCTCTACTACTAAATGCTTTTGGAAGTATAGCGAGTCTTTGTACTGTCCTGTTTCTTTGATAGCAGATACCAACTTCTCAATCGACCTGCTCATCATGACATATTAAAAAAACTTAGTGTGTCTATTACATAAGGTACATAATATAGAAGTAACAACAGATTAATAGAATACTTACGTTTGCACTGAGCCATGAAAGCCTGCAATCGAGTTGACAAACCAACAATAGTTGTCTTCAAGGTCCCAAACCACCAGACTCCAATGTTCCCTGCACGAATAATTAAGAACCATTATTATTTAACACAATGTTGCCAGTATAAGATGAAAATAAAGGTTGCCATAATACTTACATCTCATGATATGCCATAAATAGGACTCGCATGCCATGTAAATGTAAAGGCTGTAACCATTTACAAACATCGGCTATCGTCTTTCTGCTATCGCTAAGTATAGGAGAAAGGAGGGAATCCAACATATACATATGGTTTTGTACGGCTCTACAAAATCGTGAGATAACTATACTACACCAACAAATAAATGAATATCAGCTTATTAGATTTATTCAAAATATTGAATTATCAAGCAGAGAAAAAGTTTGTATCAAACCTGAGAATGGCCATCATAACGTTGTTATTGACCTCATTTGAAGCTCTAGAGAGGATTGAAATCTCCCCTCCCCCAAATTCAAGATATTGAGGTCTATGTTGAATCATAACCCGAACATTAAAAGAGCTTCCCAATTCTTCCAATGAAGCCATGTTTGTAGAGTTGAGGTCTTCTATCCCCTTTGACTCTTTGACAGCATTCATTTCACACTCCTCTGAGCCATTATCTATTTGCCTTGTGGGAGGGTCCATAATGTCGCCCTTAATGATTGCTCGAATGGTACATGTTATAAATGCATAGAGATGCAAATCCGTATATGTTGACAGTGTGGTGTCATTTTGTATCTCAAAAATTTGACCAAGTACCAAAAAGCAATTGTACCCCACCCTCCATCCACAATCATAGATGTGGCTATCCTCTTGATGTGATACCTGACATGTTATATACTCTATTTGTTGTGCCAAGTCACATTGCCGCATTACTGTGTCGGTATGTGTCGGTAGCACCTACTAACTTTCGAGCCGATCTACACATCAAAACATATAACAACAGTGAATATGTGCATTGCATATCAATCTACATGTCAAGAAGTGACAACAAGTGTAGTCTCTATACTTACTCTAACACAGTGCCATGGACGGATGTCATTGAGTTGGCAAAGAAGTACTTCTTAGCAAAGATGTCCACGACTACCAAACTCCAATGTGAGCTGCATTATCAATAAAGAATAATTACTATGTTTGAGACAATTCTAGCAATGCAATAGAAAAAACAAGTAGGGTTTGATGTTACTTCTCATAATATGCTGTAAAGATAACTCGTGCCTCATTCATAGGAACGTGCTTCAACCACTTGCAAACATCCTCTATGGTTTCTTCTTTGTTGCTAAGCACTTCTGAAATAAGAGGATCGAGATATATGAAACGCTTTGTATATTTTGAGGAAAATTTGCTATAACATTACTATATTTTAAAAAAAAGTATTAGCTTCTTGGGTTTAATCAAAATAAGCAAAGTATAAAGCCAAGGAAAAGGCTACATCAAATTTGAGGATGGTTGTAATGACTTTAACATTAACCTCTTTCTTAGGATTCAAGAGGATCAAAATCTCTTCTTCACCAAATTCAAAAAAATGAGGTGGTTGTCGAATTAACAACATAGCAGTGAATGAACTTCCAATCTGCTGCAATAGAGTCATATTTTCATGACTCATCTTATTGAGAGAGTAGTCTACATCGTATTCTTCTTCACTTGCTATGTCTTCTACATCCTCCTTCTGCTATAAAAATATAAGAAATTTATGCGATACACATCCCAAATAAAGGCTTAAACAAGCAGATAAGGTTTCATACATGCTTTCATTAGAGTGAGTCTCTCCTTCTCTTGGAGAAAAATTTAAAAAGTAAGGTTTTATACATGCTTTCATTAGAGTGAGTCTTTCCTCCTCTTGGAGGAAAATTTTAAAAAGTTATGAGATTTACACATCCCAAATAAAAATAAAGGTTTAAATAATCATAGAAGTATAAAGATAGCATGCTTTCATTAGACTCAGTCTCTTCTCCTCTTGGAGGAAAATATAAAAAAGTTATGAGATTTACACATCATCCCAATTAAAGGCTTGAACAAGCATACAAGTATAAAGATAAGGTTTTATGCATGCTACAATGTAGTCATATTTTTAGGTTGTTTCCCAATGGTAGCAATTAGATGCTGAATACTCTCAACCCAAAATGCTAGTAGATTAGCTTCTGTATATGATTCCATTTTGACTAGTAACTCCAAATCAAAAATCTCTCTAAGAAACAACATGCAGTTGTAGGCAACTCTCCACCCACAGCTATGCCCATCTTTTTGCTCCACTGGTAGATGTCATTTGAATTCTACTTGGTCTTGTTGCTCCATGGTTGTTCTGATAGCAGATACTAGCTGATATGTAGCACTATCCATCATGACATATTAAATATATTAATATGTCATGATCATAAGTTACAAAATAAGAAAGTAACAAAAATATTAAGAGAATAATTACCTTGGGGAGTTGGCATGATAGCCTTCCATTGAATTCACAAACCACAAATGGTTGACTTCAAGGTCCCAAGCGATCAAACTCCAATGTGAGCTACATGACCAGAATAAAATTGATTATTGTTTTACATAAACTTGCCAAAGAAATAGTAAAAATAAGGTTAGAGTTGATACTTACTCCTCATGATAAGGCATAAAGATGACTCACACCCCATCTAAATTCAAAGGGCTTAACCAGGTACAAACATCTTCTATAGTCTTTTGAGGAGAGCTAAGAATAGAAGAAAGGAGAGCATCGAGCATGTAGACACGATTCTGCACTACACTAGGAAGCTGAGAAATAACTACACTACACCAAGAAATAAATAAACGTTAGCTCATAGAATTGATTTGCATTCTGCACTAGGAACTGATATATATAACTACACTGTAAACAAATAAACAAATGTTAGCTCATTGAAGTACCAAAAAATAAACAAACTTTACCTGAGAATGGCCAGGATAACATTGTCATTAACCTCTTTTAAAGGATTGGAGAGGATTGAAACCTCCTCTCTACCAAAGATCAAATACGGAGGTTCTCGTTTCAAAATGATCCTAACTTCAAATGAGCTCTCCATTTTATCCAATGCAGCTAAATTTGCAGAATGGGTCTCTGTCATAGCTTGTATTCTATATTTGCGGTCATTCTGCTTTTCCATGGTGTCTTTAAAGCTCTTGTGCTCATGGGATTCTTCAATCAAATTTAGAGGTGGTTGGATTGCTGAAGTAGAAGGGAGTGCCTCCATATTGACTTCATCCATTTCTTCTCCCTCTATTGCCTGTAAACAAATATGAGAGATTAGATTCATTATCTTTAAATTTAAATCTTATTTAAAAAATTGTATTTAGTTGAGAAATAGAGAGTTCATACCACTAAGTATTGTCATGGTGGCCTTTTTACATAAACCTGCAAGCCATAATTATCAAAGAAGGCATCATCATCTTTCTCTTCATCCACCAACCTCTCTCTGAGTGGGTCATGTAAGTCCATCTTTTCATCATCATCAACTGGGACATTATGATCTTCAAGGTAATCATCCATGTCATCAGTGTCCTTGTGCTCTCTCTCTTTTTCATAGCCTGTGGTTAGATCTGCTTGAAGCTAAAAATAAGCCATGAAATGCTTATTTTCAATAATATTTGTGGAGTTGCCTTTTCTGAGGAGATCCTCAAATAAATATCCCATCCTGCATAGGGTGACCTCCCTACCTACCGGTAGCAAATTCTCCATCATGTTAAGTAAGAGACTCCCACTTTTTGTAGGACTTCCATAGTTGTTTTTTTGATAATGTATGGACCTGGGAATATCTTGCTCTTCTAGCATCAATCTCAAATTATTTGAATTCCCTCTTATGTCCTTTTGTAAGGAGTGATCAGGGTTGGGACTCCGCATACACAAGAAGAATGATTCAAGAGATTGAATCGCTATGCCACATTCTCTCTTGCCTCTCTTTACTGCATAAACACCACTATAGATCTTCAAATCTGATGAATATGCTCGCTCTAGAGTAACCTGCATGGCTTCTTTGTCTTTTTTATCAACAAAAATGACAATGTTGCAAATTGCCACTTTGCTAATGGTGGTATACTATTCTATTAATGAAGTTATGGATATCATCGCTAGAAACTTCATTGATAAAGAATAGTTGTGGCTTATCCCATGCTGACTCATTCTTGATGAAGTCATCTCCTGCAACTCCCTTGAAGTTCACAAGCTTTCCAGACTCTGCCGTAACCTCTACATTGAATTGAAAGCTTTGGTGTATATCTGTCGGCATCCTTATCTCGCTGATTTATCTTTCCACATATGCAACCACCTGTTGTGGGATTTCTTTTCTCATGTAAGAGGTTACTATTTATGACCCATCTTCATCCTTTTTAATCCACCTATTTGCCCATAGCTTTACCTTGGTGGGTGTTGACAAAGAAGCTATATGCTTGACCACATTATAGTCAATGTTACAATGAGTAAGTGGAATTTGTTTCTCTGACAGCAAATACTTAATGGCACTATGCACTGCATCCTCGGGGGGGTCACTCATCATATGTAACCCTATCACGTGAGCTCAACAGAAGGATATTTTTTATTTCTAAAATTTACAGAAATAAATATACATAAGGGACTATTTAAAATAGTTTTGAGAAAAATTTACAGATTTGTATAGAAAAGGGGTACATTTTATTAATGAAAAATTTACAGATAAGGGATTTTAGAAATAGGCCTTGAACGCACGTGGTATAGAGGGTTTATACATAGTGACCCCCCCGAGACTGCATCACACCTCACCTGTACATTGATGCATTCTTCCATGCAGTGGTCTTTGTCTTTCTTTCCAAAAAACCATTCTTTCTTTAAAAGTTTTTGTGCTGCCATGGATGCATACTTGTCAGGTAAGTACTTTATAAGCCTCCACATCCTTGCCATCAACTCCTTCTTATCCATTACCTTTGACTTTCTGGAGATAAAGGAGCTTCATAGGTCAACTATCCACGCTCACAAGCAATGCATGTTTCAAGCATCTCATTGAACACTTCAACAGGACGAAATATGATAGAAGTGTAGTCCGCATATCTGTCCCTCACCACCTTGAGGCTTGTCATATTTTCTTCTCACTCTTGAGTTCCCCTAGGCACAACTGCACTCAAAGAAGTATAGAAGTTTGTGAGTGTGTCGGCGTCTGCTTTTGTGACCTTTCGCTTCAAATCAAGATTTGGAGAACCAAATGTTGTCCATATAACCCTTGCCTTTTGTAAGACCTCTGATGTTGAGGATATCTTATGCTTTCCATGGACATAATGATTAAGTCTTTCGGACTCAATCAAGTACTTGATCTCATGCTTGAATATGCAGATTGTTGCAGGATAATAATGGAATGAACTTATCTTTGCAAATTGTTCTGAAGTGAGTCTTTTGACCTCCTTTGCTTCTTTTGCGATTTGAGTACAAGCATAAGCCCAATGTTGACCATCAATGGGCTCGAATCTACAATGAAGGAGGAATTCCTTCTTTGCTTCCTTTAGCATATTCTCACCTTGTGCCTCTTCGCCTTGTTCATGTGGAATATTTTTAAGAGTGTCTTTAAAGAATCGACTGAAGGTTTCCTCAAAATTTGTAGGCCCTGTAAATATTATTTGATCCAGAAAGCTATTTTTGATTGGACAAAACATTATTGGGCGCAGGATCACATTGCTTGCCACAAGTTTCTTTCCATCTCTCAAAGCCTCATATATTTGCAGTGCATAGGATATATCAAGGCTTCGGCTATTAGTAAAGATAGCTACAGCTTCCACATCTTTGGCATTCACAAACCACGTCCTTTGACCCCAGATATATCCCACATCATCATTTGTTACTACTTCATTAAGACATAGAGTAAGATTTTTAATTGATGTGAGTTCATCCTAATCATCTTCAGCCTTGGGTTCTGAGTCTTCTTCATCTTTCTCTTCTTTTAACCGTTTTTCATCCACATGATCTTTCTCTACAGTGGGACGATGCCTTTTTTACTGCTTGGATCCGTGGCTCTTGCAGTACTAGCCTTTTGCATTTCACGTCATGGTTTGCTAGCAAGAGCTTCTAGCATAACTGCAATGGATCGACCTTAATCTTCTTCAATTTTTTTAAATTCATGTGCACTCAACACTTGTGTTTCATCATCCTTAGTTACATCCACCATTTCTTGCTCTAGAAGTTTGTGCTCATGTTCTACATGTTTGTGACAGTGTGCATGTTCTTCTTGTCCCTGCATCGAAGTCTGAGCTTGATCTCCTTCATGTGAAGATCCTTGAATATTAGGAGCATATTGTGCATCTTGAAAGTACTCAAACATTATCTTTGCATGCATCCTTTTTGCCACCACACTAGGAAATTGCTCCCAAGTATATGCAAGAGCCTCCAATGCACTTTGCAGCTCTGGAAACTTTGATGGTTGAGGAGGAGGCATCACAAAGGTCTTTGAGTCTCTCCTTGACACAACAAAATGAAGACCGCCAACTTCAGGATCTGAACTCTTTGTGAAAATATCCATAAAAGTCTCTTTTAGCTCTATCATTATGCCTACTACAAGGCTTGAAGTCATATCTTCTTTAAAGAAAGTAGCATCCCATGGATCTTCAACATCATTGAACTCCCTTTTTGACATAAGTAGAAAGAGTCTCTTTTCCTTTTGATGAAGAAACCAAGCTCTTCTGCCCATGTGATATCAAGTCCACCTACCAAAGCCATTGGGGCTATATTCCTTTCCTTTCAAATTCAAAGTGACATCAGAGACCCATGCTCTAATCTCAAAGTCATCTAGGATAGCCCCCACATTAGTTGATTGCTCCACAATCCTACAAGAAAAGATAATGAAGAATTTAGATACATACAAGTAAAGTACAATATACAACGCTTGATACAATGAATGTGACCAATAGCAGAGAGGGCTTTACAAAGTATTTTATAGCAATAAATGTGGGAAATAGCCTAGAATGCTTTACAAGGCTTAAATATTTGTACAAATGTAAAAAAATTAGCCAATAAAGCTTTACAATGAAATAAAATGTCCTATAGTGATAAAGCTTCAATCTTTGTGAAGACATGTAATCTGTCCATCCATTGATTTGCCCTCTAGTGATAAAGCTTCAATCTTCGTGATGACATGTAATCTGTCCATCCATTGATATCTGTGTATTGATACCCAACTGATGCAATCTACCCACTAAAAACTATTCCACTGATATCCACTTATGCAGCCCACTGATACTCATTAAATAGTGAATGGTCAGGATGGTCGAGTTTATTACAAGGCGCTTCATATGGCAATAAATGTAAAAAATAGCCTAGAAGGCTTTACAAGGTTTTTTATGATAATAAATGAGCTTAAATATTTATACAAATGCAATAAAAATAACCAATAATCATCAAGCTCCAATATGTCCCATGACATGTAATCTATCCACTGATATATGTAATTTGTCCACTGATATCTACTATCTGCTCATGCAATCTGCCCACTGATAAACTTCTTGGTAAATGGTAAAAGGTCTTATTTAATAGCATGTTATGAGTGTTAAACTACATGTGAGCGAAGGGACTGACAACGATTATGAACTAGTTAGAAAAATTTGAGCATGGCTTCGATTGGCAACTTGGAGAATTGTCTCTCCTCTAAGGCAATCTAATCTTTGCTAAACCAACCGTCGAAGCGAAGAAAAGCAATAAATAATTTCTTTTTCTGTGTTCAT
This sequence comes from Dipteris shenzhenensis, assembly GCF_047967505.1. NCBI lineage: Eukaryota > Viridiplantae > Streptophyta > Polypodiopsida > Gleicheniales > Dipteridaceae > Dipteris > Dipteris shenzhenensis. The sequence continues at coordinate 45,536,551 of NC_141610.1, forward strand.
TTTAATGTGATGGGGTTTAAGAGGCTTAAATATGCAAAAGAAGGGGTTTTGATGTAGAGGCTAAACCTGCATGTGAGAGAAATGAAGAACAAGTATCTAAAGAAAAGTTAACATTTTTCAATTTAAAAGATGAATATATATATAAATATTATCTCACCTTCAAAGCAAACCATAAATTCACTCTTTTATAATTTTTTAAAAGTATAATATAAAACATGTAAATATATAAAACTCTCTCTTTCCTCTGAACTTTCTCTCTCTCTCTCTCTCTCTCTCTCTCTCTCTCTCTCTCCTCCTAATTCTCTCTGTAGCCATAGTTAAGACACCTCATTCTCTCTCTTAATCTCTCTCTCTCTCTCTCTGACAACTCTTATGTGTTTCCCTCTTTGTCCTCATCCCACTCATTCTCTCTCTTAGTTTATCTCAATTCTCTCTTTCTCTCCCTCCCATGGCGGCTACGATTTATCATTCTCTCTCTTCATCTCTTTCTCTCCCTAGGATTTGTAATTATTTATCTCTCTCTCTCCACCTCTCTCATCTCTCTCTCTCTCCTCTTCTCTCTCTCCCTCTCTATCTCTCTCTCTCTCTTAGCCTCTCTACCTCCCTACCTCTATCCTCTTGGCCGCTAGGATTTGTCATTCTTTCCCTCTCTATGTCTCTCTCTCTCTCTAAATTCTCTCTCTTAATCTCTCCCAGACTTCCTCCCTCCCTCCCTCCCTCCCTCTCTCCCTTTCTCTCTCTCCTTTGTCCCTCTTCTCACTCTTAATCTCTCTTTCTCTCCCTCCCCTCTTCTCTCTCATTTCTCTCTCTCTCTCTCTCTCTCTCTCTCTCTCTCTACCTACGGACGTCTGGGAAAAGTCAGTGGCGGCCTGCTTCACCAAGGAGACCTGATGCTCTGTCAGTGTTATGCGGTAGGCTGAAGGGGGGGGGGGGGGGTCCATCTGGGCCACCGGTTCCGGACTTACGGCCCCGCCATACCGCACCGACAAACTGTGAAAGCTCCAAAAGGCGAGGGAAAGGAAGTAGCAGAGGCGAGGGAGGGAGGAATGGGGCGGAGGCGGGGGAGGAAAGAGGGAGGGATGGAGATGTACGAGGAAGCGGGGGGAGGAGAGGTGGTAGAGTGGGGAGAGAATGGCGAGAGAGGGGAGAAAAGGAGGAGAAAGGAGGGGGTGGCAGCGCGGCGCAGGACGGGGAAGGGGAGGGAGGAGGGCGAGGGTGTGGCAGCGCGACGCGAGGGGGGGCGGGGAAGCAAGGAGGAGAGGGAGGGGAAGGGGGGGGGGTGGCAACGTGGCGCAAGGGTGGGGAAGGGGGAGGAAAGGGGAGGGGGGGGGTAGCGCTACGCGAGGGGGGGGAGGCGAGGAAGGGTGGAGGGACGGAGAAGGAAGGAGGGGGGGGAGGGGGGGGGCAGATGGCGGGCGGAGAAGGAGGAGAGGGGGACGGGGGGAGGCGCGGCAGCTGCGAGCAGAGAAGCGGCAGAGAGGGAGGGGAAGGGGGAAGGGGACCGCGCAGTGCGAGGGAGGTAGACGGGAGCGGGGAGAGGTGGGAGCATTCGCAGGAGCGTACCTCATGATGCACTTAATTGCCTCCCAATGCCTCTTTCCTAGATTAGCCATATACCGACTAACAACTCCCACTGCAAATGCAATGTCTGGTCTAGTAGCTATCATAGCATACATAAGACTCCCAACCGCTGATGCATAAGGACCCTTGGCCATCATGGCCCTCTCCTCATCTGATTTGGGACTATCTGTATGACTCAGTTTCACATATGGAGGCAATGGAATACTCACTGCCTTTCCCCCCTCCATATTGAAACGCTGCAATACTTTTGTAACATACTCTTTCTGTGAAAGCCAAAGGAGTTTCCTACTCCGATCACGCGTGATACACATACCAAGAATATGACCTGCAAGTCTCAAATCCTTCATATCAAAGGCCTCATGTAACTTGGCCTTTAATGCATCTAGCTCATAAGTATTCTTGCTAGCCAATAGCATATCATCTACATATAGTGCCAGGATTATCAGACTATTATCCTTAGCCCTTTTAGTGTAGAGGCAGTGATCAATTTTACTCCTTCTAAAACCCTGGGACCGAATGAAAGCATCAAACTTCTGATACCATTCTTTAGGCGCTTGCTTAAGACCATAGAGACTCTTCTTCAGCTTGCAAACTAAATGTTCTTTGCCCTTTTCTTCAAAGCCTTCCGGCTGCACCATGTAAATTTCCTCATGCAGATCCCCATGCAAGAAAGCTATCTTGACATCCATCTGCATAAGCTCCATATCCTCTGCTGCCACTAGTCCAAGCATGCATCTAAGTGTGGTCATCTTCACAACCGGAGAGAATATCTCATCAAAATCCACACCCTTCTCTTGCTTGAACCCTTTAGCGACCAAACGGGCCTTGTACCTAGGCACATCATCACTTGTGACCTTTATCTTGTAGACCCATTTACATGGCAATGCTTTCTTTCCATGTGGCAAAGAAACCAAGTCCCAAGTCTTATTTTTCATAAGTGAAATCATCTCTGATTGCATAGCATACTCCCACTTGCGTTGATCCTCGCACATCATAGCCTCTCTGTAGCAAGAAGGCTCCCCGCAATCAGTAAGCATCACATAGTCTATCCCTGGAACAAACCTATCAGGCGGTCTAGACACTCTAGATGATCTTCTCAAGGGCATTTCAGCTTGCTGTCCCACCTATATATCAGCTACATTTGGCTCATCATTTCCACCAATAGATGATCCATCATCTACCCTTGATTGTATACCTGTGGGAGTACTTGGTGGTACCATTTCTTGCACATTTGGTGCATGGACAGCTTGCTGTCTATCAACATATGCAGGTGGATTCACGTCCTGGAAAGTGATTCTCCTCATTTCCACATCCCTTATGGGTGCCTTATGCATCTTCTTCTCATTGAAGACTACATCATGGCTGCATATGTTCTTTGCTTCTAGGTCCCAGAGATGATATCCCATCTCTCCACTTTCACCATAACCCAGAAAGATGCATTTCCTAAACTTAGGATCTAGCTTCTTTCGAAGCTCTTTTGGCACATGTGCATATGCCTCACACCCAAACATACGCAAATGAGAGTAAGAGGGCTTCTTGCCACTCCATGCCTCTTTAGTAATACCACCATCCAAACTCTTACTAGGTGATCTATTGATCACATGCACTGGAATCTTCATTGCCTCAGCCCAAAAACCACCAGAAAGACTTGCATTGGAAAGCATGCATTGCAACCTTTCTTGAATGGTACGGTTCATCTTTTCTGCAACTGGATTTTGCTCTGGAGTACGAGGGAATGTGAGCTCCCTCTTAATCCCACGTGTATCACAGAAATGCTGAAAGTCATGAGAGAGATACTCTCCACCATTCTCATGAGATACTCTCTACCATTGTCAGTCCGTAGGCATTTAAGCGTTCTACCTGACTGATTCTCAACCAAGGCCAGCCATTTCTGAAATACCTGGAACACATCACTCTTTCGAGCTATAGCATAAGCCCACACTTTCCTAGTTGCATCATCAATGAATGTCACATAGTATTCAGCCCCGCCTAATGACCGTGTAGGCATGGGACCACATACGTCTGAATGCACCAAATCAAGCTTTTTAAACTCTTTCTTTCCCCTTCTTTTATGGGCTGATTTAGTCTGCTTCCCATAGAGACAGTGCTCACAAAATTCAAAATCAGAGAAACTCAAATGTGGTACATAACCCAAACGGCATAAGAGTTTCATCCCATTTTGGCTCATATGGCCCAACCGGCAATGCCATAAAGAAGTGCTTGGCTACTCGGTTATTGCAACAACATGATCAAACACCCCTGATACACGTAAGGGATACAAAGTCCCACACTTGGCACCAGGGAGCATAGAGCCCTTCTGAATTTTCCAACTCTGAAAGCCAAAAGTGGTGTGAAAACCAGCATCATCTAGCTGACCCATTGAAATTAGACTCTTGGTCAACTTAGGCACATGTCTCACATATTTCAAAACAAATGCACACCCATTTGCAAAAGAAAACTTTATGTCACCTGCTCCCACTATGTCACATGCATAGTCATTTCCAAGATGCACACAACCTGTCTTTCCACTGTCATAAGTGGAGAACCATTCCCTATGGAGAGTAACATGGAATGAAGAACCAGAATCCAAAATCCAATCCTGGGAATATGCATCATCTGAAGTGATAAGCAACTCTGCAGATAAACTAGACATGAAGAGAATGTCATTGTCACTATCATGTGTGACTGCATTGATCTCCTCAATCTTCACTTTTCCTTTGTCCTCCCTTGGACTTTCTTCCTTCTTATTTGCACCCCAATTTGCATTCTTTTTCTTATCCTTTTGCTCTCTTTTCAGCTTGTAGCAATCCTTTTTCATATGGCCCTTCTTGCCACAGTGGTAACACTCAATGTTCCGTGCCCTAGATTTGCAACGAGACTTCCCTCTTTCTTGGGACTTCCCCTTGAATTGTGATCTGCCCCTTTGCACATTCAAGGCTGCATCCTACTTGTTGCCGTCCATAGACTTTCGTCTAATCTCCTCGGCCAACAAGCTACCTACAACATCATCAAACTTTAGTACTCCACCACGTACAGAGTTACTGACAGCTATACGGAAGGTATCCCATGAGGATGGCAATGAACATAAGAGAAATATTGCCTTAGTCTCCGCATCAAAATTCATCTTCTGAGCCTGAAGCTGGCTGAAAATAATTCAAGTGAGAAGAAATGGAGACCCTTTCCTTCATTTGCAGCTCAAACAACCTCTTCATGAGGTAAACTTTATTAGAGGCAGTTCCCTTCTCATAAGTGGCACACAATTTCTTCCACAAATCTTCCGTAGTCTGCTCATTTACTATTGTGAAATAAACTGACTCCGCAAGATGAAGTCTAATAGTAGACTTTGCTAATGCATCCAACTCATTCCAATCATCCTCAGATATATCTGCAGGCTTAGCTTCAATCCCTGCCAAGGGTTTAATCTGCTTCTTTTGAATAAGCACATCCCTTATCTGTTCTTTCCACAAAGAAAAGTTTGTCCCATTAAACTTTTTAATGCTGAAAAACTCCTTTTCAGACATGGAAGAGGATGCCATGATACAAATGAAGCAAAATCCCAAATGCTAGTACCTGCAAAAGAGAAATCACACCAAATACTAGGTGCACCCAAATGTGTATGCCACAATAGAGTGAAATATCACCAAAACTCAAAGCTCAAAGCATCAAAAAGATGCAGCTGACTCAAGTGAACTTTGGCGAATTTTCATGGACTTTATTTATAATTTTATAATCTTAAAGGCTAAACCTAGCTCTTTTTTTAATTTTAGTTTCAAATTGTGGCGAATATACTAAGCTTTTATTTTTATAAAAGCATATAAACTTTCACAAGCCATATAAAACTTTCGCTTATTAATGAAACTAACGCGAAAAAATCATCCCTGTTTGTAAACAATTGACATTTTTATTCTTTAGCAAAGAGTGAATTATCTCTAAGCAGTTTGAACACTTTTAGCAAATGCTCCAAATTCTTTTTTCTGGTTTTACTATAAATAAGGATATCATCTAAAAATACTATAGCAAATTTTCCTAAATATAGTCTTAAGACACTATTCATAAGTGTCATTAAAGTTGATGGAGCATTTGTTAATACAAATGGCATTACTTTAAAATTGATAATGCCCATACCTATTAGAAAATGATGTCTTAGGGACATCCTCTTCCCTAATTCATACTTGGTGATATTATGATCACCTTAAATCAATTTTAGTGAAATATTTTGCCCCTTGAAATTGATCAAAGAGCTCATCAATGCAAGGCATAGGACACTTATTTTTTATGGAGATTTTATTTAATTCTCGATAATCTATGCATAAGCGCATAGTACCATCCTTTTTCTTTACCTGTAAAACTGCTGCAGACAAAGGTGAGCTACTTGGTTGAATTTTGACCTTCCTAAGGTATTCAATTAATTGTCTCTCGACCTCAAGTTCCTCCGTTTGTCTAAGCCTATATGGGGGTTTACAAATAGGGGTAGATTTAGGAATCAAATCTACTTTACGATCTACTTCTCTCTTAGGGGGTAAACCATCAAGAAAATCAGATGAAAAAACATCTTTAAATTCAAACATTTATTCATTGAAAGAAGATTTATATTTTTTAACATTATAAAAACAATATTACTTCTTTTCAATGAAAAGGGCATAAAATCACCAATAAAAGTAAGTTTATAGAGATATGCCTTGCATTCTTCTTGGTGTAAGAGTCATTCCAATTCCATTGAACAAATAAGAGGAGAGTTGGTTACATCATGTTCTCCCTGAATTTGGAAAACTCTACCATCTTTTCAAACATAATGGAGTTATTAAAATAACTCCACTATAAGCTATGCCCAAGACTATACAACCACACTCAACCAAGCACAACATTTGTTTGATTGAGATGCATAATTTGGAAAAAGCTATGCCCAAGACTATACAACCACTCTCAACCAAGCACAACATCTGTTTGATTGAGATGCATAATTTCGAAATCGAAGGCATCCTGATAGTCTTAAATATTCACCTCTACACCATGTGTCATGGTGTCCCAAAAATTCGGATCACTACCCTTTGCCAAAGGCTAAAGAGATTAAAAAAAGGGGGTGAAAAGGATCTTAGAATCTTGGAAGAAAAAGGGGGTGAAAAGGACTTTTGGACCTTGGGTGAAGAGGGGTAATAAGAGAGAGTGATCATGTGGCTTTCTTCAAAGGTTTAAAAAGCTTTGTATGACGTGGCTCTTTATAAAGGTTTTTGAGAGCTTTGGAGAAATGGAAAAAAGGCTCTCCTTTAACCGTACTTTTGCTCCCACACAGCAAAGATGGCTACTATAGTTTCACAATTACTTCTCACCCACGTCCCTACGTCTCCTATCTCCAAAAACAAGTCGCTAGCTCTCAAGCTCTCTTCTTGTGCAGATCATCGAAATCATCTTCCCAATAATCCTTTCCTCAGATTATTGAGTCACTGAGCTTCTACAAGTGCAGGTAGAGATTTGGACAATATGAGCTCGCCTCGTTGCAATTTGACTATTGTCATTACATGGCCAAGCTCAAGAGTCTTTGCAATTGTAGTAGCTATATAGCACTTCCCAAAGAGCCTTCAGAGTGCCAGAGTTCTATGTGTAGGGATGATGTACGGTGGCTTCTTCTTCCATGCAAATCGCACTAAACAAAAGCACATGTAGGTCAATGACCTCGTGCTAGCTACGTGCTCAGAGTTCCTCTTCTGTTTTTAATTTGCACGTAAAGGTCTTCCCAACTCTCTATATGTTTTTCACAAAGATTGTAGCCTTGTCCATACTTCTGTGAATGAGAATCTATAGCTCCCAAGGATAAAGAAGGAGATTCCAACTCTTCTTCGAAACTAGAGGAGAATTCATCCATCAAATTGCAATAGTAGCTCTAATACCAATGGTTACATCTTCAATTTCATAGAGGACTCTCCGATGATGTTCCATTTGCCATAGATCCCATTTTCACATGAACTTGCTCTCTCTCAAGTTCCTTCTAGAATCCTCCCTCCTAGGCCAGTGCTTGCAACGTGGTGTCCTCTTGAGTGCCATGTGTCCATATGGACCTTAGAACTTTTATGCCCCTTTAGGCCTTACCTATGCACTTTATATTGTTGCCAAGGCTTTATTCATACACTTTGCTACTATCACCAATATCTACCCCAATCTTCACACCACTACACTATCCATCTAGGTATTACACAAACTACACCAATTGCAACTACTTTATTCCCTACCAACATTTTGAGCTTTTTACTACATCTAGTACCCATCTCTATCACTTCAATTATGGAAACTAAAATTATGCATAGATTACGGCCAAAGAATTTCATTAAACAAGTCCAAAGAGGTAGTCCAAAACCCTTCACAAGCATAGCCATATACTGTGTTTAAGTGTTGAATAGAGGATTGAATGGTCCTATTGCCATTCTCCATAATCTCATAGGGAGAATGGAATTAGTGCCCATTTTCATGACCTCAAAGGGAGTGTCATTCTCTACAACCCTCATAGGGAGAATCCCACTACTTCCATTCTCATATTCTCATATCCTCATATGATTATCAAGAGTGGTATTGGTGCCAATATCTCCATGAGGGTTGTGGATAATGGAACTGGTTCCATTGTCCCTAAGTAGTTATGGAGAATGGCACTCCGAAGCCACAACCCCTAGGAAGAGTGGCACTAGTGCTATTTTCCCTATGAGATGATACAAAAAGAGAATGGCATTACTACCAATATATGCAACCCCATATGGAGAATGGCACTAGTGCCATTCTCCTCAAGGGTTGTAGAGATTGACACCACTTCCATTCTCCACACCTCATTTGCTGAATGGCACAAGTGGCATTCTCCCTATGGGATTGTGGAGAATGGCATTAATGCCATTCTACTTGTGAGGTTAAGGGGAATTGAAGTATTGTCATTCTTCATGTGATATGATATAGAATGGATGTAGTATCATTATCCATAGCCTCATACGCAGAATGGCACTAGTGCCATTCTAAATAGAACTACCAATGCTAACTAGTACCCACACCCCATAGGGAGAATGGCACTAGTGCTAATCTCCACAACGTTACTTGGGAGAATGGAATTGGTACTATTTTCCACAATCCCCATAGGGAGATGGCATTAGTGCCATTCTAAAACCTTGCAATGATAATGGCTAGGGTTATAAAGAATGGCACTAGGTGTTGATCTCCACAACCTAGTACCATTCTCCCTAGTAGCCTTCACAAGAGTAATTCTGAGTAGCTTTTCTACAAGTTGCATATCTATACAAAGTAAGAAAGAAGTTTTACCATTTTTGGGTGTGACTTTGCCACAAGTTGCTCTGTTTTTCCCACACTTAGCCTCAAAAGCTTCCCACTATTTGGTAGAATTTTCTTTTATTACTAGGTCCAATGTGCTAGTTGCCCATCGATACTTAGATACATGTGTAGTAGGATTATCAAAGTTATAAAAAAATGCTTCCTAGAACCAAATAGTCTCTACAAAGCTTGGAAATTCATTCATTTTTGGGCATCATCAAAGAGATGATCACCCAAAAATGAATGCTCTAGGGATGTCTAGTATGCACTATCTAAATCATGTAGAGGTGAAGTTTGCACCCCTCAACTACATCCCTGGGAAAACAAATAATTACCATGGGGTTGGAACTCATGGTTGAGCAATAGAAGAACTTGTGTAGTTGTACACGGTCATTTGAGTGCACACCCAAAACCTGTGTGGTTGTCTATGCCTAAGTTGTGGTGGTTGGGGTCTCTACACCAGTTGTTTGCCTTGTAGTAGTTGCAGTGTTTGCACTAGTCATTTGTGTGGTTGTATGTGGGCTTGTTGGTCCAACTACTTTGTCCATATCGTCATCAAGTCCTTTAGTAGAGAAGCTATGATTGGGTGCTCCTAAGGCTTGTTGAGCATCCACAATAGAGCTTAGATCTACAATAAGGTGGTCACCTTATCGCACAAGACTTCATTCTTTGTCTAAACCTGTTGGAGTGTAGTAGTAGAGTTGGTGATTGCTTTAAGCATTTGCTCCTAGTATGCCATGAGGTGATGTTGTGAATCCACTATATTTTTTAAGGTGTGGAGTAGACCAATTGCTTCGTCATACTAATGCACTGATGTTGCATGCTCAGTCTGCAAGTTAGCATAGATAACCCTCTAGCTTGGCTATTATCTATTACTGGGAAATGTCTATGAGCTCAACCAACTGATCATAAAATTCAAGTGTGCCCCTAATTATCCCACTATTCTCTAGCCTCTAATGGAGTAGTACTTGGCATGGAAACTAGTGTGCTACAATGTGTTAAGCTATAATGGCTTCCAAGCTTGTATCTCAAAGCTGCCATCCAATTGGCAAAAATGGCATTTGAAGGCATGGGGTTTTTATAATGAAACAAGGGTTTGATGCCTTACATGAAATAACATACCTAGGGATAGGAAAAATGTGCTTCTTGTGGAGGGTTAGGCATATATTTGTGTTCTTTGGTTGACCTCTCACTTGGTATCAAAGTTTTCATGGCATTTATTGGCATTAAAATGCAAAGTTTCTTGAAAATTGTTACCATGGTCAAGTGACCATGTGCCTAGAAAGTTTGAACCTTGTAGCTTAGTAATTGTCTTGGAGGGAATTACTATCATTGTTCTCTCTGGCATAGTTAGTAAAACACCCACCAGAATAGTCAAATATTCTACAATAGCATTGCCCTTTGGTCCGAAGTGTTTAGGCGGTATCTTGTTTTTTCCTTCTCTTTAAGGTTGCCTGTCTCATCTCCTTGAACATTTGAGGCTACATGGAGAATCAACTAGTTTGTTTCACTCCTTTGAGGCTATGTGGAGAATCAACTAGTTTGTTTCACTCCTTTGAGTCTTTGCAATAACCTAAAGGGGTTCCTTGAAAGGGGACATCTCATTGGCATCCTATATTCATTTCCTTGTGTCTCTCCAATTCTATAGTAGTGCTTGCATCTCGGGGGGGTCACTATGTATAAACCCTCTATATAACGTGCGTTCAAGGCCTATATTTAAAATCCCTTATCTGTAAATTTTTTCATTAATAAAATGTACCCCTTTTCTATACAAATCTGTAAATTTTTTCCAAAACTATTTTAAATAGTCCCTTATGTATATTTATTTCTATAAATTTTAGGAATAAAAAATATCCTTCTGTTGAACTCACGTGATAGGGTTACATATGATGAGTGACCCCCCCGAGGCTTGCATTTTCCTCAATGCTCATCTTGAAGTACCTTTTGAATTAGTAGTAGCTGGGTTAGTAGATCTTCTTTGTTTAGTTTAGTCAACTAATTTGCAGGCACCTAAGAGGTTGACTATATACTAGAGTCATCTTTCTATCCCTATTCTTCTATGTTGGGGTGATTACCAAAGGTCCACACTAGATGAGCTCGTTTTTCATGAGAAGGAGGGGGTGCTGATTGGTGAGGCTCGGGTGGTGGCAGTGGAAGTGTATTCAAGATAGAGCAAAATATAAAGGGCTATTCATGGGAGGAGGAGAATTGGGCTCATTGATGGGAGGGAGGGTTGACATGGCTCCTTGACTAGAGGGAGAGGTTGCCTCTTAGGCCACTCCCAGGGATTTGCGGCAGTATTAAAACATTAGTTTTAAAACGTTGTATTATAACGCTTAAAACATCCCCTAGTAGCGATTTTTATCCAAGACCGGGGTTCCCGACTGGTGTATCGATACACTGGCTAGTATTTTGACACAATATCGATGGGTATTACATAATATCGACCGGTTTAGGATACAATGATCGGTGTTTCTCTACACCAATTGGTATAATTAACAACATCAATTGGTTTTTAGTGACACCGGTCGGTGTTTTAATGTTATAGAAACTAGTGCCACACTCATACTATTCACAAAATCCAAGATTCCTAGAATACTATGGAGTCTTGGGAAAGACAAGAAGCATAAGAAAGAGGATAAACAAAGCTACAAAGAAATTTGTAAGTTTTGTTAGTCCTTCTAAGTAAAAATTGGTATCTAGTGCTAGTGGTGGGCTCGCTTTTACCGGTGGGAATCCACTCGCACTTAGATACTAATTGGAAAATTACCATTTACATACTATTAGGTGAAGAGTAAGTTAATTGCATGTGGCATTGTACTTAGCTTTGGAAAAATATATTATTTTTATTTTATGCGTGAAGTATATAAGTTGTAACCTGTCTAGATTCTAGACTCTTTGGAAAGACTTGTCACTTAGGACTAGGTAAAGAGTTTGCTAGTTGTGTGGCTTGGAATTTTAGTTTGGTCACATAACTTAAGATTTCATTCTAGATGCATGAAATATAGTAGACAGATACTAGCAAAGTTTAGAAAAATGGTATAGTAGACATTAGTGCATGAAATGATTTACTTTTGGAATAGTTTATGTTTGTGTGTATGATTTTCTTACTTTTAGCATATGTGTTTATTTATAAGCATGTAACTATAGCTTGTAACTATACGTAAAGAAAAAGTCAATGAGTTGGTTGGAGGTTCACTTAGGCTGACCTATAATAACTTGTTCATTGATGAATAGTATTATACCACATGCCCGATGGAGGTTTGCTTAGGCTAACTTGGAACATCTTGTATGTGGTTAAAGTTCATACTATATATTATTGAAACTCTACAAAATATTATTTAAGAATGATGAGGAAATATTTGACTTTGAGCCGGTTGCGGGCTCGCATATGCTGGCCCTTTGCATCTTGCTCAAAGTCTAGCTAGTTGTGGAGTTCACAATTGTCAGCTCATAGCAACTCACAAAATTGTGTCGCGCACATGTGGAGAGATAGTGGTATACATAGGTTCACTATCCTTATGTTTTATAGATTATCAGGTGAAACAAATTAGATATGAATATGTTACATGTGTTTTAATTTGTAGCCTTTATTGGAAATCAAACTCCATAGTACAGATATACATAGAAAAAACAATATTGAGGATTGAGGATATTAGGTTAACAATTTCTCCTAGCTTAGAAAGTAGTAGTAAAGTTGTTTATAACTACTTGTATAAGTAATGCTAGCTACTGCACCAGTGTGTGTAAAATACTGACATCCGCCAATAGAGCATGATGTTGTGGATGATCATGGTGTAGATAGATGCCATGGGAAAAGGCAATTTGCCATCCCATGCCTATTTCAATAGGTAGATTACCACGTTCACAATCATCCAATTACATCGGGAGGGGGCAAGATAGTTGGATGATTTCTCTCTCTCTCGGTCTAGCAAGCTTGCATGGAGTATTCTAAGTTAGTGTCCCAAATAGCCACATTGATTTTGGACGTAGAACTTTAAATAATTCAAAATATTGTTATCATTAGGGGAGAATTGGGGTATCAAAAAGGCCTCATAAGGAATGGATTAGGGAATGCTTAGTGGGCTAATGCTTGGAGGGTCCCAAATAGGCCTAACTAGCCCAACCTAGGTGGGTTAAGCCCACATTTGAGCCCACCTCTCCCCCCATCAATGAGGGGAGGGGGCCACTTTCTGAAATTTGAATTTCAAATTTTGAATCTCCCTCCCTCCCTCCCTCTCTCTCTCCCCCCCTCCCTCTCTCTCCCTCCCTCCCTCCTCCTCCTCCTCTCCCTCTCCCTCCCTCCCCCTCCCTCCTCCTCTCCCCTCGCCTGTCTTGCTCCTCCTCCTCCCTCCTCTCTCTCCCCTCCTCCTCCTCCTTCTGGCTCCTCCTCCCTCCTTTGTCTCCCCTCCTTCTCCAGCCACCCATCTCCAGCCACCCAGGATCCCTCTCCTCTGCTCCTCCCTCTTGCTGAATCTCTCTCCTCCTCCTCCCTCCTGTAGCATCTCTCCCCTCCTCCTCCCTTCTACAGCAGCTTCTTCCCTCCCTTCTACACCTGTCGCCCTACTCTTCTCTTCCTCTTCCTCTTGCCCTCATCTGCTTCTCTGAGAGTTCTCTCAACGGAAGCAAGAACGGAAGAGGGAGAGAGAGAAACAGAGAGCCACACAAGTTTTGGTGGGTGCAGAACCCTAATCTTCTTTTTCATTCATTTATATATGTGTTTCAGTATTGTACATAACTGGGGTAAAGGCACAGTGACCTTTAACCCCCACAACCTCCCACTTAAAGGACAATGTGCCTTTAAGGCAGAACAACTAGTGAGCATACTATCCAATGCCCATCAATACATGACAATACTCAAACTACTGACTAGGTAGACTCTTCGTCAACATATCTGCAAGGTTATCATCCGTATGAACCTTGACAAGCTCTATGCGCTTGTCCTCAAGTACCTCCCTGATGAAATGGTACCTGACCTCAATGTGTTTGGTCTTTGCATGAAAAACCAGATTCTGTGCTAGCTGAATAGCACTCATGGAATCACTATGCAATGTCAGTACACCTGTATGAATCCCCAAATCTCCCACTAGCTGATCAAGCCATATAGCCTCCTTGCAACCCTCTATGGCTGCAACATACTCAGCCTATGTGGTAGACAAAGCAATGCACTTCTGTGCGCGAGACATCCACGACACTACACCACCTACAAAGGTGAACACATAACTAGAAGTGGATCTCCTACTATCCACATGCCTTGTATAGTCTGAATCTGTGTACCCAAGTACACGCATGTCTCCTCCACCAAAGCAGATGCACATCTCCCTGGTACCCTTCATGTACCTCATGATGCACTTAACTGCCTCCCAATTCCTCTTTCCTAGATTATCCATATACCGGCTAACAACTCCCACTGCAAATGCAATGTCTAGTCTAGTAGCTATCATAGCATACATGTATAAGACTCCCAACTGCTGATGCATAAGGAACCTTGGCCATCATGGCCCTCTCCTCATCTGATTTGGGACTATCTGTATGACTCAGTTTCACATATGGAGGCAATGGAGTACTCACTGCCTTCCCCCCCTCCATATTGAAATGCTGCAATACTTTTGTAACATACTCTTTTTGTGAAAGCCAAAGGAGATTCCTACTCCGATCACGCATGATGCGCATACCAAGAATATGACCTGCAAGTCCCAAATCCTTCATATCAAAGGCCTCATGTAACTTGGCCTTTAATGCATCTAGCTCATAAGTATTCTTGCTAGTCAATAGCATATCATCCACATATAGTGCCAAGATTATCAGGCTATTATCCTTAGCCCTTTTAGTGTAGAGGCAGTGATCAATTTCACTCCTTCTAAAACCCTGGGACCGAATGAAAGCATCAAACTTCTGATACCATTCTCTAAGTGCTTGCTTAAGACCATAGAGACTCTTCTTCAGCTTGCAAACTAAATGCTCTTTGCCCTTTTCTTCAAAGACTTCCGGCTACACCATGTAAATTTCCGCATGCAAATCCCCATGCAAGAAAGCTGTCTTGACATCCATCTGCATAAGCTCCATATCCTTTGATGCCACTAGTCCAAGCATGCATCTAAGTGTGGTCATCTTCACAACCGGAGAGAATATCTCATCAAAGTCCACACCCTTCTCTTGCTTGAACCTTTAGCGACCAAAGGGCCTTGTACCTAGGCACATTATCAATTGTGACCATTTTGTAGACCCATTTACATGGCAATGCTTTCTTTCCATGTGGCAAAGAAACCAAGTCCTAGGTCTTATTATTCATAGGTGAACTCATCTCTGATTGCATAGCATACTCCCACTTGCATTGATCCTCGCGCATCATAGCCTCTCTGTAGCAAGAAGGCTCCCCGCAATCAGTAAGCATCACATAGTCTACCCCTGGAACAAACCTATCAGGCGGCCTAGACACTCTAGATGATCTTCTCAAGGGCATTTCAGCTTGCTATCCCACCTGCATATCAGCCACATTTGGCTCATCATTTCCACCAATAGATGATCCATCATCTACCCTTGATTGTATACCTGTAGGAGTACTTGGTGGTACCATTTCTTGCACATTTGGTGCATGGACAGCTTGCTGTCTCTCAACATATGCAGGTGGAGTCACATCCTGGAAAGTGATTCTCCTCATTTCCACATCCCTCATGGGTGCCTTATGCATCTTCTTCTCATTGAAGACTACATCATGGCTGCGTATGATCTTCTTTGCTGCTAGATCCCAAAGACGATAGCCCATCTCTCCACTTTCACCATAACCCAGAAAGATGCATTTCCTAGACTTAGGATCTAGCTTCTTTTGAAGCTCTTTTGGCACAAGTGCATATGCCTCACACCCAAATATACGCAAATGAGAGTAAGAGGGCTTCTTGCCACTCCATGCCTCTTTAGGAATACCACCATCCAAACTCTTACTAGGTGATCTATTGATCACATGCACTGCAGTCTTCATTGCCTCAGCCCAAAAACCACCAGAAAGACTTGCATTGGAAAGCATGCATTGCAACCTTTCTTGAATGGTATGGTTCATCTTTTCTGCAAATGGATTTTGCTCTGGAGTACGAGGGGATGTGAGCTCCCTCTTAATCCCATGTGTATCACAGAAATGCTGAAAGTCATGAGAGAGATACTCTCCACCATTGTCAGTCCATAGGCATTTAAGTATTCTACCTGACTGATTCTCAACCAAGGCCAGCCATTTTTGAAATACTTGGAACACATCACTCTTCCGAGCTATAGCATAAATCCACACTTTCCTAGTTGCATCATCATAGTATTCAGCCCTGCCTAATGACCGTGTAGGCATGGAACCACATAGGTTTGAATGCACTAAATCAAGCTTTTCAAACTCTTTCTTTCCCCTTCTTTTATGGGCTGATTTAGTCTGCTTCCCATAAAGACAGTGCTCACAAAATTCAAAATCATAGAAACTCAAATGCGGTACATAACCCAAATGGTATAAGAGTTTCATTCCATTCTGGCTCATGTGCCCCAACCTACAATGCCACAAAGAAGTGCTTGGCTGGCCGGTTATTGTAACAACATGATCAAATACCCATGATACATGTAAGGGATACAAAGTCCCACACTTGGCACCCTTGGCCAAAAGCATAGAGCCCTTCTGAATTTTCCAACTCTGAAAGCCAAAAGTGGTGTGAAAACCAACATCATCTAGCTGACCCACTGAAATAAGACTCTTGGTCAACTTAGGCACATGTCTCACATGTTTCAAAATAAATGCAGACCCATTTGCAAAAGAAAACTTTATGTCACCTATTCCCACTATGTCACATGCATAGTCATTTCCAAGATGCACACAACCTGTCTTTCCACTGTCATAAGTGGAGAACCATTCCCTATGGGGAGTAACATGGAATGAAGCACTAGAATCCAAAATCCAATCCTGGGAATATGCACCATCTAAAGTGGTAAGCAACTCTGCAGATAAACTATACATGAATAGAACGTCATTGTCACTATCATGTGTGACTACATTGATCTCCTTGATCTTCACTTGTCCTCCCTTGAACTCTCTTCCTTTTGATTTGCACCCCAATGTGCATTCTTTTTCTTATCCTTTTGCTCTCTTTTCAGCTTGTAGCAATCCTTTTTCATATGGCCCTTCTTGCCACAGTGGTAACACTCAATGTTCCGTGCCCTGGATTTGCTACGAGACTTTCCTCTTTCTTGGGACTTCCCCCTGAACTGTGATCTGCCCCTTTGCACATTTAAGGCTGCATCCTGCTTGTTGCCGTCCACAGACTTCCATCTAATCTCCTCGGCCAACAAGCTACCCACAACATCATCAAATTTTAGTACTCCACTAGGTGCAGAGTTACTGACAGCTGTACAGAAGGTATCCCATGAGGATGGCAATGAACATAAGAGAAATATTTCCTTAGTCTCTGCATCAAAATTCATCTTCTAAGCCTGAAGCTAGCTGAAAATAATATTGAATTCATTCAAGTGAGAAGAAATGGAGACCCCTTCCTTCATCTGTAGCTCAAACAACCTCTTCATGAGGTAAACTTTATTAGAGGCAGTTTCCTTTTCATAAGTGGCACACAGTTTCTTTTGCAAATCTTCCGTAGTCTACTCATTTACTACTGTGAAATAAACTGACTCTGCAAGATGAAATCTAATAGTAGATTTTGCTAATGCATCCAACTCATTCCAACCATCCTCAGACATATTTGCATGCTTAGCTTCAATCCCTGCCAAGGGTTTCATCTGCTTCTTTTGAATAAGCACATCCTTTATTTGTTCTTTTCACAAAGAAAAGTTTGTCCCATCAAACTTTTTAATGCTAAAAAACTCCTTTTCAGACATGGAAGAGGATGCCATGACGCAAATGAAGCAAAAATCCCAAATGCTAGTGCCTAGAAGAGAGAATCACACCAAATACCAGGTGCACCCAAATGTGTATGCCATAATAGAGTGAAATATCACCAAAACTCAAAGCTCAAAGCATCAAAAGATGCATCTGACTCATGTGCATCTACTATGCATCCATATGAGCAAATCTGGCCCAAAAGAAAATGCCAACTGCAATGGCAATCTAAAATGCCAATAAGTGCCAAATGACTCAAGCATAAACACCGTCCACTAGCATATGCATCAATAATATCTCATCCAAGAGAGCATAGCACTATCAGTGCATCACCTGGAATGTGTCAAAGCTGTCCCTCAGCATAAAATAGCATCCATGTGCAAAGCGTCCATAAAAATAGCATTTCACAGGGCAATTTGGGCCTATCAGCACATCTAATAAGGACCGCAATGCATCCAAATGGCCTATAAATCATCAACTACAACCCAATGCACACCACGAATGAGCGCACACTGCTCAAACTGCAACTAGAGTGATCTGCATAAGGTATGCTCAAGAAATCATAGTCCCACGGTAATGAACGCTACTAAAAATAGAACTTGAGATGCCTCAAAACATGGGTGCCATTGCATAATCGGACTCAGCAAGAAAATCTGCAAATATCTCTCTTCTGCCGGAACTCCAAAATCCCAACCGATGAGCGAAAAATGGGAGTCAACACTTATCCACTGCCATGTGGCATAAATCTAAGATTTCAAAACCTTAGAATGAAAAATGCATAACAGAGAGATGAAATCGAATACATAGAGATCTATAACTTTGAAAATCCTCCACCGAATCATGTAAGAAATGATAAGTAGGGGTTTTTGGGCATCCGAAATGCAATGGGACAGACGGTTTTGGAAACCGTGGTCTCAATCACTGGGTCCAACACACGGACTGAAAAACGTTTTTGGTAACAGAGTTGTTTGTATACTCCACCGAAGTGCGAATGATGAGCAACATAGAATTTTAGGACCTTTTGAGTCCACCAGAACTGACAGATCTGCAAATGGTTGGGCGCCATTACATAATCGGACTCGGCAAGAAAATATGCAAATATCTCTCTTCTGCTAGAACTCCAAAATCCCAACCGATGAGTGAGAAATGGGAGTCAACAGTTATCCATTGCCATGTGGCATAAATCTAAGGTTTCAAAACCTTAGAATGAAAAATGCATAATAGAGAGATGAAATCCAATACACAGAGATCTATAACTCTGAAAATACTCCACCGAATCACGCAAGAACTGACAGGTAAGGGTTTTTAGGCATCCGGAATGCAATGGGACAGATGGTTTTGGAAACCGTGGTCCCAATCACTGGGTCCAACACACAGACTGAAAAATGTTTTTGGAAACAGAACTGTTTGTAAACTCAACTAGAGTGAGAATGCTAAGCAACATAGAAGTTTTAGGACCTCTTAAGTCCACCGGAACTGATAGATCTGTAAATGGTTTCTCCAAACTTGAGTTCCAACACTCGGGCAGAAGAACGTAGGAACTGACACAGTGAGCTAGAAATCTAATGAAATGATCCCAGATTCAAGAATGAAGGTGTTTCCAAGCTTCTGAAGTGAAGTGGACACCAAAAGTAAGCAATAGTTGCCTCTACAAGTCAATACGGAGTCTCTGTCATTGAACGGAACAGGGAAAAGCTTAAAAAACGACTTTTTCTTTTAAAACTCTTAATAGGTTCTCAAAACCACTTCACAAAACCAAAGTGACTTTTCCAAAGGTTCCTTCAAGGTCTCTGTGCACTCAGATGTAAGTAAAATCACCCAGAAAGCTTCCCATAGAGCTTCTCCTTCCTCCCACAGAGCTGCTGAGCTTCAAGCATTCACGTACGCTCAGCTAGATCACCCGGGCTCTGATACCAGTTGAGAGTGCTCTCAACGGAAGCAAGAATGGAAGAGGGAGAGAGAGAAACAGAGAGCCACACAAGTTTTGGTGGGTGCAGAACCCTAATCTTCTTTTTCATTTATTTTATATGTGTTTGAGTATTGTACATAACTGGGGTAAAGGCACAGTGACTTTTACCCCCCACACTTTTCCTCCTCCCTCTTCCTTGCTACTCTCTCCCTCTCACCGCTCCATATTTGCCAGCTCTCCCCTACATTTTAGCCTGCATCACTGATACCTCTCTTTGAGTACCCATGGCACCATTCAAGGACATATCCAACAAGTACCATGCCAACCTACAATTAGAGGTAGAATATGCAAGCACATGCTCTTTGGGATATAGTGGAACTCCTCAAAGTGTGCTCCACAGTCTTCGATTGCAAGGGAAGAAGCATCTTGACGTTTGGATGGATGGAAAATTATATCCTTTAGACCCTGCCACCCAAAAGAGTCCTCCTTTTCATACAGTGCATGATGTTATTCAATTTGTTGGCAAGGGACATGCTGGATTGCTCGGTTATTACAATCGATTAAACCATTCTCAGACATTGGCTATGCAAACAAGCGAGGTGCAGAGAGCCCAAGCAGAAGAACTTGCACATTTGGGAAATATTACTATTGTGGCAATGCATAATAGTATGCAGGATCCAATTGCAAAACAAAGAACTCAGTGACAAAGCACATGCATTGGACTTGGAGCAACATCAATTGGAAGAATCAATCTAGAAGCTTGCTGAAAGCAAACAAGATTTGGAAAGGTCTATCTATGGCCAAGTTCAATGTGCTATGGAGAAAGAATGAGAGAAGTCGATAAAACGAGTACAAAAGTTAAAGGAAACACCTTTGGGATTGAAGGAGAGGAAAAGAAAATTGCAATCTATGGATGCATTGTCAACCAATAGTGGTGCCCGAAGAAAAGGCAGCATACTTCAAGAATACAAGGCATGGGGGTGGTATCGCACGAAGCAATGCACTACACGAAATGTCACCAATTGGCTTTATAGATGTCTAGAGGCCACGACTCTCAAGCACAATAAGGTAGAGGTCTCAAGTCTTGCAAAAGCGGCTCAACATGTCAAGAAGGCAAGGAGATGTGCTGCTTGGAAGTCCTCAACAGGGAGCCAAGGAGTTGCGCTTTGATTGCAATGTAGAGTCAGACAGGGGAGGCGTTGGGTCTTAAGAGAGCCCCAAATGTAAAATGTTTGATGAATAAAGTTAACGCTATTTTAAGTCAATTATAGATTCTAAAATTCACAAATTTGTTTGGAAATTGCAGAATTGCATGTGCGACATGGTAGACAAGGGGTGAGTGGGTTGGGAGGGAGGGTGGTGAAGATTAAGTATTACTGAACTAGCGACAAAAGACTAGGGGGGAGGAGGTGCACTCAAAAAACCCTAATTTAAAAGAAAAACCCTAAAGTGCTTTACAAAAGACTATATAAAGCACTTTAAAACCCTAAAATTCCTCATTTCTATGGCACGAGTTAAACAAACTGCTAGACCCCTTGGACACCGTTTAGACGCTACCCGTTGTCCTCCTCACAACGCCATGGCCTCCGAACACACTGCAAGCCCTACTGACCAAGAGGGCAATGATCACTAGGGATCTAAAGGCGGTTCTCATCATCAGGAGTCCAAGCAATGTGAGTCCCCACCATCCAACTCTCATGGGGGATCCCAGGGATCTCAGCACCATGAGGAATCCCAGCACGATGAAGGATCCAAGCACGATCAGGGGTCTTCTTAGTCCTTCCACACAACTAACCATGGAAGTAGAGAGGTCTCCCAAGAGGGGCAAAATAGTCCAGTCAATCTTGATCAACTGCCCCTCCCTCCTCCGTGGGGTCCTAGCATGGAGCATCTAGACCAACAAGGGGAGCAAGAAAGGCAAAGAGAGGAGATGGAGAGATTACAGGGGCCACAACAAGAGGAAGTATTTGGCAGGCTTGCAGATATAATGAACCTTGGCCCCAATCCTCCAACCAAGTAGACCGCATGGAAGAGCACCATCAATCCTATGTGCCTCGATATTATCAGATATGAGAAGCATCTAGTACGAAGAGCCTCAGCCTACTGTCTCATAGCCTCATGAAAAGGAAAAGAGACCAAGGACAAGCTAGACCCCTAGGCGTGACAAGCCACCTCCAAGGACCCACTAGACACAAGAAGAGGAGTCTAAAGAGGTCGTTGCAAGGGAGGAGAGGCAAAAGAAGTTCAAAGCGAACAAGCGGCCATGGAGCCATGTCCAAAGGCCAATGCAGGGTCCCCTAAAGATTAAGAGGCACAAAAAATCAGGCGTGAAGGCACTTCAGGAGATCTGCAAGTTCCAAACCATTGTGGACAATCTCATTCCCCGTGCACCCTTCCAGTGTGTTGTATGTGAAATAGCACAGCATTACAAGAGTGATGTGCATTTCACTTCAGGCGCTATGGGACCAATTCAGGAGGCAACGGAGCAGATGACAATGGGTCTTTTTGAAGACACGGACTTATGTGCTATCCATGCCAAAAGAGCAACACTGGTGGACAAGGACCTTGCACTCACCAAGCGCATCTGCTCCAATCCCTCCCTTAGGCCCTAGATGTTGTTTAGGTTCATTTGGTGTAACCTGAATCATTTTGTAAATCTTTGCCCTTTGAGGCCAATGAATAAAAGATATTTTTATGTTCTATAACTGTTCCCATGTATTATACATGTTACGTGATGCTTTCCATCAGTTTATGCAAGTTCAATGTGAATTTGAGTGGTCAAATGATGTTTTTTCACCATGGTGTAGAAGGCAAATGTGTTCGGCATCGCACGGGGAGCCTTGGTCAAACAGGCCCCATATGCACCATAGCGGGTTTTATCATTTTTGGGCTCCCCGTGCGATGTCGAACACATTTGGCAGAAGGAAAATGTGTTTGGCATCGAGCCCAAAAATGGTAAAACCCACTATGTCGCGTATGGGGCCTGTTTGACTTAGTCGAATAGGCCCCATATGTGCCATAGCGGGTTTTACCATTTTTGGGCTCCTCACACGATGCCCAACACATTTGCCTTCTACTGCGTGGTGAGATTCTTATTGGATTGCTCAGAAATGACCATTATAGCGCAAATATTTATCTGATCGCATGCTTTTGAACAGAATAGTGAATGAAAATATTAATGCCAACAACAATTAAAGTTAAAAAATACAATGACAGTATAAAATACATTTTGTAAAAGAACACAAAATGGGGCAATGTATAAAAAGTATAGTTGTATTCATATAAAATAAAATTTCTATGCAATAAGGCTTCAGAGCCTTTCTCTCTTCTCTAAAACAATGAGAACATCGAGCTTTGAATTCCCAAATACACTCCTAGCTCTAAACCTAGTCGATAGAGAGTCAACGCTATTGTCATTGCTGGCCAGGGAAATGGTTGCTGCCGTCTATGCCATACCTTCAAAATTGGTTCCAAAGGCATTAAGGGCAGCCATGCGGTGTTGAGATATCGAGCTCCACTCGTGATATGCCAAGGTGACTATTGTGCATTTATGTCATCAACTTGTTAGCTACAGATGCGGTTGGTACACCGCCCATGAATAATAGCTGGATGACATCTATCTTTAGGTACTCTAGTTAGTGGCTCAGTTAGTATGCCACTAGGTTAGCTGAGTTTGGTTTGAGACCCACGTATAGGTTCACCTATTCCTTTTGTACTAAGAGAGAGCTCTTTTGGCTTACACAACTAAGAAGAGGAAAACTGTTTTCAGCCTCCACCTTTGTGTGTATTCCCCCATTGTGTATGTGAGAAAGCTACAAGTGAGACTCCTTACTTCTCTCACACTCTCTTCACATGGTATCAAAGCTCGGTTCGTGGTAAGGAGCTCAAGAAATCAAACCAAGTTCACAGTGTCTTGGTAAGAGGATCAGTGTTGCTTTCCTTTTTCGAGTTTGGGAGCAAATCTCTGCAGGTAGCAGTATATGCCAGAAAGTGCAAGAGTGCACTGTCTGAGATTGGGATGCCCTTTGCGGTGTGGCGAGAGGGTAGTATATGCTTCAAGGCCATTTCGAGGCCCGTTTTGGTGGCGGAAGTTTTCCACAGGCACTCAAAAAAGTGCCATGTTTTTTGTTGTGCAACCATTGTTCCCCAGGTCAGTGAAAAGTTACCACAGAAATTGCATCGTATGCGTATGTGCAAAGATATTGGGAGTGACAAAATCATTCTTATTGCCTATTGATGCATAATCATTGCTAGGAAGTGACTATGTGGTCAAATACCACTTTCATCAGTTTTGTAGATTTGCCCTTGTGAGGCAGAAGTTATGTTTTTTGCAGTGACAGAATATTTTTGCAGTGTTCTGTAATGGCGTCTGATGCTCTTTCACAGATTGTCACTGAAAAGCTTGACAAGATCAACTCCAAGCATGGAAGTTTAGAATGACGCATTTCCTTAAGGGAAAAGGCTATTGGGAGTTCATTACTGGAGCTAAACAAGAACCAGTTATTCCTAATGTTCCCAATCAATACGTGTTGCACGCATTTAAAGGCTGGCATGAGAGAGCTAGAAAAGTTATGTACTAGTTGTCTATCAGTATTTCAGATTATATGATTATGCATATTCAGGATGTAAGCACGCCGAAGGAGGCATGGGATACTTTGACAAAAATGTATAGCACAAATACGCAAGCCAAGAAAATGCAGCTCAAGCAGGAGTTGCATAATGTGCAGAGAGAAAATATGAGCATCAATGGCTACTACATGAAGGTGAAGAAGATTGCAAATGCACTTACTTCTATTGGGTCACCAATGGAAGATGATGATTTAGTTTCTGTGACCTTGAATGGTCTAGGAAAGGATTATGCACAATTCCATACATCCATTGCCCTCCGTGAGAATTTTCCTGATTTTGAGGACATGATTGCTCTTCTAATTTCTGAAGAGTAGAGAAATGGTGGTGCATCTTCTTCAGGAGGAACTTCAAAAGAAACTATCTTCTACTCAAATGCTAGAAGAGGTAGAGGCAGAGGTAGAGTAGGCCGATCTAGAGGCCATGGCAGAAATCAAAATATGTAGCAAATTCAAGAAAACCAGTCCTATGGAGGAAGACATGGTAACTTTAGAGGCAAGGAGAGCCAAAGAGGTCATGGTGGATGGTAGGGAGGCCAAAATGCAAACAGCAATGTATGGATTGGACATGCTATCCAAATATGGGATGACAGGTTGTAAGCCTATTTCAGTTCCTGTGGAGCAGAATGTGAAGTTGAGTGCAGATGCAGGTGAGCTTCTGGAAGACCCTACTATGTACAG
This sequence comes from Dipteris shenzhenensis, assembly GCF_047967505.1. Lineage (NCBI taxonomy): Eukaryota > Viridiplantae > Streptophyta > Polypodiopsida > Gleicheniales > Dipteridaceae > Dipteris > Dipteris shenzhenensis. The sequence goes on from NC_141610.1 coordinate 45,561,503, forward strand.
ATGCATAGTAGGAAGTTTGATTTATATGACTATTACCAGGCCAGATTTGAGCTATGCTGTTGGGTTGGTAAGTCTGTTTATGCATGCTCTAAGGAAACTGTATTTGGATGCGGCTAGATGCATACTGAGGTACGTGAAGTCCACATTGCAGTATGGACTATTTTATGAGACTGAGATTCACATACAGTTGCATGGATACACTGATGCTGATTGGGTTGGTAGTATTTCTGATAGACGATCATCTACCAATGGATATGTGTTCTCTTTTGGGAGTGCTGTAGTCACTTGGAGCAGCAAGAAACAGCCTAAAGTTGCCTTGTCGAGCACAGAGGCTGAGTACAAGGGTGCATCAATGGCTGCATGTGAGGTAGCTTGGTTGCATAAGCTACTTTATGATATGCATCAGTATATAGATGGGCCAGTTGTCATTTATTGTGACAACATGAGTAGTATACACTTAGGAAATAACCCAATCTATCATGCTAGAACAAAGCACATTGAGGTGCATTATCACTATATGTGGGAGAAGGTTCTAGTAGGTTTTATTGATCTAGTTTATGTCAGCACAGAGGATCAGGTAGCTGACATATTCACAAAGGCATTAGGCACAGAGAAGCTGTGCAAGTTTAGAGACCTGCTTGGTGTGCAGGAATTGGGATTGAGCTCGAGGGGGAGTGTTGAGATATCGAGCTCCACTCGTGATATGCCAGGGTGACCATTGTGCATTTATGTCACCGACTTGTTAGCTGCAGATGCGGTTGGTACACCGCCCATGAATAATAGCTAGATGACATCTATCTTTATGTACTCTAGTTAGTGGCTCAGTTAGTATGCCACCTAGGTTAGCTGCATTTGGTTTGAGACCCACATATAGGGTTCACCTATTCCTTTTGTACTAAGAGAGAGTTCTTTTGGCTTACACAACTAAGAAGAGGAAAACTATTTTCAGCCTCCACCTTTGTGTGTATTCCCCCATTGTGTATGTGAGAAAGTTGCAAGTGAGACTCCTTACTTCTCTCACACTCTCTTCACATGTGGTTCACCAAAATGACCTTGTCAGCATTGCGATTGATGTCAGCATGACCAATCAATCTTGACAAGTCCTTGCACTTCAGGAGGTCATCAGTGCCGCATGGAGAAAACTTTTTGTGGATAACCACAAAGCGCCCTTTTGCTTGGCCAAGGTAATGTGCCAGTGAGTGATCTCGGCCGAAGCTACTGCAAACAAGGTGTTGCCGAGATGAGAATAGGTCGACCTCAAATGCCTCTTGCAACAGTCCAACATTACATTAGAATTCCATTAAAGCAAAAGTATACCAAGAGAGAAGAAATTCAAAGCTCATAGTTTCTTACCACTATGGAGTTATCATGCTCAATCCCTTCCTCTTTGTCAATGACGATGGATCTAGAGGCCTCCTGCTGTCTAGAGTGAGATGTGGAGGCTTCTTCTGGAACATCAGGTAGGTCAGAGTAGATTGATGTCTCTGCATCTTTGATTTGGGCCAGTGTTAAAGTAAGAACCTCTTCTATTGAATCATATGCTCCCAAAAACCCAAGTTCTTACATAGTCATGTCCACCTCGTATCCACACAGGATACCAAGAGCTTCATCCTCCCGGAGACCAAACATAACCTCTATGTCATGGAGAAAGAGGTATTGTTCTCCATCAACAAGAAGGGGAGCAAGAAACCATATCATTGTTGTGGGGTCAACAGAGGTGGTGCCCGAGGTAGATGGAATTTGAGAAGTAGAATGGGGTTCAGGAGGTCATTGGAGCACTTCTAGGGCCACTGTAGCTTCCCGCTCCTCAACTTCTTCATCTATGGGCTCTTCATTATAGATGTTGGATTCATCTATAGAGATAAGAGGATCAGAAAGGGTAGGGGTAGTGTCAGGGCTTGAGGTCGAGGCCTCCTCTTCCATTTGTCCCCCCTGGAGACTCCCTGGAGAAGGAAAATAAAGGTCATTTCCTAGGATAGGAACCTATTTCCTATGTTTCCAATGACTCCACATGCTAGGAGGTCATCAATCTCCACCTTCTTAAACCCTAGGGGTGTGAGCTAGGCTTGAAAGTGATCTAAACGCTTCACAAACCTAGGTTCTTGATTGAACAAGTACTTCAAATAATCAATTGGGACCCATCTTTTTGTAGACTCATCAAGTTGATATGCAAAACTCGTGATGTAGTCTTGCATGTACTTGATGGGGTCTTCAAAATCATCTCAGGCTCCCAAGTAGGTGCCTAGGACATCTATGCCCTTATCAAAGACTGGAAATAACTCCTCCTCTCTATAAATTAATGGAGTACAGGAGATGAAATCATGGAAGGCAGACCTAGCAAAATCCATGGTAGTTTGGTAGCTAGGAGAAGTATGGCTATGATAGTGAAACTTTGAAGCTAAAGTAACTTTCTAACCTATATATACCCAAATGTTCTAAATATAAAAAATAAAAAGAATTATAAAAATTTGGGAAAAACTTGACATTGACATGAAACAAAGCCATTCAAAACATCAAAATTAATTGCACCACTATTAATTGGAAAATGTCAAAATCCACAATTGTTCCACCCCACATTGTTTACAATATTCAATATTGCAGGAGGGATAAAAGTGGCACTATGCATGAGCTTTCTTGTATGCTTTCATAAGGACTCAGACATGCCATCCTCCATGACTAATAGGTGTTCCCACACGTCCCTAAGAGTCCACTGTGATGTGACAGTCACATTCTTGACATCTCCTAAATGAGAACTAATACATAAACTTACCCCTATATTATCATCGTCATTAGAGACAAGGGGGAGCCAGTTGCCACCTGTTTTCTTCTAGCACCTATATTGGAAAGCAAAATATAACATTTGGCGGGAGATGTGGTACTTGACAACCACATTGTCCTGACATACATGGCATTGAAACAGATTACCCTTCTGTTCACCTAACTTGCTTCCCCAATTCACCCCAAGCAATTCCTCAAGGGCATTATCATGTAGGCACTTGCATGACCACATGGTTTTTGTCTGTCCATCTAGATATTCTGAAAACAAGAAGCAAAAATGTGTAGAGGCATAAACCAAGTCAACCGTACCCATTTAGAGCCAAATGTAAAATTCATGGCCATGCCCACATCCTTTGCAATCTTTTCCTTGTATGATTGCATTGTTCTTGTGTCCACCATGCAGCAATCCATGTCTTCAAGTTGTGGTGTTGCAATGCATTGAGCATGGCCATAGCTTGATGCCATCCTTGGAGTAATGTACTTGGCATTATACCAATAGATATTTCTTTGTTTCAAAGCAGAGGACTTCTCTCCAGCATGAATTTGCCTTCCTAAATCCTCATGAATGGCAGTAAACTTACCTAAGAAGCACTCGACTGGTTCCCACTCCTCAAAGTCTGAAGGAAATACATCTGCTATGCATAAGTGCTATTTCAAAATACAATTTCAAACTGACTCATTACACTGGTTCTATTTCAAAATACAATTTCAAGCTGACTCATTACAGTTCAAAATCTTACACAAAATGCAGACTTACCATGCGATGGTATTGTCGATTGATTGCTTGATGGAGGAAGGTGCATGTCCTTCCCCATGTAGATGTGTTGCACCTTTGCAAGCAATCGTTTCTTCCCAAGCTTGAACTTCATGATGCGGCCCTTCCATTCATGCAAAAGATCACCTCTTTTGCTCTTAGGAAGCTTAAGTGGACCCTTAGCAGATCCTCTCATGACTATCCAATCATTCAAGTTATAGGTGCAAGGCACCCATTCACCCAATGCATTTTTGCTCTTGTGGGACACAGAGTACATGTATGGTCTCCTCACCATGCTCTTATAGAGGTCACAATAGCAATGTTATATAACTCCCAAAAGATGGCATCCCAAAGATCAAGTGAGGCTAAAGAGCTTCTTGGCCACATGATGAACTGAAGAAAAGAAAAGAAGAAGATTACCATCGAGCATGCCCTCTTTCCATCATGCAAAAGAAAAAATAGAGTGACAGCTTGACATTGAGCAAGCATTTACAGACTCCCGCATTCACTGAATTAGAGTGACAGAAGTTTATATCTGCTTCTCAATGTCAGGCTATTGAAGCTTCACGTGGGGAAAAAGAGAGAAGGAAAGAGAGGAGAAAAGAGACAAAAAGAGAGGAGAAAAAGGAGAGAAAAACAGAGGAGAAAAAGGAGAAAAGAGAGGAGAGAAAAGAGAGAAAAAGAGAGGAGATAAGAGAGAAAAAGAGAGAAAGTGAAAAGAGAAAAAGTGAGGATAAAAGAGAGAAAAAGAGAGAAGGAAAGAGAGGAGAAAAGAGAGGAAAAGAGAGGAAAAGAGAGGAGAAAAAGGAGAGAAAAAGAGAGGAGATAAGAGAGAAAAAGAGAGGAGAAAAGAGAGGAAAAGAGACGAAAAGAGAGGATAAAAGAGAGAAGGAAAAAGAGAGAAAAAGTGAGGATAAAATTGAGAAAAAGAGAGAAGGAAAGAGAGGAAAAAAAGAGAGAAAAATAGAGGAGATAAGAGAGAAAAAGAGAGGAGAAAAGAGAGGATAAAAGAGAGAAGGAAAAAGAGAGAAAAAGTGAGGATAAAAGAGAGAAAAAGAGAGAAGGAAAGTGGGGAGAAAAGAGAGGAGAAAAAAGAGAAAAAAAGAGAGGAGATAAGAGAGAAAAAGAGAGGAGAAAAATGAGGAAAAAAGACAAAAAGAGAGAAGGAAAGAGAGGATAAAAGAGAGAAGGAAAAAGAGAGAAAAAGTGAGGATAAAAGAGAGAAAAAGAGAGAAGGAAAGAGAGGATAAAAGGGAGAAGGAAAAAGAGAGAAAAAGTGAGGATAAAAGAGAGAAAAAGAGAGAAGGAAAGAGATGAAAAAAGAGAGGAAAAGAGAGGAAAAGAGAGGAAAAGAGAGGTGAAAAAAGAGAGGAGATAAGAGAGAAAAAGAGAGGAGGAAAGAGACAGAAAGAGAGGAGAAAAGAGAGAAAAAGAGAGGAAAAAAGAGAGGAGATAAGAGAGAAAAAGAGAGGAGAAAAGAGACAGAAAGAGGAGAAAAGAGAGAAAAAGAGAGGAAAAAAGAGGAAAGAAGAACGAGAGAAAAAAGGAGAAAATTTTGTCTTTGTTCTTCTTCTCCCTAAACCACATATAGACATAGAAAATAGGAGAAGAAGGCGCGTCTAAGAGAGACTCGGGGGGGTCACTATGTATAAACCCTCTATACCACGTGCGTTCAAGGCCTATTTCTAAAATCCCTTATCTGTGAATTTTTCATTAATAAAATGTACCCCTTTTCTATACAAATCTGTAAATTTTTCTCAAAACTATTTTAAATAGTCGCTTATGTATATTTATTTCTGTAAATTTTAGAAATAAAAAATATCCTTCTGTTGAACTCACGTGATAGGGTTACATATGATGAGTGACCCCCCCGAGAAGAAAGATGAGATTTTGGAAACCACATGGATTAGAAGAGAAGAAAATCATGGCTTGAGAAAGCTTGAACATCATGGCTTGGATGTGAAGGAGACAAGAGTTATGGCTTGGAAGATTGCGGGCGACGCTATGAGAAATAATTTGGAAAAAAGCTAGTTTTCAATGTAAAAAGACTACTTTGTTCATGTCAATTTTGTGCAAGAAATTTTTTTAAAGATGAAAGTTTGCAAGAAAAAGTCTACAAATTTTACAAGTTATGATAGAATTTGATGATGTCATTTAGTTTTATCATGATCTAAGATGAAATCTAATGATATCATTGAGTTTTGTCAACTCAATGATATCATCAGATTTTGTCATAAATCATGATAAAACGTGATGACATCATTAGGTTCTGTCATAAGTTATGACAAAGGTCGATGCTACTATCGACTTGTGTCATATAATATTCCTAATAAAAGAATGAAATAGTAAAAGTTAAAATTTGAATTTTTAGAGCTTTTAGGCTCAAAATTTAGAGCATAAGTGGTTCCTAATCGCCAAATCAAGCAACACTTTTTTTGCCATAGATACTTTGTTCAAATTTGAAGAAAAAGACACTCAAAAACTGATGGCAACTTAAGGTGGCCATTTTCTACTTTCTTATTTTGTATAGAAAGGAAATCTTGTCTAACTAACATGTATCCCCTTCTAGTAGCCATCAATAATCTTTGTATGATTAGAGATAATATAACTCTTATTATGGCTCAATTAAAACTTATGATAAACGTGACAATATCATTAATTTTTATCATGAATTAGGCCTACACTCGATGCTATTATCAACTTGGCATTGTACCTATATAATTTACTGTGCTAATGAAGAGGTGATGGTTGGCCATTGAATGTAAATAGGATACAACTCACTAATGTTATCAATCTATCTCATCATTTCTAATGCTACTTGATAGCATGATTGAGTTAAGCTATAACTTATGACACAACGTCATGAAGTTATCACAATTTTTTATAACTTCTAAACTCAATGATGTTATTGAGTTTTGTCATGAGTTAAGTCAAATCTTAATAACATTATCTATTTCTACCATGAGTTAATCCAATACACATGATACAACTCGATGATGTTATCAAGGTTAGTCATAAGTTATGATAAAATCATCGATTTGTAACATGATCACACTAGCTATTGTCATTTTCCAAGGCTGTGGAATGATTTCTTCAACAATGTGACCATCCCAAGGAAGGTTAGAATGGGGATATGCAGCATATGTGCAAACTTGAAGAGCAAAAGGCAAAATGCAAAATCAAAGAAAGAGAGGTACTATCTATGCTCAACGTTTCAGGTTTTCTCCATCTATTTTGTATTAATTAATTGCTTCTTCCCAACACCAATATTGTGCTTTTAGGTCAAGTAAATGAAGCTTTGAAGGTCCATAGAGAGCTTTTGCACACTCATTTGCTTCTTCTGTTGTTGCTATGCTTGTGTTGCATGCAGTCTTGCAGCCTCTTTTTTTGTTGTTTCCTTTCATTGTTGTCCTTGATGGGATCTGTATGCCTTCTTTTCTTTGGCATCTTTTACTGCCTTGGCCTTGGTTGCATTATTCTCTATTTTAGCGTTGCCCTTGTTGCATTGCAATTGGCGCTTTCTCTTGTAACGGGACTATCAAGGGATCTTGGAATGAATTCCTTAGCATCCAATCCCAAAGCTTTGAATGGGAAGTCCCATTCCCCAATCATGTGATATATGATCAACATGAGGATGATCAAATTGCCAATTTTAAAGTTGTGGTGTGTGCATAATTTCGTGATCTCTTTTGTGAAGAACATGTATTGGTTGGTGGGCTAGGGTTGATGCAAGTGGTGTAGCAGATTGGGAGTAATATTGTTGGGATAATCTGTCATCTCCACTTTGGTAAGGAATTGGAGAGCACAAACCACCTTGGTTAGAGTGGGGATTTTGATGGCATCAAAGGGGATGCCACCTCAATGCTTTTTTGTGGTGTAATCCACCACTCCTTATAACTTTTTTGGCATGTTGTAGATGCTTTTATATTCCATGCTTATCACTGGTAGCCTGTATGCATTCTTATTCTTGAACTTGGGATAGTATTACAATTGAAGAGGGGTGGGAGATGGTAGTTTTGGATGATTAGGCTACTGGCATGAGAGTAGTCAATGAGGGAGAGAACTTGGATGATATTTAGGGCAGTGTAAGGCTACTAGATGTCAACTAGAGCTCATAGAAGTTCTGAGGCAATTTTGGCAGAGTTTTGTTCAAAATGCTTTACATGCATGGAGGGCCTCAAGGGCTACTTTTATAGATTTTGGCAATGCATCATAACATGTTAGGCCTATTGGAATGTGATGTGGCATTATGACTGGTGCATTATGCATATCATGGTGGCATGGCGATGGTTCTGTTGCAACATGGTGAAGCGTAATAGGACATGGCATTAGGTTCAATGTAGTGTCGCATAGTGTTTGCTAGTAGAGCATTGTGTTATAGCGATGGAAAAGTGATATAGGGGCTACAACTAGAATACTCTTCCTTCAACAAGAAGTAAATAGAGGAATTTGCATGGCTGACTAGCTCTTCCCCTTATTTCACCACACAAGCACTTGGTTCATGAACTATTGAAATCACCTTCACACACTTCTACGCACACTTACAACACAATCCACCTCCTTTAATTTTGATCTCACTACACCACTACCTCCTAATGTACTCCAACCCCTCCTCCTCCAACTCAATAAATTTTTCAGCCCATTTTAGCCATGGCCCTTTTTAAAGACCAAGAGCTGGCCTTAGAACAACTCTTTGATACCTTATAGCTGAAGCCACACCCTATTATAGCAAATTCTCAAGCTTGGTATAGGGTGATTCAAGAGTCTTCTCCCTTTCCCAAATATGAGACATTTTACAATTATCTAAGCCTAATACATTAGGCACCTATGTATGTGGTCCACATTCCTTGGCCAAAGGTCTAGGGTGGTTGCAATACTAGGGGCACCAATAGCGAGCCATTGGAACACAAGAATATCTACTTTATAATAATGCCAACAATATCACCCAACTAGCATTATAATTTCACATAATTGCATTCTTGATGCAATTCAAAAAATGATAAAATCCGACATGATTGATGCAATTCAAAAAATGACAAAATCCGACATGAATGATTTTGATACAAGCCATATGGCTTACCTAGAATCTCAGGGGGGTCACTCATCGTATGTAACTATATCACGTGAGTTCAATAGAAGGATATTTTTTATTTCTAAAATTTACATAAATAAATATACATAAGGGACTATTTAAAATAGTTCTGAAAAAAATCTACAGGTTTGTATAGAAAAGGGGTACATTTTATTAATGAAAAATTTACAGATAAGGTATTTTAGAAATAGGCCTTAATTGCACGTGATATAGAGGGTTTATACATAGTGACCCCCCTGAGCCTAGAATAAATCTCAAAAGAAGAAAATGATACCACCCTTGCCCTTTCTATCTCTACTATACCTCCTCTCCCTCAAGATACACCATAGCCTAGTATCCACCAATGACCCCCGTCTCCTTCTAGCACCTATACCAACACCTCACCTCATTCCTCTCATGCCACTCACATGCATGCACATCCACCACCTCTCGGCACATCTTGCCACACATCCAACACCAGACTCCCCTCAAACTTCACAAACCACCACAGCCACTCACATTGAGACATGGGAAATGCTTCTTGAGCCACCAAATATGGCTAAAGTGGTGCTAGCCGAGAGTGGCGAGTTCATCTAACTATATGCCCATGCATCGTCTTGGGACTTGGCCAGAATTACAAGCCCTTCAAGCAAGCGACCCTAACACTTGCTTCAATTTTCCTTGCTTGGACTTTCCCCTGGTTGCCAACCATCAGTCTCATCTACCAACTCCAACAATTCAATGATACTTATGATTTTCTACCAAACCCCACACTCATAGCTACACGACTTTTTTTTGGCTTACCATCATTGTGCTACCCTATATTAAAAAAACAATAGAAGTATGCCACCTCTTCCTAGACTCCAAAATTTTTTTTGAATGAATGAACAGCCCTCATAGGGTCAAGACATATTCATTACCCATGGGTTTGCAATCTACATGCCTATCATGTCTACATGGCACTCACTTTTGGAAGCCACGACAGTGGTTGTAATTTTGCAAAATCACCCCTAAATAGCTAGACCACTACTCCCTAATGAAACAGCTATAAGCTCCCATGTTCTCCACAAACTATGATCCAAGGATGGATCACAAACAAAAATTGGGGCATGTTAACTCTATTGGTTGAAAAAGTTTCCACTTTTAGGATTCTCTACAACTAGACATGCAATTTCAAGATGGCTACTTAGGTTTGGAGTTTGAGGAGTTTGGGAATGCATTATATCATGTTTTTTAACCAAGTATCATACAAAGGGGCAAGTTTTTCTTAAACCAAACAAGTAGTTTTAAGTCCAATCGCCTAGACCAAGATAACATAAGTGCCATTTGTGGTACTTGCTCAGCACCGACAACCCATGACCTTGGGCCTACTACAAGGCATAAGATGGCATACTGGCATGATTTCCTTGATCAGTCACATAATAGGATTACACAAGTACCATTGAGCCACAAGAATCCTATACAAAGAAAGAGAGTAGCACCATGTCTTGGAGCTAGATGGTGGGACCAAGCAAGTTATAAAAAGATACAATAGAGGAAGTGGTAGGATGAAAAGGTTAGCCCGCCCTTCACAAGATGACATGTGTATAAGACCAAAAGTTTGACTTTGGTATCTACTTATTGTGATGCACTTTTGGAATACAAGCTCTCTTCATCGAGTTGTGAAGGATTGTCTTGTTTCCTTGTTGTGCTTTTATGATTGTCACTCCCCCTTCTTGTCTTCCCCCTTCCCCTACCTTCTTCCTACTCCCTCTCCCTCCCCCCATTCTTTTGGAATCACATTAAAACGGTCTAAAAGTTATTAGAGTGACACTAGAAAGTGACAAGCACTTGCATTGCTCCCAATCCAAAGTAGAGTGGGTTGGAGCTCACAATGGTGTATTGGCAACAACCCCGCAACATGTGAGTCATAGCCAAGACTACAAGGGACTACACATCCATGCAATTCCTTGCTATATGGCTCATAATCATGTCAAAGGTCATTGCATTTCATAATATTAAACATCAAACATGATAGCATGCCCTTTGGCATATTTGTGTTTTGAAGCACTTTGGGCCATATTGCACTTGCTTGAGGACAACTAGTATATCCAATTTTGCTAAAGTGTATTGTTGGAAGGGGGAATCACTATGGTGGTTGAAAATTACACTACCCACATGCACTTTTGAATTTTTACACCTTTTGCCCTACAAACCTTTGAATATCATACATCCTCCTCCATCCACTCTGCAACCTACACCATGTAGAGTCACCTCAACGTGACCTCTTTGGGTATAGCATTTATCTTCTATACTTGGGTAAGTTGTCTTCTATTCTTTGCTCACCTCACAAGGTAACAGATCTACATTTTGGTGGGTCTATTCTTGGGGTTTACTAATCATTGCCATTGAATCAATGGAAAGATGCATCTCATCATGGCTTGCAAGAGAAGAAAATAGAGGGTACAAGATAGGAAAGTTGAAGAGAGTAGTTATGCACAAGGAACAATTTGCAAGGTGAGGAAACAAATGCCATAGTATTGAAATGGCAAGGGAAGGAACTTTTGTTACCTTTATAGAGGGAGAAACATTAAGACAAAAGAAAAGTCCTTGTAGCGTTGTAGCATTGCTCCATTTGGAGATGGATGCCCATGTCTCACATATCAATGCGTAGTCTCTAGGCCACTGAGATCCTCCTCATGTTTTGCAAGGGAGGCTAAGTTTGGTAGCCTAAGGTCTCTGTAAGAGCTGGTGGTCTATCCAAAGGGGGACTCTGAGTAGTACTGCATTGAATGTGTTTGCGGCATATGCACGTATTGTAGTCTAAAGAAGAGGCAATTTGATGTCTATCCAAATGAAATGAGGCAAGACAACCTTGTTGCTCTATGATCGAGGATATTTAAACATGTTAATGTTGAAGTATTGGAGAAAAAGAGATGTCTTCTATCAGCATGTAAAAGCACTCAAGCAAGGGAGCTTATAGATCACTTAGCTCAATCCATCCCAAAATATATGCTTCACAATTCAAGGCTAGCTTGCAAGATGAGCAATTAAAGAAGTACCTTGCCAATTTTCCCCATGACACTATTGTCTCTTTCATACATTTTGCAAAAAATTACTCATTTCAAGAACAAGATGAGATACAAAGTGCTCACTAGTACAACAAGCAAATAGTCATTTGCTTGATTCTTCTATGTCTGATGCCAATCTACTTACTAACTTGCAAGAGTCAGGGTCAGTGCAATGCACTATGTACCATTTCTACATTTTGAATCATAGGCAACATGATACCTTATTTGTGTAGCTTGCTTTTCTACTGCATTAGAAATGGATTTAAAATGATGATCCCCAATATAAAACAACATTGGGTGTGGTCAAATGGTGTGTCTTTTGAATTTAAATTAGCTCATTTGGATATCTCAAGGTTTAATTCCCTAATTTGTCTAAACATGATGTGGAATTTCTTTAGGTCTAGCCATGGCAAGGGGGAACATGGTGGATGTGGTGTTGTTATTAAGAGAGCTCTATTTATACACCAATTAACTTGCCTTCAAGAAAAGCTCAATGATGCCCATGCTGTTGTAACATAGCTTACATGCAACCTCTCAAAAAGGGCACAATCACCATACACTGAACAAAGCCTTAGAAATAGTGTAGTGCATAGAGTGTTCCATGAAGTGAAAGTGAATGAAGTTAAAAGGAGATGCAAACATGATTGTGAGGCCATTATAGGAGCTCATAGTTTACATAGCATATGGGTATTTTCAAACAACCACCAGTTCAAAACAAGAAAATTTTTTTGTTTCCATAGTATGTGCATCACATAGGATCATGACAATTGTGAGGACATTAATACTATAAAGATATGGGAGCTAGTTCAAGTTTTTCCTCTATATGAAGATGGAGTGACAAATAATGGAGAGATAAATGATGACTCACCATAGTTTGGAGATTTTTTGATGATCTCACTGACTATCTAGAAGAGGGGGATAACTTTGCAATTATTGCTAACTCTGGGGAGAATGAGAAAGATGACCCATACTTTGTGTTGCAATGTACCAAACCTAAGCACAAGGTTGAGGGATCATTTAAGCATCATTGGGGAACAACCTATAAGAAGTGGGATGTAGTAGTTGGAGATATCTACTACAAAAAAACATCTTAAGAGAGGCCACAATTATATTTTGTTAATAAGAGTCTACAAACATTTGTATACTCTCATCTAGTAAGAGTTATTAAGTTCCAATTGCAAACATTTGTGTACTCTCATCTAGTAAGAGCTATTAAGTTCCAATTGCAAACATTTGTGTACTCTCATCTAGTAAGAGCTATTAAGTTCCAATTGCAAATTGTGCCTTGATAAAAGAAGGGCCATGTCTCATGCATGCACAGATCATGGGGTGTCTTAATGCAGTGGATGACTAAGACAGTACCAAAAACGTATTCTCATTGTGAGGGTATAGTTAACCAAGGAAAATTTACTCCACTTATCCTAAAAATTTGGAATATGTATTTATATTCAGCTTATACAACCACTATGCTTGTTTTTAGTAAATCTCAAATAACCACCATGCTTGTTTTAGTAAATTTCAAACAACAAATCCCAAACAACCCCATACTTGCTTTGGTAATCTCAAATGAGGGAGAATGTATGCCACTTATCTTGTATAAACACCAGGCTAGTGACCCCAAATTTGGAATGAATAAACTTTACACTAATTCATATTGTAATAATTGAAGGAAACCGCCATGTTGGTGGTAGTTAATCCTTCCTAGATGACATACCATGTGCAACCAACCACCACATTGGGTGTGTTCCTAAAACAATTTGCATAAATGCAATCATCAATATGGCCCTTGAGGGGTCCCCTTAGGGGGTAAGGGCCATATCAACATGCCACTAGACATATATGGAATGATGATATGGCCCTTGATAATAAAGGGGACCCATCAAGGGTCCATATGTCATGTGCAACAAACCATTGCATTGTTGACAACATATCATGTACTACCACCATGCTGGTTTCCATGATAAAATAGCTTGTATAAAGGAAACTTGTATTCGAATGGCTGAAAACTTTTGACAACTCTAGAAATAATTAAATAGTGGCTTCATTAATAATTAAATAGATACATATCATACATTAAGGTCCTTTAGCTACGTCCAATCGCTTTGAGGTCTTTTAGCTCCCTGATGGGAGGATCATCCCTCTCACTCCTTTCCCTTAGGGGGCTAGTTCCATATTTTACTTTCTGCTTTGAGCTCCCTTCATTAGGTCTCTTTGAGATTCATTTTCTCCCTAATGGGAGTATCAGTCCTTCTTCCCAAGGCTTGAGCTTGGGCTTCTTCCCTTCAGGATCCTTTCTTTTATGGGGTTGGTTCTTCCCTTGAAGGCCCTTTGTTTTTAATGTCTAGACAAAATGGCAAATGATCTTGTAGCATCTAGTCTCTTGCTGTGAATAGCTACAATAATAGGTAGGCACAATTGATCTTTCCACAACTTGGGAAGTTGGGCAAATTACAATCTCTACATTTTGAGGTTGCATCTGCAAATATATCAAAGGAAAACACATATAGAGGGTGGCTGCACTGAGGTCATCATATCATGTACTCATCTATAATTTTCCATGGCAAACTAAGCACATATGACCCTACCTGCATATCAAGAGGATAGTCACCTCATTTAACTATTGTGGTTGTCATGCCATAGTCTGACCTTGCACATCAGCAAGATGTCTCTTGATTCCTTTCTGCCTCATCTTGAGGGTGCATACATTCTCCTTTAGTACCTCCACTTGCTTCTCACTCTTATGCAACAACTGTATCTGATTCCATTAGCTACCCTTGAAGCTAGTGAAATTGTTTAGCAATGTTTACATAGGCATCTTCCAAGACATCTACTCTATGTTGGGTTTTAGTTAGGGCATAGGACTGCTTTTCAGCTTGTGCACAACCCTATTGTAATTTAATTGTAGGAAATTATACCTATCTTGCCAATATTGCATAGTCTTATTCTGTTCTCCTTGCTCTTTGCTCATCTACATTCTTCCTAGCCTTAAAGCTCTCTTGGAACTCTTGCATTAATGCTCTGGTTTTATGCATTCTCCATTTTCAGTTTCTCTCTCGTTTCTCTATCATTCCATCTTTGTGTCCCACTCCACCTCTGTCAAGGAACGGCCCTCCCATATCCAGAGTCTCCAGTCTTGGTCCTGCATAATCAGGGGGTCTATATGCCACGTTTTCCCTTGCAGCCCTACGATGCAAAGGCGCTGCCAAGGAAGCTGGGGGTCGATCATGGCCTCTCTGCTCTGTAGGTGGCTATCATCAACGATGGAGAAGAAGTGGATCGAGGAGTCCGAGAAAAGGCTTGCAACCACCAAAGGAATGCCCCAGGGTGTGAATTGTCCTAGCCACCTCTCATCTCCCAGGAAGAGCTGTCTGGTGACCATGGGAATCCTCCAACCTACAGGAATGGTAGCATTGATCTCCGCTTGCCAAGCCTGGATCCCACGTGCCGTACCTACTGCTGCTGCCAGCTCGCCTGGGCTCAACTGGCTGTAGATGTCCCTCCAAACTCAGAGCGAGCGTGTGGGCCCACATGCCCAGAGCGCCCAAGCGATATGGGATCTCTCTCCAAGTTGGCGACCTGTATCATCTGTCACCTGGCTGCTCCAGATCAGGGGCTGTCTATCTATCTCCTCTCGGCAGCTAGGGGGAACCTGGGAGAGGTTGTGTCGCAACTTCCTCCAGACCGAGATGAGGCTAAGGAGGAAGGGGGAATGGGGCTGAGTCAATGGGGCAGAAGTGAAGATCCACCGGATAGATGGCTGCCAATCACCCCCTCTCTGGGGGGTACATGTGTTGAGACCATGCTGAAGCAAGAGCTTCCATGTCTGCCCTCCTGGGGTCAGACCACGGATGACTAACTTGCCAAGTAGTGCCTGACTCTACAGTTCTGGATCTATGATGCCAAGGCCACCCTCTGTCTGGGGGAGAATGACCGTCTGCCAGGCGACCCGCGCTCTGGTGGTGCCGGAGCCATCTGAACTAAACCAAAGGAAGTTCCACACCAATCTCCTCAACTGGGCTACACATGATCTCGAGAAACACCAGTAAGAGGCCACATACCAAGCGGTGGCAAGAAGGACCTGGTTGACCACAATGGCCCTGCTTACCAAACTCAGCTAACTAAGGTGGCATACTAATTGAGCCACGAACTAGAGTACATAAGGATAGTTGTCATCTAGCTATTATTCATGGGCGGTGTACCAACCGCATCTGCAGCTAACAAGTCGGTGACATAAATGCACAATAGTCACCCTGGCATATCACGAGTGGAGCTCGATATCTCAACATCGACCTCAAGCCCTAACCCTACCCCTACCCTTTCCGATCCTCTTATTTCTATAGATGAGCCGAACATGCACAATGAAGAGCCCATAAATGAAGAAGCTGAGGAGCAGGAAGCTGCATTGGCCCTGGAAGTGCTCCAGCGACCTCATAAACCCCATTCTACTTCTCAAATTTCATCCACCACCTCTATTGACCCCGCAACAATGATATGGTTTCTTGCTCCCCTTCTTGTCAATGGAGAACAATACCTCTTTCTCCATGACATAGAGGTTATGTTTGGTCTCTAGGAGGATGAAGCTCTTAGTGTCTTGTGTGGATACGAGGTGGAGATAACTATGCAAGAACCTGTTTTTGGGAGCAGATGATTCGATAGAAGAGGTTCTTGCTTTAACACTGGCCCAAATCAAAGATGCAGAGACATCAATCTACTCCGACCTACCTGATGTTCCAGAAGAAGCCTCCACATCTCACTCTAGACAACAGGAGGCCTCTGGATCCATCCTTATTGACAAAGAGGAAGGGATTGAGCATGACGACTCCATAGTTATAAGAAACTATGAGCTTTGAATTTCTTCTCTCTTGGTATACTTTTGCTTTAATGGAATTCTAATGTAATGTTATAAGAAACTAAGCTAGCTTCCATCGTATGGAGGCTAGGACTGGCAAGAACTGCTGAGCCGGCATGATGTCCACGCCTACCTGAAATCCCAGGTAACATGTCATCTGTCCTCTAGGGATCCATCAAAACCCTAGGAAAATACCCCATTGTGAGCTGGCTCTCGGATTTGTAAGAAAACTGACTGACTTATGCAAATTGATTTTCGCCCCAGCGGCTAGGCAAAAAACCTCTAGGGACAGTCTCACTCACTCCAGTGACTCAATATCATCCTGCACATATAGGGCTGTGTCGTTTGCATACTCGGAGTCCAGAAGTTATGCATCGTCTCGAATAGGGAGACGCATCCCGCGAAGACCAGTGGTACGAGCTCGTAGGAAGTGGGTCATGGCCTCTGCAAAAAATAGAAAGAGGTAGGGCGCAAGCGGATAGCCCTGATGCACCGAGCGCTTGAGGGTGAGTCTCTCCCCCATCCTGCCGCTGATGATAACTCGGCTGGAGGCTGACCTATAGAGGCTAGCAATACCTCTGATCCATTTGTTCAAGAAACCGAATCAAGAGAGTGTACCTTCCAAGAAGGACCAGTCTACCCTATCGTACGCTTTCTCAAAGTCAAGAAGGAGTATGGCAAGGTACTGGCCACTGTGCTAGGCCCACTCCGTCACCTATGAGAAAGTGAAAATGTTGTCCAAAATGCTGCGATCTTGGACAAAACCAATCTGAGTGTCATGGATCAAGTTGTGTAGCAGGGGGCAGATGCGGCTACTGACCATCTTGGGGAGGATTTTGTAGGCGGTCAGGAGGAGGGTGATAGGGTGCCACTGTCTGACGGTCCCCCCCTTTGGGGATGAGGCATATCAAGCATGTCGCAAGGCTCTCTAGCATCTGTCTGCTGGAGAAGATATGCTGGAAGGCTGCGAGCAAGGGCCGGTGGACCTGCTCCCAAAATGTGGTGAAGAAAGCTCTGGAGAGGCCATCCTCACCTGGGCATTTTCACCCATCAATAGCGCTCACCGCATCCTGCATCTCTGCCACGGTGAAAGGGGCGAGAAGGGAATCACTCATGCTAGGCTGCATGAGCAGCGTTGTCGATCTCCACACCTCCTCCCTGCATAGGCGACCACGAGGGTCTGGGGGCTCCTGCTAGAACAGTGATATGTAGAAATCTGTTGCCAAGTCCCATACCTCATCTAGATCCTGTCCTGACACTACCATCCTGTGCTCTAAGAGATCAGAGCTGTTCTCTTGCTGACCTCTGACCATGAGTCTTGAAGAACTCAATAAACATCCTGTCGCCTTTCCTAGCCCAGAAGGACTTGGAAGCATGAAACGAGAACTCTGAGCGTCGCTGGGTGATCTCCTCTAGCATGGCTCGGGCCCAAACCTCCTGCCGTCTGAGCTCCTCAGAGCCTAGAGAAGACTGCTGCATCTGCTGAATCGAGGCGAAGTCTCATCTGAGACCCCTCTCCTTCACCCACCACTGTTGCCTGACCTGAATCGCCTCCTGCTAACAGATGAGAGTAGACTCGGCAAGCGCCTGAGCTACCTGTGTTGCCATATCCCCCGTGGGGTCCCAATCTTGCTCCCACAGGTCCACTATCCTGCTGCGAACTGATGCTCTGGAGTAGATGGTCTGGGATCCGGCATGAGTGTGGAGGTGAGGAGTGAGAGGCTGAGTCCAAGACTAGGATGACTGGGGCATGGTCTAAGAGTATCATCCCTGGAACCACTCCTGACTCTCCACCTCTGCCAAGCGCCCAATCGCTGACATAGAAACAGTCCAACCGCTCCAGAAGTCTACCTCCCTCCCTCCTGTAACCCCAAGAGAAGTCCAGACTCCCTCTCCATCTGTGAAAGGAAGGCTCCCTCCAACTATCCCACCCTCCCACTGCGAACAGGAAGGAGTCCCAATCTGCCTGCTCTGCTTGAGCTATACCGAGGAACTCTGGGCCCCATCCCTGCTGATCCTCTATGGTCTCAAGGTTGTTGAAGTCCCCTCCTACAATCCAAGAATCCATCTCTGGCACCAAGCTGCACTTTCTAGTCCACTATTGCTATTGTAACCTCTATACAAGCATGGTGAGGAGACCATACATATACTCTGTGTCCCACAGGAGCAAAAATGCATTGGGTGAATGGGTGCCTTGCACCTACAGCTTGAATGATTGGATAGTCATGAGAGGATCTTCCAAGGGTCCACATAAGCTTCCCAAGAGAAAAAGAGGTGATCTTTTGCATGAATGGAAGGGTTGCATCATGAAGTTCAAGCTTGGGAAGAAAGGATTGCTTGCAAAGGTGCAACACATCTACATGGGGAAGGACAAGCATCTTCCTCCATTAAGCAATCAATCGACAATACCATCGCATTGTAAGTCTACATTTTGTGTAAGATTTTGAAGTGTAATGAGTCAATTTGAAATTGTATTTTGAAATAGAACCAGTGTAATGAGTCAGTTTGAAATTGTATTTTGAAATAGCACTTGTGCATAGCAGATGTATTTCCTTTAGACTTTGAGGAGTGGGAACCAGTCAAGTGCTTCTTAGGTAAGTTTACTGCCATTCATGAGGATTTAGGAAGGCAAATGCATGTTGGAGAGAAGTCCTCTGCTTGGAAACAGAGAAATATCTATTGGTATAATGCCAAGTACATTACTCCAAGGATGGCATTAGGCTATGGCCATCTTCAATGCATTGCAACACCACAACTTGAAGACATGGATTGCAACATGGTGGACACAAGAACAATACAATCATACAAGGAAAAGATTTCAAAGGATGTGGGCATGGCCATGAAGTTTACATTTAGCTCTAAATGGGTAAGGTTGTCTTGGTTTATGCCTCTCCACATTTTTGCTTCTTGTTTTCAGAATATCTAGATGCACAGAACAAAAACCATGTGGTCATGCAAGTGCCTACATGAGAATGCTCTTGAGGAATTGCTTAGGGTGAATTGGGGAAGCAGGTCAGGTGAACAAAAGGGTGATCTGTTTCAATGCCATGTATGTAAGGACAATGTGGTTGTCAAGTACCACATCTCCCGCCAACTATTATATTTTGCTTTCCAATATAGGCGCTGGAAGAAAACAGGTGGCAATTAGCTCCCCCTTGACTCTAACGATGATGATAATATAGGGGTAAGTTTATGTATTGGTTCTCATTTAGGAGATGTCAAGAATGTGACTGTCACGTCACAGTGGACTCTCAGGGACATGCGGGAACACCTATTGGTCATGGAGGATGGCATGTCTGAGTCCTTTTACTTTACCTTAAATGGTGAAAATGTAGGAAAGTGTGCAAGAAGCTCATGCATAGTCCCACTTTTCTCCCTTCTGCAATATTGAAAATTGTAAACAATGTGGGGTGGAACAATTGTGGATTTTGTCATTTTCCAATTAATAGTGGTGCAATTAATTTTGATGTTTTGAATGGTTTTGTTTCATGTCAATGTCAAGTTTTTCCCCGAAAAATTATAATTCTTTTTATTTTCTATATTTAGAACATTTGGGTATATATAGGTTATAAAGTTACTTTAGTTTCAAAGTTTCACTATCACAGCCATAGTTCTCCTAGCTACCAGACTACCATGGATTCTGCTAGGTCTACCTTCCATGATTTCATCTCCCGTACTCCATTAATTGATAGAGAGGAGGAGTTATTTCCAGTCTTTGATAAGAGCATAGATGCCCTAGGCACCTACTTGGGAGCTCGAGATGATTTTGAAGACCTCATCAAGTACATGCAAGACTACATCGTGAGTTTTGCGTATCAACTTGATGAGTCTACAAAAAGATGGGTCCCAATGAGGTCCCAATTGATTATTTGAAGTATTTGTTCAATCAAGAACCCAAGTTTGTGAAGCGTTTAGATTGCTTTGGAGCCCAACTCACACCCCTAGGGTTTAGGGAGGTGGACACTGATGACCTCCTAGCATGTGGAGTCATCGAAAACATAGGAAATAGGTTCCTATCCTGGGAAATGACCTTTATTTTCCTTCTCCAGGAGGGACAAATGGAAGAGGAGGCCTTGACTCTGAAGATAGTGGGAGAGAAGGAAGGAGTCTCACTTGCAGCTTTTTCACATACACAATGGGGGAATACACACAAAGGTGGAGGCTGAAAACAATTTTTCTCTTCTTAGTTGTGAAAGCCAAAAGAACTCTAGTACAAAGAAATAGAAGAACCCTATATGTGGGTCTCAAACCAAACTCAGCTAACTAAGGTGGCATACTAATGGAGCCACGAACTAGAGTACATAAGGATAGCTATCATCCAGCTATTATTCATGGGCGGTGTAACCAACCGCATCTGCAGCTAACAAGTCGGTGACATAAATGCACAACGGTCACCCTAGCATATCACGAGTGGAGCTCGATATCTCAACACTCCCCCTTGAGATCAATCCCAATTCCTGCACACTAAGCAGGTCTCTGAACTTGTGCAGCTCTCTATGCCCAATGCCTTCGTGAATATATCAGCTACCTGATCCTCTGTGCTGACATCAACTAGATCAATAAGACCCAGTAAAATCTTCTCCTGCACATAGTGATAATTCACCTCAATGTGCTTTGTTCTAGCATGATAGACTGGGTTATTTGCCAAGTGTATACTACTCATGTTGTCATAATAAATTACAACTGGCCCATCTGATGCATATCATAAAGTAGCTTATGCAACCAAGCTACCTCACATGCAGCCATTGTTGCACCCCTGTACTTAGCCTCTGTGCTTGATAAGGCAACTATAGGCTGTTTCTTGCTGCTCCAAGTGACTGCAGCACTCCCAAAATAGAACACATATCCATTAGTAGATCGTCTATCAGAAATACTACTAGCCCAATCAGCATCAGTGTATCCATGCAACTGTATCTAAACCCCAGTCTCATAAAATAGTCCATACTGCAATGTGGACTTCACATACCTGAGTATGCGTCTAGCCGCATCCAAATGCAGTTTCCTTGGAGCCTGCATAAACTGACTTACCAATCCAATAGCATAGCTCAAATCTGGCCTGGTAATAGTCATATAAATCAAACTTCCTACTATGGGTCTGTACATAGTAGGGTCTTCTAGAATCTCACCTGCATCTGCGCTCAGCTTCACATTCTACTCCAAAGGAACTGAAATAGGCTTATAGCCTGTCATCCCATATTTGGATAGCATGTCCAATCCATACTACCTCTGCAAGAGCCGTATCCCACTTGGTGACCTTATCACCTCAATGCCCAAGAAATAACGCAGCTCTCCCAAATCCTTCATCTCAAACTTCTGCTTCAATAGCATTTTCACATGAAGGATATCTTCATCACTATCACCTCTGATGATCAAATCATCAACATAAATGACAAGCAGCATAATACCTTTCTCTGTTTTTCTCACATAAAGTGAGAAATCTGCCTTGGAAATCTAAAAGCCAATAGTGACAAGATACTGTCCTATCTTGTCAGACCATGCTCTAGGTGCTTGCTTCAAGCCATACAATGCTTTCTTCAACGTGCAGACAAACTCAGGATGAACAACATGAACATAACCTAGTGGTTGCTCCATAAAGACCTCTTCTTGCAAATCACCATGCAAGAAGGCATTCTTTACACCCATCTGATGTAAAGACCATCCCTTTGATGCAGCCATAGCAATGACTGCTCTTACGGTTGCCATTCTTGCAACCGGACTGAATGTTTCTTCATAATCAATGCCATATGTCTGTGCATACCCCTTGACAACTTATCTTGCATTGTATCAGTTCACAGAACCATCTACATTGTGCTTCACCTTATAAACCCACTTACATTCAATTGCATTCTTGTCTTTAGGCAAAGGCACCAATTCCCATGTAGCATTTGCTTCCAAGGCATCCATTTCTTCATCCATGGCTTTCTTTTATTTTTCTTTTCCCATGGCTTGCTCAAAAGAAGTGGGTTCTGGTTCCTGTATCACTTTGACCATATAGGCATAGTGAATGGCTGTAAATCCATCATATTTTAGCCTATCCACAGGATACCTAGCTCTGATAGACCTATGCAAAATAGGCTCACTTCCAGGTGCTCTCAAAACATCCCTGGTCTTCCTTACTCCAGGTGTAACAACAGAAGGAATACCCAACTCATCATCAATGCTCTGTTTTGAGCCACTGGATTCACCATCCACATAAGAGTGACTTGCATTCACATCAAACATGGGCTGATCTACCTTCTCTTTTCCTTTTCATGATACTTGCATACCACTATCTACATTGCTTTAAGGAGATTCTCCTGATCTCAATCTGCCTATCCATGGCGAAGTATGTGAACCACTATTAGAGGACACTGCAGGTCCACTAATATTTTGTGATTGCTGCTGTGAATTCTATGCAGCATTACCATTTTGTGCATCTGCATCATCAATCACATTTACTGGTCTATACCAGCTACTCATCTCATCAAAAGCAACATCTCCGCTCACTGTAAACTTACGAGTAGAAGGGTTATAGCATCTATACCCTTTCTGCTGCAGAGAATAACCAATAAAGATGCACTTCTCAGCTTTTGGATCCAACTTGGACCTCAACTCATCTGGCACATGAACATAGGCAATGCAACCAAAAATTTTCAAATGAGAAATATCTGGTTTCCTACCAGTATACATCTCCTCTGGCATCATGCCATGTATTGTTGCAGTGGGAGTCCTGTTCATTATGTAAACTGCTGTGTCAGCTGCTTCAGCCCAATAATAATCTGGTAGGTCTTTTTCATTTAGCATGGCCTGAGATACCTCTCCAATATGCCTGTTTTTCCTTTCGGCAAGCCCATTTTGATGTGGGGTATGACTGCATGAATATTGCTGCTTTATGCCATGCTCCTGCAGGAACCTTGCAAACTCATTTAAGAGGTACTTTCCCCCTCCATATGACCTTAGACATTTTATTTGCAGGCTTGTTTCTTTTTCAGCCATAGCTTTAAAAGCTTTGAAATGCCCAAACACTTCACTTTTCTTTTTCATAAAATGCACCCAAACTTTTATGCTATAGGCATCAATAAAAGTGACAAAATAATGACAGCCTCCAATAGATGTAGCTTTAGTAGTCCACACATCAAAGTGGATTAATTCCAATGCCTTCTTACTCTCTTAAACATGTCTAGGAAATGGTTTCCTTGCTTTTTTTCCAAATTGACAAGCTTCACATACCTTATGCATTTCTGCAACCTTGAATTTAGGCAATCCTGCAACAATATTTTGGGCCTCCATTGATTTAAGTTGTTGTACATTAACATGACCAATGTGTTTATGCCAGATATCAATATCTTACACTACACCTGTCCCATGTGCAAACATTGCTGCACTCAATTCAGGCATGTCCGCATCCAACGTAAACATCCTGCCCTTCTTCTTTCCTTTTGCTATCAAGCGACCGTTATTTTTCATATCCTCAACAAAGCATCCATGAGTATTAAATCTGACCTGCAAGCCTTGCTCAACCATTTGACCAATAGAAACTAGGTTCTTAGTGATATTCGGGACATGAAATACATCAGACAGGTATTTCTTTTTCCCATCCTACATAGACAAAGGAATTTTACCAATCTGCACAATAGAATGTGCAATATCATCACCAGTCTACACAAATCCTGGTCTTTCCATTTTCCTTGCATCCTGCATCCATTCTGCATGACCTCTCATGTGGTTTGATGCACCTGAGTCAACATACCACACATCATTGCTTTCTTCTGTACTTGTCACAGAATTGGTCATGTCCTGCACCATAAACAGATGCTCATTTCTGTCATCACCCTATCTACTAGAAGATGCATAATTCCCTTGCTGCAATTTTCCATTCATGATGTCATTTTGCTTTTTATAGCAGTCTTTAGCCATATGATCCATTTTACCACAGTGGTAGCATTCAACATTGCTATTTGCATTTTGGCCTCTCTACCTCCACAACGACCTCTTTGGCTCCCCCTGCCTCTAGAGTTACCACGTCCTCCTCCATAGGACTGGTTTTCTTAAGTTTGCTGCATATTCTAATTTCTAGCACGGCCTCTAGATCAGCCTGCTCTACCTTTGCCTCTACCTCTTCCAGCATTTGAGTAGAAGACAGTTTCTTTTGAAGTTCCTCCTGAAGAAGATGCACCACCATTTCTCTACTCTTCAGAAATTAGAAGAGCAAACAACTCAAAATCAATAAATTTTTCACGGATGGCAATGGATGTCCAGAACTGTGCATAATCCTTTCCTAGACCATTCAAGGTCACAGAAACTAAATCATCATCTTCCACTGGCGACCCAATGGAAACAAGTGCATCTGCAATTTTCTTCACCTTCATCTGGTAGTCATTGATGCTTATATTTTCTCTCTGCACATTATGCAACTCCTGCTTGAGCTGCATTTTCTTGGCTTGCGTATTTGTGCTATACATTTTTGCCAAAGTATCCCATGCTTGCTTTGGCGTACTTGTATCCTGAATATGCATAATCATAGAATCTGAAATACTGATAGATAGCTAGTACATAACTTTTCTAGCTCTTTCATGCCATCCTTTAAATGCCTGCATTTCCTATTGATTGGGAGCATTAGGAAGAATTGGTTCTTCTTCATTTCCTGTAATGAACTCCCAATAGCCTTTTCCCATAAGGAAATTCGCCATTCTAAACTTCCATGCTTGGAAGTTGTTCTTGTCAAGCTTTTCAGTGACAATCTGTGAAAGTGAATCAGACGCCATTATGGAACACTGCAAAATATTCTACCACTGCAAAAAACACAGCTTCTGCCTCACAAGGGCAAATCTGCAAAACTAACGAAAGTGGTATTTGACCACACAATCGCTTCCTAGTGACGATTTTGCATCAATAGGCAATAAGGATGATTCTGTATCTCCCAATATCTCTGCGCACAGGCATACGATGCAATTTCTGTGGTAACTTTTCATCGACCTGCAGAACAGTTGACCTCCAGTGGATGCACAGCAAAAACAGGGCCTTTTTCTCAATGCTTGCAGAGAACTTTTGCCTCCAAAATGGGCTGCGAAATGCCCTCTTGCCACACCGCAAAGGGCGTCTCAATATGAGACAATGCACTCTTGCACTTTTCGGCTATGCTACCTGTAGAGATTTGCTCCCAAACTCGAAAAAGGAAAGCAACACTGGTTCTCTTACCAGGACACCGCGAACTTGGTTTGCTTTCTTGAGCTCCTTACCACGAACCAGGCTCTGATACCATGTGAAGATAGTGGGACAGAAGGAAGGAGTCTCAATTGCGGCTTTCTCACATACACAATGGGGAATACACACAAAGGTGGAGGCTGAAAACAATTTTTCTCTTCTTAGTTGTGAAAGCCAAAAGAACTTTAGTACAAAGAAATAGAAGAACCCTATATGTGGGTCTCAAACCAAACTCAGCTAACTAAGGTGGCATACTAATTGAGCCACGAACTAGAGTACATAAGGATAGTTGTCATCTAGCTATTATTCATGGGCGGTGTACCAACCGCATCTACAGCTAACAAGTCGGTGACATAAATGCACAATAGTCACCCTGGCATATCACGAGTGGAGCTCGATATCTCAACATCGACCTCAAGCCCTGACCCTACCCCTACCCTTTCCGATCCTCTTATTTCTATAGATGAGCCGAACATGTACAATGAAGAGCCCATAAATGAAGAAGCTGAGGAGCAGGAAGCTCCATTGGCCCTGGAAGTGCTCCAGCGACCTCATAAACCCCATTCTACTTCTCAAATTTCATCCACCACCTCTATTGACCCCGCAACAATGATATGGTTTCTTGCTCCCCTTCTTGTCAATGGAGAACAATACCTCTTTCTCCATGACATAGAGGTTATGTTTGGTCTCCAGGAGGATGAAGCTCTTAGTGTCTTGTGTGGATACGAGGTGGAGATAACTATGCAAGAACCTGTGTTTTTGGGAGCAGATGATTCAATAGAAGAGGTTCTTGCTTTAACACTGGCCCAAATCAAAGATGCAGAGACATCAATCTACTCCGACCTACCTGATGTTCCAGAAGAAGCCTCCACATCTCACTCTAGACAACAGGAGGCCTCTGGATCCATCCTTATTGACAAAGAGGAAGGGATTGAGCATGACGACTCCATAGTTATAAGAAACTATGAGCTTTGAATTTCTTCTCTCTTGGTATACTTTTGCTTTAATGGAATTCTAATGTAATGTTGGACTGTTGCAGGAGGCATTTGAGGTCGACCTATTCTCATCTCGGAAATGCCTTGTTCGTAGTAGCTTTGGCCGAGATCACTCACTGGCACATTACCTTGGCCAAGCAAAAGGGCACTTTGTGATTATCCACAAAAAGTTTTCTCCACATGGCACTGATGACCTCCTGAAGTGCAAGGCCTTGTTATGAGTGATTGGTCATGCTGACATCAATCGCAATGCTGACAAGGTCATTTTGGTGAACTGCATGGCTGCCCTCAATGCCTTTGGAACCAATTTTCAAGGTATGACATTGATGGCAGCAGCCATGTCCCTGGCTAGCAACAACAATAGCGTTGACTCTCTAACAACTAGGTTTAGAGCTAGGAGTGTATTTGGGAATTCAAAGCCCGATGTTCTCAGTGTTTTAGAGAAGAGAGAAAGGCTCTGAAGCCTTATTGTATAGAAAATTTATTTTAGATGAATACGGATATACTTTTTATACAGTGTCCCATTTTGTGTTCTTTTACTAAATTTATTTTATATTGTCATTGTATTTTGTAACTTTAATTGTTGTTGGCATTAATATTTTCATTCACTATTATGTTCAAAAGCATGCTATTAGATAAATATTTGCGCTATAATGGTCATTTCTAAGCAATCCAGTAAGAATCTCACCACGCGGCAAAAGGCAAATGTGTTCGACATCGCACGGGGAGCCAAGTCAAACAAGCCCCATATGCGCCATAGCGGGTTCTGGCATTTCTGGGCTCCCCGCGCGATGCCGAACACATTTGCCTTCTGCACCACGATGAAAAAACATCATTTCACCACTCAAATTCACATTGAACTTGCATAAACTGATGGAAAGCATCAAGTAACATGTATAATAACATGGGAACATGAATAGGACATAAAAATATCTTTTATTCATTGGGCTCAAAGGGAAGAGATTTACAAAATGATTCAGGTTACACCAAATGAACCTAAACAACATCTAGGGTTTAAGGGAGGGATACTAATTAGGTCTCACTAGCGAACATGCTAATCAACAATCGATGTTCCCATTACTTCGTCACTGTAATACACCTGCAATTGGACTGTCAGACTGATGATCAGAGGGTTCCGTCCTTGAGGGCAGCTTTTCGACGATCTGTAGATGAGTAGTTTGCCAAACAGATTGGAGGAGAAGCAGAATGGTCAACATCATCTTTGCTTTCTTCATCGGTGAGTAACTTCTTCCATACCTTGATATTCCGCCAGTGCGCCTCCATGCAAGCACTGGCGTTATTCTGTGTATATACACCGCATTTGAAGAAATGCTTTTTGAAATTTGTGTTGTTCTCACTGTGCCTGAGAACCCCATCCACAAACACATCAACACGCTTTGCGTCCGCATCGTGAATTACATTGAGGTGCAGCCACCTTTCGTATATGTTATTCATTACCAACGCCAGAGGCATCCCTCCAGCTCCCCTCCATAGGCTGCCATTGTAAACACGTAACTGCATGGTCGTGTTCCATACGCCATTGCCTCCAAAAACCTGCATCACGGAAACGCCTGAAGTGTTGGCTGGGACGTTGAATTCCCCCTCAAATTGCCAAACTCCCGAAGTGTAGTCGCAACCCTGCGCGCATCATGAGCAGGCAACTTAGAAAGAGCCTTGCTTTTGTTATCTTAAAACAAAGTATTGCTCGCTGTAGGCAAACTGTAATGAATACAATTAAGCTTCGGGAGCTGACTCGCACCAAGTTGCGTTGTGCTTACCACCAGCCTGAGCTCAGTGCGCGGTTTCGTGGGACTGCCCATGCGAAAGGGCATGTCATCGCTGTAGACCCACATGTCATAGACGCCATTAGCAAATCTGAAACGGTCAGTAACGTTCAAATTGAAGGGCTTGTCGAGAACGCAAGAGTAATTCTGTTCAGTGAAACCTTGGGTGGGATCAGCAAACACCCGACCTACAAAGGCATGAAGAAGGGCATAGAGACCGATGAGAGCCACTTGAGTTGCCATGGACAGAAGGAATGAGGCCTTGGAATCCAGGACTCGGTTGCCTCAAGCTGTGCAAAATTCTAGTGGCCGTCTGCACCAACAGGAGCTCATTCAAAGTTCCAAAAAACAAGCATGGCTGCTTTCAAATTTCTGAAGGAAGTAGCTTCTTTTGAGTTTCCAAGGCTGCATCCTCCATGGGTATATGAATCTTCTCCATTTGGTTGGAGGATATATGAATATTTTCCCTTTGGTTTACATTGCTTGGACGCTGTCGCCAAGGCCGGTTCAAGCGACAAAGATGGCCGTCTTTAAGTGAAGTTGTCTATGCTTTAGTCTCATTTTAACAACTTACTCAACATATCGTCGAGAAGCTTCCTCAAGCTTGTTTTAGGCAAGCTTAGAGTGAACTTCCTATGTTTGAGTCTCATTTGTATAACATACTTGAACATATTCTCAAGAAGCTTCTTGAATTCAAGGTCACGTGTTGCATACCATTTATCCTTTTCCCAATTGTGAAGAAAACGAATTTCCTACAAAAGAAAATGGCGATGTACTTCATGGAATGTGTGTCAGAATGAAACTCATGATATAGTCAAAATTTACATCAATACAGTTATTGGTGGCTCTAATGACACTAATATATTTCTCAGACACCAATGCCTCATGTGCAAATAACAACATTTGTGGAATAGGAATATATCCCACTATAAGTCAATATAATAATTAATCAAAGTGCAACTAATTAGGGTGCTACAAGGTCCTTACAAGGTATAGAGACATATGACAATATAATGCAAGATGTATTATAACAGAATCCCTTGAAGGGGGGTGAATGTATAAGGAAAGATGTATCACAAAAAATCCCTTGAAGTGGCTAGAATATATAAAGTGAGATGTATCACAAAAAACCTCTTCAAAGGGCATACAAATCGTACCCTCACAAAAAAGGGAGCCTACAATCCGAGAAATGCACTACAATATAGAGGTGAGATACATTATAAAACCCCCTTCAAAGAGATAGAATAGCCTACTTTCATCAAATGGAGACTATAAAAGTAGAAGTGTGAAAGTCTTAAACACTAGAGAATACAATATGTAAGGCCTAATAGCAAGTTCATTAATGGAAGAAGATTTTTTCAATTGGGGGACTGATGGGCCATTTATGGATTGGAGGTGGCTTAAAAAATACTTGTCTAATATAATTGCAATATGTGCATGGATGGAGGGGACTTTTACATTCAAAATTACATGTATATTGACAACATAGGGGAAAACAATTGTACAAGAAGATGTAAAATGTTAAAGATAGGGATATTTTCAATGTGAGCTTGCTCGCATACATTACATGGTTTTTTACAAAGTGCCCTAGGATGTAAGTCCTTGAAGTAGATCTCAATCCTTGCTTTAGTCCTCATCTCCCTTATCACCTTGCTCCTATGTCCTTCCCCGTGCCCACTCTCTCCATTGCTATGGAGTCGAGTAGACTTCGTGTAACATGAAAAAGAAAATCTCTTAAGTAAACCGATATTTAGTAAGCTAAAAATAGCTTAGTTGGAAAGTAAGAGTGGAAGACTTGTCTCAATTGTTTCATGGATTAATTGAGCTATGCTCCTTTTGACTCAAGCTTGCTAAAGAGATCATTGGTATTGTGTCGATAAGCATGTATATGGATACTCCTCATTGGTTGGCATATGGTCAACCAAACGATGATGTAACAACAAGAATTGTCCATGGGACACTAGGATATTAAGCACCAAAGACATCAAACCAAATGTAATAACTTGCATAAAAGTATGTAGTAACTATAGTTTTAAAATATGTAGTGAAGTAACCCCTGCCATTAGAGTGCCAGTGTTCCTAACTTGAGAAGGTCCTATCTTCTTTTGTTAGACTTGTGCCACCTCTCGCTATTATTTTCACTTGTGAGTATCCCTTAGGAATATTAGGGAGTTAATAATGCCAATCCTCTCATGTTACATACTATAACTTTGCTGCTTCTACTCTCATTGCATCTTGAATCTTTGATCTATAGTGGTCATTATGTTAATCATGTGCTCAAGCATGTACTTGCAATCAAAGACCATGTGGTTCGGCATGGGCAATCCATATGTGGCGTGTCTATTATAATAACATCATATAATTCTTGCAATGGCTCACTAGAGCCTTCAAGGCCACCTGCATGATCTATCGTACCCATAAAATGACACGAAATCCTTTATCATCCTCTATGATATGTCTCATGTCATCCACGAAATATGATGAATTCTTAAGAGAAGGCATTGACAATGGTGTTAAAAAAACCATTTCATTATAGCAAATAGTCTTAAAGCGTTTAATAGTGTCAAGGTGCTTGATGAGCCCAAGGAGCCTAACCTATTGAATGTTGACACCCTTCCCGTCTCAGCATTGGATCTAGTGATCCACACTTCTCTTTGTTGCTGGCACCTAAGGGAAGATGTATCATGTAGCCACCCCACTAGCAATTTATGTATTGGGAACTATCTATTGGATCACATGCATAGCTCTATGACCTCATTGCCCCATCCAAAGCATGTATCCTCCTCATGAGTCCTTGCCATTCTCAAGTCCTACATGCAATGACATCATGGAATGCTAATTGATAGTGACTTACTAGAATTGC
Organism: Dipteris shenzhenensis; assembly: GCF_047967505.1. Taxonomy (NCBI): domain Eukaryota; kingdom Viridiplantae; phylum Streptophyta; class Polypodiopsida; order Gleicheniales; family Dipteridaceae; genus Dipteris; species Dipteris shenzhenensis. The sequence continues at coordinate 45,592,830 of NC_141610.1, forward strand.
ATGTCTTAAGAAGTGGTATGCCCCAGACCATGGTCCATTTCTTTTAGGATGGTATGGTGTAGTCAGATTGAGATTCATTGATGAAGTTTCATCATCTATTCAAATATATCTTATGAATGTCAAAACATTTCATTGGTATAAGGTGTAGTCTAATTGATAGTCATTGATGAAGAGTCATCATCTATTGAAATATATTTAATGAATGCTAACACCTTTCTTTTCTCAGCATCAAGTCTAGTGATCCACACTTCTCTTTGTTTTTGGTATCTAATCGGACATCTTATTCTTATATCTATCAACTCCATCATTCACCACAAGTTGATTTGCTTACGCTCCACCGGCTTCTCTATTACAAACCACTCCATATTCCCCAGTGGGATCACTAAATTAATCTCATGGAAATGTGCCACCCCCATTGATTTGATGCAACTTTTTGTGGAGAGAAAGCGTTGCATGGGGGCAAGGGAAAGGAACTATGCAGAATGAAAGGTTGTATTAAAAGAGAAAGAGGGAAAAAATCACAATGAGTGGAAATAGTTGCTCTTCTATTACTTGGCAAAAATGGTAACTTCTCTTAGATGCATGCCACATGGTAGCAAGAATGACCCTGACTCCTAGAGCTCTAGACCCTTTTACACACATCCTTCCTACTAACATCCACAGTAGATCCTAATGGATACTACCCATTACATATTACAATGATTTACACCTTTATAATAGAAAGGGGAGGTTCCATTACTTTGTATCTATTTAATCTAACGTATTTTTCCCTCATCATGGATCCTTTTTGTAACACCATTGATGTCATCTTTTTAACACTTCTTTGAGTTTTGGCCTCTTATCTTCCTCTACTTACTGCTCCAATAGCCATAACACTCTGATAGTTAGGTTCCTTTATCACCTTGTCTTGTCACACAATACTGCCTCACTTGTCTTCTCGTTCAATCTTGTCACTCTGATAGTTAGGTTCCTTTATCACCTTGTCTTGTCACACAACACCGCCTCACTTGTCTTCTAGTTCAATCTATGGACTAAATATCCTAAACATGATCTTGATGGGAGGGTATGAGTTGCTCCTTGCTTTGTCAACCCTTCCTCTTCTTGCCCCCTTTGCTCCTCAGTTGAGAGCTCTATCTATTTGCTTTGCTCTTTGGATAAGCACTCTCCTTTGATCATTAAATCCACAAAATATTAGTTCCAAGGTTTAATAGTTACATCTAAAAACGTTTGACAATTTCTATCAAATTTTCAACTATAACATTTCAAGTAAGCCAACTATACCTTAAGACAGAGAAACCATCCAATTGCTTATCCCCTCTTAACATAACTCAGTGACTATAGATTTGGCAATCTACTTACAAAAATAGGTATAGAATGGCCTATACCTTTCCCCACATCCCATTATTTCTTAAGAAAGCATCTATTTGCACTATGATCATTTGAGGCATCATGCTATGTTGACAAATGTTAGGATTTCACATATTCTAGTACGATAACCAACAATTCTTGCATGAATGTTGTCACTGTCTCTCCCAAGTCCAGGTTTTGAGGGTGTTGGTCACCTACAATTATGTCATTGCTCATTGTAGAGAATAGGTGTTCACAAGTGTAGCATAGTTTTTTTTTTTTTTAAAGTGTAGCATAGGTCCTGATTTCCTATTCCAATGAGAGGTGTAGGCCAAAGCATGGAATGCACATCTCATGCATGCATGGGTGAGAAAGAGGGCTTGATCACAACAATGGGTCGAGGCTCTCACCTCCACGGGAGTTCAAGGGTTTAGAAGTGGGTTGTAGGGTTTAGAGGGGGGAAAAGGTTGAGAGAGATAATAAGGAGTTCTAGGGTTCAAAGAGGGTTGTAGGGTTTAGGAGGAGTTCAAGGTTGAGGACTGGAGAACTAGTCCCCTTCGCAACATTAAGTGGTCAAGTATTGAGGAGGAGGCTCAAGGGAGGAGGAGAAGGAAGGGGGAGGAAGGAGGAGAAGGAAGGAAGAGGAGGAGGAGGGAGGAGGAAGAGGGAGGAGGAGGAGGAGGAGGAGGAGGAGGAGAAGGGAGGAGCAGGAGGGAGGAGGGAGGAGAGAGGAGGAAGAGGGAGGATGAGGATAAGGAGGAGATGGGAGGAGGTGGGAGTTCAAGGGTAAGGGCATGCTGGAACAAGATAGTGTAAGGGAGCATGGATGCAATGAATATCAATCACATGAACACAATAGTGAACTTAAACATTGAACCCCAAAGAGTCAGAGCTTCATTCTATTGAGAGAGATTTATACAAGTTGGTCTCTACACAATTCATAGGAACCTTAAGTGTGGGACCTCTTTTGTAGGAGACCTCTTGGATAGGAGTCCCTCCTCTTTTTGGGGGGACCTTTTAAGTCCCTCTTCTTTGAGAGGGGACCTCTTGAGTCCCTCCACTTTTTGGGGGAACCTCAAAAAGTGTAGGCTCTTAGTCTTTCTCTCTCTAGTTTTAGTATTTCTCTCTCGAAATCTTCCAAGCAGTGAGCAAAGGGGGAAAAAAAAGCTTCCAACTATGTTAAAATATATGGCAAAAATAGATTGAAACAAAACATAGTTTCACTTAGAAATATGCAAAGTATTATATCAATGCGTATATTTTATACACAAATCTTTACATGAATCTTTGGGAATGGTGAGTAACATAATGGGATGGCTTTTGAAGAAAGCCACGTGTAGAGTAGACTTTGTAAGAAAATAATACGTCTGTGCTCAATAGATAATAGGATCTCGTATGCAAGAGAGAAAACAAGATAGTATGGAGAATCAAAAATTGATTACTGTAGAACTGATACAATAGATGGTGCTGCCTCCCAACCGTGCACTCCTGTGAAAGAAGCTTTGATGGCGTGCTGGAAATAGTAGAAGACGGAGGCTGGATGCTAAGGAATCAGGGTTACTGTAGCCAGTGATGAAATGGGCTTCACGGCCTTGCTCTTATATAGCCACTAGTCGTAGTCAATTAGGCTCAATTGGATGATCGACCCAGTCTGCCCAAAACAATCGACTGGGGGTCAGTCCCAAAATAAGCCACCGACCATACGATAGAACTGTTGCACAAAATAGAGCAACTAACCTATAGTCTTCGTTCAGCCCAGAGCCATCCGGGATCATCTAAGGCTCCAAATGGGCCCCGCAACCCAAGATGGGCTGCCCCGGGAAATGGTCCATCTACCCTCAGTGCGGTCAGTCAAGGGATGCCTTCCCGCACTTGCATGTAGCCTAGTTGGTGGTGTGCCAACTCTATCTGAAGCCATCCAGCCATCAAGCCACACATGGCCCCCATATGGTGTCCAAACCAGAACCTACTGGATAATGGAGCTACTCAAATGCCTTCTCCTCATATGGGGGGCTTACAAGTAGAGTTAGCTAGTTCCCATGTAGTTACACGAAAGTGGAGCATTGATATCTAACACCCCCCTCAATGTCCACCCACAAGTTAACTTACTTTTTCGGCCCAATGCCAAGTTAACTTACTTTTTCGATGAAGATGCCTCTCTAGCAAGTCTCTTCCAAGAGCCTTCATGAAGATGTCCGCAGCATTCTCTGTAGTCGGACAATACACCAAGTCGACCTCTCCATCCATGATGAGCTCACGTACAAAGTGATATTGAATCTCAATGTATTTTGTGCAATCGTGGAACATCGGGTTCTTTGCAATCGCCATGCAACTCTGATTGTCACATGATAACTGTGTAGGCTTGTTCTGCACTACACCCATGTCCCCCAAAATCCTCCTCAACCACACTGCCTCACAAGAAGCAAAGCATGCAGATTTGTACTCGGCCTCGGTAGAAGAAATAGCAACTGTGGGTTGCTTCTTGCTGACCCATGACACAACTTCAGATCCAAGTGAGAAACAATACCCTGTCACTGATCTCCTGCTGTCCACATCTCCTGCCTAATCCGAGTCACAGAATATGGTCAAGATGTTGCCCTTGGTATAGGTGATGCCATAATCAAGTGTGCCTTTGATGTATTTTAGCACCTGCATCCCTGCCCTCCAATGGTTCTCCCGGGGCTTATTGGAAAACCTGCCTAGTACACCAGTCGCAAAGCTGATGTCTCGCCGTGTGTTGTAGGTAAATCAAGCTGCCCACAAGCCTTCTGTACTTCGCTTCATCCACCAGTGGTGATGAATCCTCGTTTGAGAGCTTCGCGTCAACCTCCATAGGGGTACCAACTGTCTTGCACTCAGCCATACCAAATGCCTTTAGTATCTCTCCAGCATACTTCAGCTGTGAAATGAAGATCTATTTCGGCTCCTGCCAAACTTCAATCCCCAAATAGAAATGCATCAGTCCAAGGTCTATCATTTCAGACTCTCTTCCTAGCAAATGCTTCGTCTGTGAGATCTTCTCTTCATGGTTCCCTGTTATGACAAGGTCGTCCACATAAAGGACCACGATCATACACCTACCTCCTTATCTAAAGATATACAAATTTGCATCATACGGGCTCCTCCTGAACCCGTTTTGCAGAAAGTAGGCATCAATTCACTGGTACCACACTCGTGGGGCATGTTTTAGCTTGTAAAGTGCCTTCTTCAGTTTGTAGACTTTACCTTCTAAACCGGGGATCTCAAAACCTGGTGGTTGTTCCATGTATACCTCCTCCTTGAGATCTCCATTCAGAAAGGTGGATTTCACATCCATCTGAAACACGGGCCAACTTCCCTGGGTAGTTAAAGCCGTGGTTAGTCAAGCTATGGGAGCAAAAGTATCTTGATAATCAAAACCATGTACCTGTGTAAATTGTTTTGCCATGAGCCGAGCCTTGTACTTATCCAACGTGCCTCGGACTTGTACTTGGTCTTGTACACCCACTTACCTTGCATTTTGGTGGTCGATCCACAAGGTGCCAAGTGTTGTTCTTCATTATGGAGCCATACTCCGACTGCATAGCCTCCATCCACCTATCATCGCCCTGTGCCTCTTCAAGACACTTGGGTTCATCAGCACGGATCACTTCTGTCATCAAAGCATAGTTGACCAAGTGTTCATGCGCCCTTCTTTGCTCCTCTGATCTCTTGGACCGGCAGTGTTCGGATGGTTCCTCCTCAATGGTTGGAGGTTATCTACCGTCCAAAATCTGCTTTAGCCACTTCAGGAATGGCCGTTGCCATTGTGGTTCTACAGGCTTTTTTTCATCTTCTTTGTCTTGAATCCTCCTAAGCACCATTGGGGGTGTTCGGTCTGCTATTGGTGGCGGTACTGGATGGATATCCTGGTCCTGGTTGTCTGGGATATAAGCATCCTCCTCTAATTGATGCGGCTGTTCTAAGAAGACCACATTGCGACTTACAATTACCTTCTTGGTAATAGGGTTATAGAGATGGTAACCCTTTGCCTCTTCACTATAGCCCAAGAAAATACAAGTTTCCGGCTCTTCGGTTCCCATTTGGTCCTGGTAGCATCAGGAACTGTATGCACAAAACAGTCACATCCAAAAACTCTGAAATGTGCAATTGAAGGTTTCTTACCAAAAAAGGCTTGTAGTGGAGTCATCCCATTCACAGCCTTCGTGTAGCTACGATTCAGGATGTAAACTGCAATGTTAAATGCTTCAGTCTAGAAAGTCTTTGGCAAATCTTTCCCTTTCATCATACTCTAGCCCATTTCGCAGATGACGTGCATCTTGCATTCTGCTACTCCATTTTGCTGTGATGTATGGGGCAGGGCTGCCTCTTGATTCCGTGACTTTTGCAGTAACTTTTGAATTCAGTCAATGTGAACTCTCCACCTCTGTCTGATCTCAACTTCTTCACCTTCCTCCCCGATCCTTTCTTGACCATTACATGCCATTCCTTGAACCTATTAAAAGCCTCGTCTTTAGTCTTCAGGAAGTATATCCATATCCTTCTACTGTAGTCGTCGATCAGCATCATGAAGTAGTAGGAACCACCCAAAGCTTCCGTCTCCATCTTTCCGGAGAGGTCCATGTGAACGAGCTCTAGAGGAGCCTTTGCCCTACTGGCCTCTTTAGGAAAGGGATGCCGATGCTACTTGCCCATCATGCAAGCTTCACATACATCGGGCAGATCTAAAATTTCTGGTAGGTCTGCAATCATTCCACTTTTATGCATCTCCTTCAAAGAACTAAGGTTTAGATGACCAAACCTCTCATGCCATAGCTTAGTGTTCTTCACATCTGCTCGAGCACTGAAAGCGGAGAGTTCGTAAATGTTGTTGTGCCGTGTACCTTTACCAATGACCTTTGCTTGAAGATCCAGGATCTGTGCACCATTCTTATCGAATTGAACTTTGAGGTCCCGATTCGTGATCGTAGAAACGGACAACAAGTTTCTCTTGATATCTGGAACATAAAGAACATCGGACAACTGTTTTACAACTCCATCAGACTTGAGAGCAATCGTACCTTTTCCTTTTGCTGGACATTTTGCATCATTGCCGACTGCTACCAGGATGTCATTCCCTACCGGCTATAGAGAGGTATACCAATCCTTCTGACTGGTCATGTGGCACAATGCACCACTGTCAATGATCCAAGGTTCATCCATAGATACATGAACTGCCTCCGTGCAAATCTCCTCAATTGCTATGAACAGCTCTATTGGTGCTGCCTACGCGCTATTGCTGGACTCTTTTTTTACTCCGTTCTTCTCATCTGCAATCTTCTTTTGGCACTCATTCTGCTTGTGCCCTGTCTTGTTGCAATAGAAGCACTTGATCTTCTTCTTTCTCTTTTTATCATCAAAAGAAGATGGGTTATTAGAGTCCTTACCCTTACCTATCTTTGATCCGGTCCACAAAGCTGAATCTTCTCTAGTCCTCATCTTTTGATGCATCTCCTCCTTCAGAAGCATCGCGCTGAAATCCTCAAAGTTGAGGGGCGGATTTTTGTTTTGCATATTCAGCGCTGTAACAAGACTGTTGTACTTTGGTGGGAGAATCCATATGCACCTTCATGCTAGATTCTCGCTGGTGATGGTGATGCCAATCGCAGTCATCTGATCGCACAGATTTTTCACCCTGGTGATGAACTTCTCTGCCACTTCAGACTCAGACAACTTCTCATTCGTGAGTTGAGTCTCTAGATTCTGAATCTGCGTCTGATTCGTGGTCTTGTACTGATTTTTCAAGACCGTCCATGCTCCTCAGCTGTGGTGACATGTTGAATTAACGCCATGACGGAATCACTAACACTACAAACAATAAAACACAGCACATCTACATTTGTTCTTGTCCACATGAGAATCTCATCCGCAGTTGGTACTATCTATTGTCCTGCATTGGCTGGATCCGGTCTTGCAACCGGCCTCACATCCACCCCAGTAACAGTGTCCCAAAGCTCGTATGCGCTTAGGATGGTCTTCATCTTAAACTTCCAGAGTGGATAGTTAGAGCCGTCCAGCTTTTCACTTTCACCGAACGGTGGGATTCACAGTCTTGTGGGCTGGGCCATCTCTCACAATCTACTCAAAAACAGAAACACACTACCAAATCCTTTTGCTAGAGTCCAGGCTCTGATACCATGTAAGAAAATAATACAACAATAGATAATAGGATCTCGTACGTAAGAGAGAAAACAAGATAGTATGGAGAATCAAAAATTTGATTACTGTAGAACTGATACAATAGATGGCGCTGCATCCCAACCGTGCGCTCCTGTGAAAGAAGCTTCGATGGCATGTTGGAAACAGTAGCAGACGGAGGCTGGATGCTAAGGAATCAGGGTTGCTGTAGCCAGTGATGAAATGGGATTCACGGGCTTGCTCTTATATAGCCACCAGTCGTAGTCGGTTAGGCTCAATTGGGTGACCGACCCAGTCCGCCCAAAATGGTCGACTGTGGGTCGATCCCGAAATAGGCCACCAACCATACGATAGAACCGGTGCGCAAAATAGAGCAACTCATCTACGGTCTCCGTTCGGCCCAGAGCCATCCGAGATCATCTGAGGCTCCAAATGGGCCCCGCAACTCGAGAGTGGGCTACCCTGGGAAATGCTTTGTCTGCCCTCAGTGCGGTCAGTCAAGGGATGCCTTCCTGCACTTGCATGTAGCCTAGTTGGCAGTGTGCCAACTCTATCTGAGGCCATCCAGCCATCAAGCCACACATGGCCCCCATCTGGTGTCCAAACCAGGACCTACCGGATAACTGAGCTACTCAAATGCCTTCTCCTCATATGGGGGGCTTACAAGTAGAGTTAGCTGGTTCCCGCATAGTTACACGAGAGAGCATTGATATCTAACAGACTTCTCTATGAAAATTTCCTTATGATCCTTCTTACAACTTTTACTTAATAGGGGGGTAACATTGGAAACCCTCTCTCAACCTAGCTTCATAAAAGGGTTTCTCCAAAGAAACCTCACTGAAGCAAGCCATCTAGGTAGTTTCACCCAGCGAAACCCCTTTGAAGTAGGTCTTCCAAGGTAGTTTCGTTGGCGAAACTACCATGGATAGCACCTTTTAAAGTGGCATAACTTTCACATCCAATGTCCAAACATAGTCATTCAGCCACTCAAATTGATCCAAAAACCCCATTTGAGCACATCATTGGGGTCATATTTAGGAAAATCTTGCATATACAGTATTAAATATTACATTTATTTTATAAAAGTGATATATAAGCCCAAGTTAGTACATATTTATAGTAATTTAAACTTCTTTAAAAATATATCCGTAATTTTCTTGTTATTTATGCTATCAAAACACTAGAAAGCTCTTGTCATATTGATACAAATTTGATTACCCATCCTTAGGTTATCATTGAGTATGCAGACAATGTTGTGATCAATGCCATTGCTCTTATGCAATGAGTATGGTAAAGATGGCATTGGTGATAGATGGATTGAGCTTGTTGCTGATCTTTTCCTTGTAATCCATGATCACTGTAGATTGTTTGCTCAGTGTGTTTAAGAAGCCGGTATTAAACATTTCTTCAAACAAACATACATACCTCCCTTGAAGAGATATGGCTCTTTAAAAGAGGTGAGCAGTTGTTTGAGCATGTATGTGTTGATTCGGGTTAATTTTGAGCATGGGTAGATGGTTATCAATGGCGAGAGGGACACCATTGAGAGGCATGGGTGAAGAGGCATGGCAAGGAATATCGGTTGGGACAATTTAGTCTTCAAATATGTGATTTAATTTAATAGTATCGAAGGTTGTATGTACAATCATTGTACGTCATATCTTTTAATTGGAAATCAAACTTGGTTCGATTTAAAACTAAATAATGCTTTTATTAGTGCTATGGCTTTAACATATTACATTACATATTTGAAATGCATATCGACCTTGGGTCAATTTCAAAGACTGAAACATGTTTTCATTGTTATCATTGCTACATGCACACTAACACACATTCCATCTTTCAAATGCAAATAGGCCTTGGATCGATTTCAAAGCTCTAAAACATGTTTTCATTAGGACCATGGCTTCATAAACATCATATTACATATTTGCAAGCATAAATGCAGTGCCAAAAGACTAAGAAAAACAAAGACTGTACAAGACAAAGCATATATACCAAAAGTAAGGGAAACAAATAACAAACAAGATAACGCATGTGTGCCATACACAGCAAGTTTTAAGAATAATGAAGTAAACGAAGTAACTTAAATTATGCAAAGAGCTCATGCAAGCCAAAATGAACAACATTTACATAAATTCTTCATCAAATATTGGGAGATTTTATAAATGATAAATATCCTTCAAAATGTTACAAAAACCATATGTATGGATGTCCAAGCTAAACAAATTTTTGATATTTAAGTTGGGAAAATATTTGATGACAATATATAGCAATTATTTCTTTCCAAATACACACCTCTATAGCTTTTCTATGTCAAAGATTGGGAGATTTTATGAATTACATATATCCCAGCCTTAATAATTGCTTCCATGTCTTTGTCATCTCATCAGAATTGAAAAACACCATGGTGCTTTGCCGCATTCATAGAAGGCATTTCCACTTTTTTGCTTCAAAGAAAACCCTTCCTAAGACATGGAGTACTCAAACCATAAGACCCTATTGTACCCAATGCCAAAGCATAATATTCAAAATATTTTGCTACATCCATGCAAAAAATAACTAAAAGCCATACTAAATTCAGACTTGCTCTGGTACATCCATGTAAAACCTTATTGTAACCCATGCAACAACCATGTATCCAAACCCACTTTGTGTTACGAAAATCATGGAAGTAACACACAAACTATTCCAAATCGCACTTGTGTGATTGAAGGTCCTGCGAAATGATTGTATTTTTTCCACCACATCTCCAAATCCTTTGATGGTATTCTCTAGCTTGCCTTCTTCTTGCGCTCTATTCTCTACACCTCCCTTGAAGTGGGTATCAACATAATGCCAAAAGGAACCTTCATTAAATGGCAATTGGAGGAAAATTTGAGACAAGCTTCCACCATTGAAGTATGGGGCGATTGTCTAGAGAGGATCCTCTTGGGTATCAGCAATGACTCAAACCAAAATAGGATGTGCTATATGCATGGTCACTTTTGTTCATGCTTCTCATCTACGAGTACTAGCATCACCCTTGTACTGCTTGGAGACTTCTTGCTAGCATGCCATATGTGTTGTAAGAAATTAGGTGAACCTATGAGACAGACCCAATAGATAGTCAGATATGTTTCAGATCTGATCTTTTCACCTAGAAAGATCTCTTTATCTATGATAAATGTCACAAAAGTAATATTGCTTATGTGACTAGTTTGTCACAATTGTAGCATTTGCATTTTACCTCCAAACACCCTTCTTTTCAAGACTATCTCGTCCCCCTCCTTATCTTGCTTAGCTCGCTTCTTTGCCATCCCAAATTTTAAGGCGGCCTTCTTCTGCCAACTCTCAATTCTAAAGCTCTTCTTATTAGATCGTAGCACCTTACTTTTATGTAGAGCCCATAATGCATCCCATCATCCCATCCACGATGCACTAACATCAGTGGTAGATTGTGGTCTTGTAGCATGTGTTTGGTTAAATCATGCATGGACGTCACCAAACTGGGATTCGACCCAAAGCAATGCATCAAAATCCCAACTCACAATGCTAGCAAGCTCATGGGTTTGGGCATATTGTTCTAGCATCCTCTTGGCGTCTTGTATAACCTTGCTCTTAACATTAGTCAACCTATCAGTACTCTCTATCATGGTCTCCATCTGTCTCTCATGCAAGCTATTTATCTGCTCTTAAAGAGACTATTAACTTGCCTGCGTTGTTTCAATGTTAATGCATGTTTGTGCTTAGAGCCAACAGAACCTTCCATCTTAAAGGAAAAAAAGTGTGAAAGTTTGCAGTCAAATACAATATCTACATAGACACAATCCACATGTTAATACAACTTGTGGTGTATAATGTAAAATGCATGATACAAAATGCATGCAAAAAATAAAAGAAACAAAGCCACCTCCCCCTTCGAGAGAGTCTAGAGAATTGACCTCTAGAGTGGTCCCATCTAGTCACATCACCTTGTGGGCATAGGAGCCATAAACCAATCTCTTGGATAGGAACTAGGTGGGGCTTATGAAAAAGTAAGTATCAAGTCCAAAGTAGTTAAAAAGAAGCATGCACACTTATTATGCAAGAATGAAAAAAGTCATTATCTCTCTCTTCGAAAGAGTCCAAGGACTTGACCTTAGAAGTGATGGACCATCTAGCCCCATCACCTTGTGGGTCTAGGGACCAAGAACCATTCCTATAGGCAATCCTTGAGTGGGGCTTAGTGGAAATGAGAAAAATTACCTCTCAAGTCCAGTGGGTTATATCCTTGAGAGTCAGTTTGGGAAACCTCAGCGGGAGGTCATGCACCAGACGTGTAGCTTACCAAAATGTCACATGACAGATGGGATTATGTGCAAGTGATAGAGATTGGTCTTCACTATTTTGTGGCACATTATAATCGCATGTGTATCCTTTGGGAAATCCTATCTCTCCAACACTTACTTTTAGCCTTATTTCAATGCAATGCCTATGAGGGGAGTTGGTGTGTATCTCACACGATACACTACATAAACTGTAGACCACTTGAAAGAAACCTAGATGGATTTAAATGAAAGAAGGCCATATGCAAAACTCATATTATTGCTTAATGATTAATGATTAATGATATAGAGTACATGTATAGGATGGAGTTTAAATAAATATATGGTTGTGACTCAAAGTGAATATAACATCTATCATGATGAAAATGATTCTCTCTCTCTCCTATACTATGCTAGATCCAAAACATCATGTCTTACATCCGAGGCTTTTTGTCACCTATAGATATATCAGTGTTGTCGGTATAGTATAAGTGTAGCTTAGGACCTCAAATCATATTCCGGTGAGAGACATAGGCTTCAGTGTGGGTAAGCAAACATAGTGCATGCATGTGTGAAAGGGACATGCATCATCATGGTTGGGGTAATGAAGGCTTTCGCCTTCATTGGGGGTTGAAGGGTTTAGGAGAGGAGTTTAAGGGTTAGAGGGAGGTTCAGGGATTAGAAGGAGGCTCCAAGGTTCAGACAAAGGTTCCAGAGTTGAGAAGAGGTTCAAGGGTTAGAAGGAGGATCCAAGGTTCATGGTAGAGTACATGGTGGAGAACTCGTCTCCCTCGTAGATCATGGAGGTTAATGGTTGAGGAAATAAGGGTTTAGGGGGAGCATAGGAGTGGGAGAGAAAGAAGATGTAAGAGCATGGGGGGAAATGAGAGAGAGAAGGGAGGAAGAAAGAAGAGGAGGGGGGAGGAGGAGAGGGGAGGAGGAGGAGGAGGAGGGAGGAGGAGAGGGAGAGGATGGGTTGCAAGGTTGGATGAGAGGGGAGGAGGAGTTGCAAGGCTAGGACATGCTTTTGGACGTGGAGTGCAAGGAAGCATGGACACTTGAGACAATTGTTTGGAATACCAACGTAGAACTCAACACAATGCCCCAAACAGTGTGGGCTTCATTCCATTATGGCATATTTATACAAGTTGAAGAGCTTCTCTCTCTGCATGTAGGAATTGCAAGACATTCTCTCTCTACATGTAAAACTTGCATATAGAAGTTGCATGTAGGAGTTGCATATAGAACTCGCATGTAGAACTTGCATATAGAATATGCATGTAGGAGTTGCATGTTGCATGTAGGGGTTGCATGTAGAACTCACATGTTGCATGTAGAACTCGCATGTAGAACTTGCATGTAGAACTAGCAAGTTGGATTCCCAAGAGGGGTTATTCCTAGCCTTATGCAAGTACAAGCAAAGCTTTGCCGCTACTCTACACACACATTCTGTGCTACCTAAGTCCATGCTGGCACAGAGACAACATACTCCTGGATCCATTTTATTACCTGTACTCGGGTTATGGCTTATTTTGATTTCAGAATTGTATGCCATGTGCGTAACCCAGTGGTTGTTGATCTTGTGGCATGCCAATTGCTCCTACTGTAATGCTTTTGCAACATACAATTTGTGGTCTGTAGTCAAGAAGCTTATCTCCTCTTGAGGAGGGGTAGACAGCTGTGAATTTTGGAGGGGATATCGTTGTTGAGGCTGCAGACTCTACCATCGAATCTTCTTGGGAAGAGGTTTGGTGGGGGTCTCGTCTTACTGAGGCTGGAATTTCTTGCTATCTTGCATACATGTTGGATGCGATTGCACCCATATCATTAAGCTTGTAGATCAGTTTGTATGCAAGTCTGATATATGTGCATAAGGAGACGGTTGTGATGTTTGGCACGGGTCTCGTTGCTGAGGCTTCAGACTCTTTTGCCAATTCATCTTGAGTTTTTGCATAGCTTCTTATCCTACTTGTGAATTCATTGCATGCTTTGAGAGTATATAAAGAAAGTGTGTGATACTATTATTGATGCAATCTATTATGTGCCTATGCAAAAACGTGTGAGTGCATGTGATCTGTTGATTAGTTAGGGACTAACTATATGCTTATTTGTGAGGTTCCATAGGGAAACTAAAACTCAATCATCCCTAAGTGGAAATTGATTAGGTCTTCCTAAATGTGCAAAAATGTGCATATGCCAGTGAGTATGCGTGTAACAATCTAGTGCAAACTATATGTGCAAAAACATGCATATGCTAGTGAGTGCACATGTAACAATCTAGTGTTAGCTATTGAAGACTTTGTGAATATAGTGGGAGAGAAGGAAGGAGTCTCACTTGTGGCTTTCTCACATACACAATGTGGGAATACACACAAAGGTGGAGGCTCAAAACAGTTTTCCTCTTCTTAGTTGTGAAAACCAAAAGAACTATTGTATAAAGAAATAGAAGAACCCTATATGTGGGTCTCAAACCAAACTCAGCTAACTAAGGTGGCATACTAACTGAGCCACGAACTAGAGTACATAAGGATAGCTGTCATCCAGCTATTATTCATGGGTGGTGTACCAACCGCATCTGCAGCTAACCAGTCAGTGACATAAATGCACAACGGTCACCCTGGTATATCACGAGTGGAGCTCGATATCTCAACAATCCCCCTCGAGCTCAATCCCAATTCTTGCACACCAAGCAGGTCTCTGAACTTGCGCAGCTTCTCTGTGCCCAATGCCTTCATGAATATGTCAGCTACCTGATCCTCTGTGCTAACATAAACTAGATCAATAAGACCTAGTAAAACCTTCTCCCACACATAGTGATAATGCAACTCAATGTGCTTTGTTCTAGCATGATAGACTGGGTTATTTGCCAAGTGTATACTACTCATGTTGTCACAATAAATTACAACTGGCCCATCTGTAGACTGATGCATATCATAAAGTAGCTTATGCAACCAAGGTACCTCACATGCAGCCATTGCTGCACCCCTATACTCAGCCTCTATGCTCGACAAGACAACTGTAGGTTGTTTCTTGCTACTCCAAGTGACACAAAACAATCTGCATTGTGCTTCACCTTATAAACCCACTTACAGCCAATTGCATTCTTGTCTTTAGGCAAAGGCACCAATTCCCATGTAGCATTTGCTTCCAAGGCATCCATTTCTTCATCCATGGCTTTCTCCCATTTTTCTTTTCCCATGGCTTGCTCAAAAGAAATGGGTTCTGGTTCCTGTATCACTTTGACCATATAGGCATAGTGAATGGCTATAAATCCATCATATTTCAGCCTATCCACAGGATACCTAACTTTGGTAGACCTACACAAAAAAATAGGCTCACTTCCAGGTGCTCTCAAAACATCCCTGGTCTTCCTTACTCCAAGTGTAACAACAGAAGGAATACCCAACTCATCATCAATGCTCTGTTCTGAGCCATTGGATTCACCATCCACATAAGAGTGTCGTGCATTCACATCAAACATGGGCTGATCTACCTTCTCTTTTCCTTTTTGTGATACTTGCATACCACTATCTACATTGCTTTAAGGAGATTCTCCTGATCTCAATCTGCCTATCCATGGCGAAGTATGTGAACCACTATTAGAGGACACTGCAGGTCCACTAATATTTTGTGATTGCTGCTGTGAATTCTATGCAGCATTACCATTTTGTGCATCTGCATCATCAATCACATTTACTGGTTTATACCAGCTACTCATCTCATCAAAAACAACATCTCTACTCACTGTAAACTTATGAGTAGAAGGGTTATAGCATCTATACCCTTTTTGCTGCAGAGAATAACCAATAAAGATGCACTTCTCAGCTTTTATATCCAACTTGGACCTCAACTCATCTGGCACATGAACATAGGCAATGCAACCAAAAATTTTCAAATGAGAAATATCTGGTTTCCTACCAGTATACATCTCCTCTGCCATCATGCCATGTATTGTTGCAGTGGGAGTCCTGTTCATTATGTAAACTGCTGTAGCAGCTGCTTCAGCCCAATAATAATCTGGTAGGTCTTTTTCATTTAGCATGGCCTGAGATACCTCTCCAATATGCCTGTTTTTCCTTTCTGCAAGCCCATTTTGATGTGGGGTATGACTGCATGAATATTGCTGCTTTATGCCATGCTCTTGCAGGAACCTTGCAAACTCATTTGAGAGGTACTTTCCCCCTCATCTGACCTTAGACATTTTATTTGTAGGCATGTTTCTTTTTTAGCCATAGCTTTAAAGGCTTTGAAATGCCCAAACACTTCACTTTTCTTTTTCATAAAATGCACCCAAACTTTTCTGCTGTAGTCATCAATAAAAGTGACAAAATAATGATAGCCTCCAATAGATGCAACTTTAGTAGTCCACACATCAGAGTGGATTAATTCCAATGGCTTCTTGCTCTCTTGAACATGTCTAGGAAATGGTTTCCTTGCCTGTTTTCCAAATTGACAGGCTTCACATACATTATGCATTTCTGCAACCTTGAATTTAGGCAATCCTGCAACAATATTTTGGGCCTACATTGATTTAAGTCGTCGTACATTAACATGACCAATGCGTTTATGCCAGATATCGATATCTGCAACTACACCGGTCCCATGTGCAAACATTGCTGCACATAATTCAGGCATGTCCACATCCAACATAAACATCCTGCCCTTCTTCTTTCCTTTTGCTATCAAGCAACCATTATTTTTCATATCCTCAACAAAGCATCCATGAGGATTAAATCTGACCTGCAAGCCCTGCTCAACCATTTGACCAACAGAAACTAGGTTCTTGGATATTCGGGACATGAAATACATCAGACAGGTATTTCTTTTTCCCATCCTGCATAGACAAAGGAATTTTACCAATCTGCACAATAGGATGTGCATTATCATCACTAGTCTTCACAAATCCTGGTCTTTCCATTTTCCTTGCTTTTTGCATCCATTATGCATGACCTGTCATGTGGTTTGATGCTCCTAAGTCAACATACCACACATCATTACTTTCTTCTGCACTTGTCATAGAATTGGTCATGTGATGCACCATAAACAAATGCTCATTTTTGTCATCACCCTGTCTACTAGAGGATGCATAATTGCCTTGTTGCAATTTTCCATTCATAATGTCATTCTGATTTTTGTAGCAGTCTTTAGCCATATGACCCATTTTACAACAATAGTAGCATTCATTATTGCTATTTGCATTTTGGCCTCTCTGCCATCCACCACGACCTCTTTGGCTCCCCTTGCCTCTAGAGTTACCACGTCCTCCTCCAAAGGACTGGTTTTCTTGAGTTTGCTACATATTCTGATTTCTACCATGGCCTCCAGATCGGCCTCCTCTACCTCTGCCTCTACCTCTTCTAGCATTTGAGTAGAAGACAGTTTCTTTTGAAGTTTCTCCTAAAGAAGATGCACCACCATTTCTTTGCTCTTCAGAAATTAGAAGAGCAAACAACTCCTCAAAATTAGGGAATTTTTCACGGACGGTAATAGATGTCCAGAACTGTGCATAATCCTTCCCTAGACCATTCAAGGTCACAAAAACTAGATCATCATCTTCCACTGGTGACCCAATGGAAGCAAGTGCATCTGCAATTTTCTTCACCTTCATGTGGTAGTCATTGATGCTCATATTTTCTCTCTGCACATTGTGCAACTCCTGCTTGAGCTTCATTTTCCTGGCTTGTGTATTTGTGCTGTGCATTTTTGCCAAAGTATCCCATGCCTCCTTCGGCGTACTTGCATCTTGAATATGCACAATCATAGAATTTGAAATACTGATAGATAGCTAGTACATAACTTTTCTGGCTCTCTCATGCCATCCTTTAAATGCCTGCATTCCCTATTGATTGGGAACATTAGGAAGAACTGGTTCTTCTTCATTTCCTGTAATGAACTCCCAATAGCCTTTTCCCATAAGGAAATTCGTCATTCTAAACTTCCATGCTTGGAAGTTGTTCTTGTCAAGCTTTTCAATGACAATCTATGAAAGAGAATCAGACGCCATTACAGAACACTGCAAAATATTCTGTCACTGCAAAAAACACAGCTTCTGCCTCACACAGGCAAATTTGCAAAACTGAGAAAGTGGTATTTGACCACACAGTCACTTCCTAGTGACGATTTTGCATCAACAGGCAATAAGGATGACTTATAAAAAGAAATAGAAGAACCCTATATGTGGGTCTCAAACCAAACTCAGCTAACTAAGGTGGCATACTAACTGAGCCACGAACTAGAGTACATAAGGATAGCTGTCATCCAGCTATTATTCATGGGTGGTGTACCAACCGCATCTGCAGCTAACAAGTCGATGACATAAATGCACAACGATCACCCTGGCATATCACGAGTGGAGCTCAATATCTCAACAGACTTGGGTTTCCCAAAACTACATTATTGTCGGGGATGGCTTAGGTGTTGATGTAGTATCAATGGGATTCATTTGTCTTACTCGATAGGGTCTTGACCTAGATACTTGAGTTTTCCCTTGTGTACTTTGGCATTGTTTAACAAGACCAAGTCACCTTCCTTGATGTCTTTGACTTTAAGATTCTGATCAAACCATGCCTTTCTTCTATGTTTTTCTATTTTCATGGCATGGTAGGCGACTTATCTTGTCTCTATATGTTTCTCGAATTGATAGAGTCTTTCTTTCAAGGATGCATGATCTCCATGCATTCCTGTACTACTATGCTTAAGCTTGGTATTACGAATTCTAGTGGGACCATAGCTTCAAGGCCATACACTAATTGAAAAGGTGTATTCCCTGTACTGACCTTGAGTGTGGTTTGGTATGCCCATAAGGCTGCATTTAGTTTCTTTGCTTAATCAGAATGTTGTGGTTCTACTACCTCAGTGAGGATAATGCATAATATTTTGTTGGTGGATTCAGCCTCTGTCCATTCCCTTGGGGGTAGTAGGGTGTGCTTTTTCTATGGATTACCATAAAGCCAGGCAAAGGCTCTTGGATTACCTCATTAACAAAATGCTTGCCCCTATCCGACACAATTTCAATGGCACATCTGAAATGGGTGATCACATTCTCATATAAGAATCTTGATGTCTTTCTAGCATCTGCCTTTCTGACTGCTTTAGCTATAGCCCATTTGGTAAAGTAATCAATGGTCACAATGATGTAGCATGCATGTGATCCCTTTGCTGTTGGATGGATGGGACCCACATAGTCAATCCCTCATTTTTCAAATGGTTTTTGTGCAACAATTGTTGTTAGGGGATTGAAGTCTTTTTGTTGGGGTTTATTGGTTCGTTGGCATACATCACAACATTTGACATATTCATAGGCATCTGCCCAAAGTGTTGGCCACCAGTAGCCTATGAGGAGGACTTTTTTTACTGTAGCTTCCCCTTGGAAGTGTCCTCCTGCAATGCCTTCATGGACTTCACTCAAGATTGGCATGATCTCATGAGGTATTACACATCTTCTTAAAACTTGGTCCTTGCCCATCTTGTATAGTTGTCCGGCAATGAGTTGATAGGAAGCAGCTTCTAAAATTACTTTTCGATAAGGTCCACATACCTTAGGGTGGGCACCTTCCCTTATAGGTATCGTGTGTACTGCCACATTTGGTGAAATTCCTTTCATCTCTTTGTATGACCATGCTAGGAAGTCTCAATATTCCATTAGGAGTTCTTTGAGCTTGGTTTCATCTTCCTATCAAAGTTGTTTCCTAATGAAAACCAATTTTTCTTCCTCCCCTTCAAGGGTGAGGTTTATTGGTTTCATCTTCTTGTCAAAGCTGTTTCCTAATGAAAACTAATTTTTCTTCCTCCCCTTCAAGGGTGAGGTTTATTGGTCGAGTCTTTGCTAGTCCCTCATAGATTGGAGTTTCTCCAATGCTGTCATTTTCTTGAACTTAAGACTCTCTTAGTGGTCTTCGCATTGATATGGGGACACTTCCACTTGTGTAGTTCCTGAAGTATGCTGGTACTTCTTGAAGATCAGCCTTTGATGGTATTGAACTAGCCTGACATGTGCTATGGGTATTGGGTGGCATAGTATCATTAACCAATTTGTTAGGCTCCTGGTGACTTTCTTTTTCTAAAGTCTCTTGATCATCCGCACATGTGGCTTATACTTTCGAAACTTTTTATGTTGGGAATTGTGGGGTAACTTTTCCACTGGTAAGGTGTTCCCAAGTAAGGGTTCATTTGATGTGCATACTCCTTCCATTCCCTTAGGGGACCATTCAAGAGGAGGTGGCTCAGATTTTGAGGGAGTTTTCTTTGCAAGATACAATTCAATGATCCTTGCTTGGACTCGTTCGAATTCATTGAAGTGTTTTCAGCGATTTCCTCCTTAGGCTTTCTTGTGGGATCTTTTGTTGTTATTCAATTTTGGAGGTTTAACTTTTGGAAACTCAACTGCCATTAGGGCATGCAGAATGGCTAAGTCATTGTCAAAGACTTGATCTTGAATTTGAGCATTCTCAGCCTCAGTTTCAAGGTCCCAAGGAAAATTTGAGTCATTATTGGTATGATTACTTTCGTCATGTTCATTATTCGAGGTTAGCCATAAAGAATGGCACCTCTAGATCGATTGGTTCTTCATGTATGAGTGGAGGATCTACCTACATGACCCTAGCATCTATCTAACAAGAGGATGGGGTCTAATGAATGGCAGTTGTCAATGGTTGCCAATGTTTGTATCCAATTATTGGCATTGCTTTGTGTATCGCCCACTCTAGCATGCTATTACAGGGGAGTTAATTTGCTTGAGATCGTCATTGATAAGGTTTCATCCAACGCTCTAGGAACAATTGGTTTTATTGCTTCTGTCCCCACATTTACTCTCACTACGGTGTCGCAATTTTGGATTGTCAGTCTATCAGTTCCCAATCATGGAGGACTAATGCTTCCCGCAGCCAAGGATGTCTCAGCAAGATTTGATAGGATTTCTTAGGGAGATCCAAGATTGTGAATTGAAGGGAAGAGCGGAATCCTACGACTTTTGTTGACATGCCATTCACTATTCCCAAGGGTTTTGCTCGTGAATCATTGACAAGGCGTATGTTGAAATTAGCCTTTTGCATTGGTGGGAGACCCCATTCATTGTAGAGCTCCTTGGATAGGACATTTACACCTGCTCCACCATCCACTATGGCTTGGACTTCATTATATACCTTGTGGATTAAAGGCATAGTTATGTTGCATATGTCATCTCTCTCACCCATCTGCACAAGGATATCTTCTATGTCTTCCATAGGTGGAGGGGGATGTGCAAGTTCAATCTAGCCTTTGAAACTCTCCCAGAGATTGGGATAATTCCATAGTAGGATTCCGATGGGAATTGACACATGACAAATTAGAATGCTAAAACGCAGCTCCTTCAAGTTGGCGTGTGGGTACATTATGTTGCAGATTTTATTGTTGGAACAGAGGCTTGAGTATAGTATCAATACTCGGTGGGACCAAGTCAGGGATTGGATCTTGCACTTACTTCTCAGCCTCAAATTAAGCTTGTTCCTTTTGTACCCATTGTTGAAGTGCCTATAATTGAGCCTTCTCCACTTCTGCATTTGGGTATGGAGCTTCTTTTATTTAAGGCTTGGGAGCTAATGAGGATGAGCTTGGCTGATTATTGCTTGGTGGCAGTAGAGGCACTTGTTCTTTCTTGTGAAGAAGTCTTGGTTGGATTGGAATATTAGGGTCCTTGGTGGCCTCTTGTTGTTGCTGGCATGCAATTACATTCACAAGTTGTGATATTACACTTGTTGACCCTATACTTTGATGGTCCACCCCAATAATGCCAATCGGGATGTCAGGCTTAACCTTTGTTTATTATGGGACCTTATTTTTCATGGGACAATCCATACAGGAATGGCCTATGCCACAATCTATGAAGAGTGGTTGGAAAGTAGCAGGGCTACCACGATGAGGGAAAGTAGCAAGTCTACCATAATGAGGGAAAGTAGCAGGGCTACCATGATGAGGGAACTCTGCATTCCGGTGATTCTCTCCACAACCGTAGCACTTGATTGGAGCTCGATATGTGTTAGATTGAACTTGATTTGCATAGATGGTATTAAACCTTCTACGCCTTCTACATAGTACACTGGGTACTTGGCTTCATACTCGAATGGCGAATCCACTTCCTTGGCTTGCAGTTGTTGTATTGAAACTATTGGAGGAGCTAGATTTGGTGCTCTTGGATATGGTCGTGGATTTGGATTCGTGAGTAATTGCAGGACTTGTGTCTGAATGGGAACAAGATTCAACCTTGGAGCTAGGGGCACTTGTGTGCCGGTGCCTGTACACTAGTACGGGTGCCGATTGGTATTTTTGAGGTCGAGGTGGGTTGTTGCGCATGTTGAAGATGCAACTATTTTCATCATGGCCACCGACTACACAAATATGGCACCACAACCTTGGCGCTAGATTTTCTTGTGTAGAGATCTTGGCTCTTAGGAGCAGGCAGTCATTTGATGTATTATTGGCCATGCAGTGTGGGCACCATACATTTTCTCATCATGGACAAGTTTGAGGTGGAGGTAGCTGAGACATGTGAAGCTTTTGTTCCATGGCCTATATCATTTCTTCTATTAGCTTCATGGTCATGGCCTCTAAGTGATCTTCAGTAGACGTTTCGCAATGGACTTAGATTTTTCCCTTTTAGAGCACTTATCTCATGCACTAGATCTTCCATCATCACTGCTAGTGTCAAAGTCAGTCATGCCCTCCTCAATGTCAATGGCTGCCGCATGAGTAGCATTGAATGTTTCATAACTACTAATCATTTTCATGTCTTTTCGGATTTTCTTCCTTAGGCTTGCAATGAACCAAGCCGTGAGCTACTTATACGTTTAGCAAACACTTTTAAAAGCCTCTTCATCTAGTTTGCCACATCTCCCAAAGGCTAGTTGATTGCCATCGCATCATGAAGAACACCCTCAAGTCCAACATCATGTATAGATTTTGAACATGGATGGATCATGAGCAAGAAGGGGGCATGTTAACTGCCATGGCTAATAGTTTATGCAACGCAATTGGATATTTTGCAAGATAGCACATAGAAGAGGGAGAGGATGAGAGGAAGACAATAGAAACCCACCTTGGAGTCATACCTCCCTTCAAAAGGTTGAATGTATAAATAGCCAAAGGCTTGACTTTGCTCTTCATTGTTGTATGCACACATTTGGAATACAAGGTCTCTCATGTGAGTTGTCTTGAGTTCTCTTGTGTTCTTTCATTATGCTCTTGTGATTTCCACTCCCACTCCCTCTCCCCCTTCTTCCCTCATTCATTCCCCTCTTGCCCTCCCCTCTCCATCTATTCTCCCTTCTCCCCCCCCCCGTCTCCCTCTTGTGGAGTCACATTGCAACAATTCAAAAGCTACTTGAGTGACACAAGTGGATGACAAGCTGTGCATTGCTCCTCATCATGGGAGTTGAGGAGGGAGTGCCCTTGGTGTATTGGTGAACTTTCCCACAACATGTGATTCATAGCCAGGACTACACAACTTAATTTCCAAGGAGCATTGTCAAACGGATGATATAAAGTCTGAACAATACAAGCATGTCCATAAGAACAAGGAAATAGATTCTCAAGATCATGCCTCAATCATTCGGCATTTCTCACCCATCAAAGAATCTAAGTTCTTGTACAAAGTCAAAGGATGCAAGAAGATTAATTAATGCATATCTAGGGGAATCAAATGTGACATGGACCTAGTGAATGTGCAATACCTTCTACTTCTAGAGCCTCATACTTTTTCTCTTGAGTAAGGAGTTGAATAAAGTGTTATTCAAGGTCAAACAAAAGATCTAGAAAGGCATCCCTCCATGTACAAACATTTCATGGTTTTAGAGTTTAAATGAAGTCTTGAAAGGCACTTGTCTCAAACACACTACCTGTGTGCTCAATTACAAGTATGCTTTATGGATTGTTGGATTTGAACTAGGTCCATAGGCTAGGGGGCCCCCATAGGTATGCTTATTGACTGTTAGCTTTGGACTAAGTCCATAAACCAGGGGACCCCCTTCTTGATTTTTGATGAGATATAGTAGGAGAGCACAAAAAAAGGAGCAAGTTTGCTTTCTGTAGTATCTAGAATAATGGTGGAGATCCAAAAACATACCAATTCTAGTCTTACGACCCTAATTAGTAGTGTACTAGTTTGATTTGTAGCATTGCCAAGGAACCTCTATTTTTTGAGTATGGGTAACCAGAATTGTAGATCACAAAACTAGGTAGGTGGGTGAATTTTTCTTTAAAGGAAAAAGTAACAATGGGAAGTGCAAGTTCAAAATGAACTACAATGAAACCTTTGCTAGCAAGGCTATCCTTGTAAGCCAAACCACCACAAGACAATGTGTCTGTTGCATTCTCACACTACGCATTTGTAGAAGAGAGGTGGGAAGAAGGGTGTTGACATGCTTATTATGACCTTTCCATTGGCAATTTTTTTCCTATAACAACACACACACACATGCATACTTCCCCAACTATGAATTATTGTTTTATGTACCCCCCCTGCCCCCCCTAGCCCCCGGTGAAATCTTCCCTTTACACTCTCTTTTCAGCCACTCCACACACCAAGCACACTAATCCTCCCATACCTCCTCTAATCACTTCTCAACCCATGCACTTATTCGCTCCTTACTCCACTTGTGACTTAATTTATTTTTTTAATTATCTAAGAATCCATATGGCTATCTATATTCTAAAGCGATAATAAGCCAAGGAAAGAAGGCATTACCTATCTACCCAAACGTACCTATGACCCTGACCTCAAAATCTAGATTGTGTGAGGATTCGACATCTTTTTCCAATATTTTGTTTGTCAAACTCAATATTATTAAAAATTCTTAATTTTGGTGGGAATTTTTGTAATTTGTAGTTGTTGCATTTTTTAACTTAGATGTCTCAAACATTTGGCCTAGTGGTGGATAGTCTTTAAACTATTAGAGATACCACACCTAGACCCTCTAGCCCTCGTGCTAGTTGAAACACTTGCACTTTTGGTGGGCAAAAAAATTTTAGAATTTGGGCCTCTCCTTCCCTGACCCTGTCCCATTGTCTCTTCTTGTTCCCTCTCCCACCTCCTTCATTCTTGCACCCTCTCCCACTCTCCATCCCTACTCTCTCTCCCACTACCCCCCTTCCTGATCTCTCTCCACTATCCACCCATTCGCCACCCCAATTTGCTCCCTTTTCCATTAAAAGCCTAATTTAAATTCTCTCTCCAACTTCACCAAGTTGGTAGATGAAGTGAATGTGAAGGAGGGATACATTGTCTATCAAATTTAGAGGATTAACGTTAGTCAAAGCATGATTGAAAAGGTAATAGGCATTTCTAGAAGTGATTTACAAGCAGAATTCTTGGAGAAGTCATAAAAGCGAAGGATATTTTATCTTCATACCCTAATAATCAAATTAGTGTAGATGGTGGAGTCAAGATTTTGAGCTTGCCAATAGATGTTCAAGATGTGTTGAAACAAACAAGGCATTACTTTTTTGATACAAGAGGAATCATGAATTTTGACATGTTTAAGCAGCAATAGAGCAACTGAGCAAGTGTATGGTCTATTTCTCAAAGTGATCTCCACCAGTGTGATCACTAACTTGAAGTATTGCAAGGATGGCAAATCCAAATTGCCATCTTAGCCAATTGGATTTTCTAGGTGCCTGATGGGGACTTATCTCAAATCAGTTTTGGAGCAATACAATAAGACGATGAATTTTCTACATATGAAATCCACCAATGCAGCAAAGATAGCGCTACATGGGAGAATGCTTAGAGAGGGTGCAGAAGCCAAGCTAGAGGAGGTGGAAGCAAAGGCCTTGTAGAGGTTGTGGGCCATGAGTACCAACCAGTGCAAAGGAGGTAGGCAACGGGGCCAGAATGTGCAAAGGCATTGGGTAGCGGGCCAGACACTAAAGTGGCAGTGGGCAGTAGGATTTAGTGGAAATTTTCGAGCATGTGAAGGAGCGTGTGAGGGAGGGGACTTAGTGCAGGGGTTTTAAGGGATGAGGGTAGTCGAGAGGGTCGGATAGGAGAGGGATGGGAATATAGAGATATAGGGAGTGCGGGGACGATAAAAGGCCATGAATGGTAGGCTGGCTGTAAATGCGGGGAGGATAACTAGCTACTAGTTTCCTTTAATTTAAATCAATAATAGGGGTTTATTAAGAGTAATGAAAAAGTAAAAAGTATTTAACAAAAATTAAGTAGAGCCAATAAAGATTTAAAAATAGGATAGAAGATAAGAGAAAATATATAGGGAGAATAAGACTGAGGGAAAATAGGTAAAATAGGGGAAATTTTAGGAAAAGTTTTAGAAATAATTGGGAAATAATTAGAAAAAAAAGAGCAAATTAGGGGGAAATAGAAAATTTACGAAATAATTAGAGAGAAATAGGAAAAACTTAAGTTTGGTAACATTTTTGAGAAAGGTGAAGTACTAATTAAAAGAAGAGGAAATTAGAAAGGAAAAAAATTGTAATGAAATTTGGCTAGAATAAGAAAAATTAAAGGAAAAAAGAAAATACTTAGAAAAAAGTTAGGAATTTAGGATAAAATTTTTAAAAATTAGGGACAATAGGAAAAATTAGGGGGAATGGGAAAATTGGAAAAGAGGGGATTTAGTAGGAAGGCAATTTTTTAAAATAGAAAAATAAAATTGAACAGTAAAAAGAATGGGATATGGAAAATTTTATTAAACAAGGAAAGTGAGGGGAGTTTAATGAAAAAAATTTTAAAAGTTAAATGGAAAATAAAAAATAAAACTAGAGAGAGAGAGAGAGAGAGAGAGAGAGAGAGAGAGAGAGAGAAGGGGGTCATGGTCTAACTAAAAGACAAGGAGGTGTAGGAAGAATGTGTGTGTGTGTGTGTGTAGCCACCCTTACCCAAGGGGACACCACAAGATGGGGGTAGGACACCCATCAAGTGGTGTCTTGCCCTGCACCCAAAAAGAGGAAGCCTCTTTATAATTGTTTGAAAAAGGGTTTATATCTAAGCATTTCTAAGTGGTTATTTCTTTTGTGATCATCAAATTGTTCAATGTGTGTGTGTGTTCTATATTGATGGGAGGATTAAATTTGAACACACACTCTTATTTCCCAACTAGCCCTTGGTCGGGCTAGTACCATATAGTTAATTCTGTTAGATATCAATGCTCCACTCTCGTGTAACTACACGGGAACCAGCTAACTCTACTTGTAAGCCCCCCATATGAGGAGAAGGCATTTGAGTAGCTCGATAATCCAGTAGGTCCTGGTTTGGACACCAGATGAGGACCATGTGTGGCCTGATGGACGGCTTCAGATAGAGTTAGCACACTACCAACTAGGCTACATGCAAGTGTGAGAAGGCATCCCATGACTGACCGCACTAAGGGTAGACTGAGCATTTCCCGAGGCAGCCCACTCTCGAGTTGCGGGGCCCGTTTGGAGCCTCAGATGATCCTAGATGGCTTTGGGCCAAACAGAGACCGCAGGTTAACTGCTCTGTTTTGCACACCGGTTCTATCATGTGGTCAATGGCCTATTTTGGGATTGACCCCCAGTCAGCCGTTTTGGGCAGGCTGGGTCGGTCACTCAATTGGGTCCAACCGACTATGAGTAGTGGCTATATAAGAGCAAGCTCGTGAAGCCCATTTCATCACTGGCTATAGCAACCCTGATTCCTTAGCATCTAGCCTCCGTCTTCTACTATTTCCAGCATGCCATCGAAGCTTCTTTCACAAGAGCGCATGACTGGGAGGTAGAGCCATCTATTGTATCAGTTCTACAGTAATCAAATTTTTGATTCTCCATACTATCTGTTTTCTCTCTTGCATACGAGATCCTGTTATATGTTGAGCACAGACGTTGTATTGTTTTCTTACATGGTATCGGAGCCTGGACTCTAACAAGAAAATTTGGTAGTGTGTTTCTGTTTGCGAGCAGATAGTGAGAGATGGCCCAGCCTGCAAGACTGCGAATCCCACCGTTCAGCGAAAATGAAAAGTTAGATGGCACTAACTATCCACTCTGGTTCAAGATGAAGACCATCCTAAGCGCATACGAGCTTTGGGATACTGCTACTGGGATGGACCTAAAACCATTTCCAAGATTGAATCTGGCCAATGCAGCACAACAGATAGTACCAACTACGGATGAGATTCTCACGTGGACAAGAAGAAATGCAGATGCACTGTGTTCTATTGTCTGTAGTGTAAGTGATTCCATCATGGCATTAATTCAACATGTCACCACAGTGGAGGAGGCATGGACGGTCTTGAAAAATCAGTACAAGACCACGAATCAGATGCGGATTCAGAATCTGGAGACTCAACTCGCGAATGAGAAACTATTTGAGTCTGAAGCGGCAGAGCAGTTCATCACCAGGGTGAAGAATCTGTGCGATCAGATGACTGCGATTGGCATCACTATCACCAGTGAGAATCTAGCACGGAGGTACATACGGATTCTCCCACCAAAGTATGACGGTCTTGTTAGTTTGAGGATTTCAGCGCAATGCTTTTGGAGGAGGAGATGTGTCAAAAGACGAGGATTGGAGAAGATTTGGCTTTCTACACTGGATCAAAGAAAGGTAAGGATAAGGACTCTGGTAACCCATCTTCTTCTGATGATAAAAACAGAAAGAAGAAGATCAAGTGCTTCTATTTCAACAAGGCAGCGCACAAGCAGAATGAGTGCCGAAAGAAGATTGCAAATGAGAAGAGCGGAGTAAAGAAAGAGCCCAGCAATAGCGCATAGGCAGTACCAATAGAGCTGTTCGTAGCAATTTGCACAGAGGCAGTTCATGTACCTACGGATGAACCGTGGATCATTGACAGTGGTGCATCATGCCACATGACTAGTTGCAAGGATTGGTATACCTCTCTACAACCGGTAGGGAATGACATCCTGGTAGCAGTCAGCAATGATGCAAAATGTCCAGCAAAAGGAAAAGGTACGATTGCTCTCAAGTCAGATGGAGTTGTAAAACAGTTGTTCGATGTTCTTTATGTGCCAGATATCAAGAGGAACTTGTTGTGCGTTTCTACGATCACGGATCGGGACCTCAAAGTTCACTTCGATAAGAATGGCACATAGATTTTGGATCTTCAAGGGAAGGTCATTAGTAAAGGTACACGGCACAACAACATCTACAAACTCTCAGCTTTTAGTGCTCGAGCAAATGTGAAGAACACTAAGGTGTGGCATGAGAGGTTTGGTCATCTAAATTGTAGTTCTTTAAAGGAGATGCATAAAAGTGGAATGATTGCAGACCTACCAGAAATTGCAGATCTGCACGATGTATGTGGATCTTGCATGATGGGCAAGCAGCATCGGCATCCCTTTCCTAAAGATGCCAGCAGGGCAAAGGCTCCTCTAGAGCTCATTCACACGGACCTCTGCAAAAAGATGGAGACGGAAGCTTTGGGTGGTTCCTACTTCATGACGCTGATCGATGACTACAGTAGAAGGATCCTGAAGACTAAAGATGAGGCTTTTAGTAAGTTCAAGGAATGGCATGTAATGGTCGAGAAAGAAATGGGGAAGAAGGTGAAGAAGTTGAGATCAGACAGAGGTGGAGAGTTCACATCAACTGAATTCAAGAGTTACTGCAAAAGTCACGGGATCAAGAGGCAAAAACCCTTGCCACATACATCATAGCAAAATGGAGTAACAGAGCGCAAGATGCGCGTCATCTGCGAAATGGGCAGGAGTATGATGAAAGGGAAAGATTTGCAAAATACTTTCTGGGTTGAAGCATGTAACACTGCAGTTTACATTCTGAATCATAGCTACACGAAGGTTGTGAATGGGATGACTCCACTGCAAGCCTTTTTTGACTTGGCATTGGACCGAAAAAGTAAGTTCACTTGCGGGTGGACATTGAGGGGGTTAGATAGCAATGGTCCACTCTCATGTAACTACACAGGAACCAACTAACTCTACTTGTAAGCCCCCCATATGAGGAGAAGGCATTTGAGTAGCTCGATTATCTGGTAGATCCTGGTTTGGACACCAGATGGGGGCCATGTGTGGCCTGATGGCTGGATGGCTTCAGATAGACTTGGCACACTGCCAACTAGGCTACATGCAAGTGCGGGAAGGCATCCCATGACTGACCGCACTGAGGGTAGATGGAGCATTTCTTGGGGTAGCCCACTCTCGGGTTGCGGGGCCCATTTGGAGCCTTTGATGATTCCGAATGGTGGGCCGAACGGAGACCGTAGGTTAGTTGCTCTATTTTGCACACCGATTCTATCGTGTGGTCCGTGGCCTATTTTGGGACTGGACCCCCAGTCGGCCGTTTTGGGTGGGCTGGGTCGGTCACCCAATTGGGTCCAACCAACTATGACTAGTGGCTATATAAGAGCAAGCCCGTGAAGCCCATTTCATCACTGGCTACAAAACCCCTAATTCCTTAGCATCAAGCCTCTGTCTTCTACTGTTTCCAGCATGCCATTGAAGCTTATTTCACAGGAGCGCACGGCTGGGAGGCAGTGCCATCTATTGTATCAATTCTACAGTAATCAAATTTTTTATTGTCCATACTATCTGTTTTCTCTCTTGCGTACGAGATCCTGTTATCTGTTGAGCATAGACATTGTATTGTTTTCTTACAAATTCCTCATTATGGTATGATTTATAGAGGAACTTGGGTAAAAGATTTCATGCACCTGTTTGAACTATTATATTTTTGTTAGCATGCTCTACATATGGAAGAAGAGTATTTCATTTCTCTTGATTCTAAGTACTTTTGGCTTGTTACAAAATCAATGGATCCCATCCCTTGTCAAACTTGGATATTCTGCTTCCTCACCTAATATTCCAATTCCTCCTTTGGGCAAACAATGTATCCTCTCATGCTTTAAAGGACCAGACTTCCACAAGAAGCTCTTGGACTTTGAAAAGCAAGCCTCCCTTAAGAAATCCCAGTCTGCCTTTACCATAGCCTCCGTATGATTGGATTGAGCTTCTGGTCCTCTCCAAAAAAGGCCAATTGGATTTCTTGGAAGCCTTCAATAAGCTACTTTTTTCCCTTTTTTTGATTGATGCCCAAGACACCTCTGACCTGAACTTTTACTTTTCTACCC